>NC_133449.1:72062555-72362555 GCF_048565385.1 Saimiri boliviensis | reverse complement strand
AATCTCGGCTCACTGCAACCTCTGTCTCCTGGGTTCAAGCAATTTTCCTGCCTCAGCCTCCTGAGTGGCTGGGATTACAGGCATGTACCACCATGCCCAGCTAATTCTTTGTATTTTTAGTAGAGAAGGAGTTTCACCATGTTGGCCAGGCTGGTCTCAAACTCCCGACCTTGGGTGATCCGCCCGACTCAACCAACCTAAGTGCTGGGATTATAGGCATGAGCCACTGCGCCTGGCCTGAAGTGATGTATTTTCTCAGTAGAATTTATTCATTCATTACTTGTGTAATTACACATTTTTTGAAGGAGGGTAAAACCCCTTAGGCATTTGTACTTTATCTTCAGAACGGACCTGATCCACCTTTCACTGACTCTGACTCCCTCTACCCTTCAGGGCTCTTGTTTGCCTCTGCTGCTGGCCTCTGGGCTGCCAGCGGAACTGCTTTGATTGACAACTCAGGTGTACCAGACTTTTGGAATGCACACTAGCCTTCCTGGGGCTGCTGTAATCCTTTGCACTCCCTCAGGCTGGGGTACCTGCTGTTTAGGGCTGCCCTTTCCACAGCACTTTTTGCAGGGTGGGACGTGCCATTTGGTAACTGCGCCTGTGCCCCCCACTGCTCTTCTGGGGAGATGGAAGAGCTGCAGCACAGGAGAAGCCAGGAACAGGCCCAAAGCCAAGAGCCCCAGAGTCTAGCTGGGATTCCTTTGGTTCTGGCCCTAGGCCTGGAATCTGAATATCATAGAGAAACTTATTCTAGGTTTATCCAGGGGGTCTTGCATTGCCTGTGATTTCTCAGGATGCTTTAAAATCACTAGAATTCACTGCCTCTACTGGAGCTTCTGTACACTGGATTTTATTCCCCCCAGCTTTGAGGGCTTGTGAAACTATCTTAAAGAGTAGAGTATCCGGGCGCAGTGGCTCACACCTGTAATTTCAGCACTTTGGGAGGCCAAGGCAGGCAGATCAATGTCAGGAGTTCGAGACCAGCCTGACCAATAGGGTGAAATCCTGTCGCTACTAAAAATACAAAAATTAGCCGGGTATGGTGGTGAGCACCTGTAGTCCCAGCTACTCAGGAGGCTGAAGCAGAAGAATCGCTTGAACCCAGGAGGCGGAGGTCACAGTGAGCCAAGATTGTGCCACTGCACTCCAGCCTGGGTGACAGAGTGAGACTCCGTCTCAAAAACGAAAGAGTAGAGTAAGTAGCTCGGGAAGGCTTGCATCTGCAGAAGGCCACCCTCACGGATGGAAGACTGGTGGGAGTTCCTTGTGACAGGCTGAGGGAGAGAAACTGAGGTTTAAGTTGGGGCCCAGGATGAGGGTGGAGGGGAGGGGATGGGTGTGAGTTTCCCCCTTCCCTTCTCTGTGGGCGATGCTCCGCATATGTTGGCAAGGATAGTTTTCTGCATTCTTCAGAGCGCGAGCGGAGATCTTTTGGATGCTGTTTCCATGGGTGTTTCAGGGAGCTCTCCGTAATAAGGGTTCCCTTTGTGGCAGTTGGCAGTCAGTTCCAAGCTCATCATTTTGTTGCAGCAGGACTTGGCAGGGGCATGGGGAAACAGGACTTCTGCTGTTCCTTTGCCACTCCGAGCTCTGCACCCACACCTATGAGGGCTACCTCCTTTCCCCATCCCGTTCCACCTGCCCTCTTCCTGCTCGTTCTTTTGTCCAAACCTGTGGAAGGCTGCATTCAAGAAAAGGTGTACCTGTAGTTAAAAAGGGTAGGAGGATGCGAGGAGAGGATTAAGGAAAAGCCAACTTTTGCCTCAGATGCCCGGCTGCTTTATTATGCATGCTTTTCTCTTTCTCACTGTTTTTTGGAAAGGCTGAAAATAAACACTTTTGTAATACTGACTCGTAGTTCACACTTTCCTGACAAGTTACTCAAACTGCAGCCATAGCCGCTTAAAGAGAAGTTTGACGCAAGCCTTATTCAGCAGGCGCTTTCTAATTCAGAGTGTTCCAAGGCAGTTGATCTTGCTACTTCTAAACTAGTGAAAGGGCTGAGGAGGGGGCACATTGCTTAATCTGGGAGCCCTGGACCAGAAGTTACCACCAGCGAGTCCACCAGCATCTCCACCACAAATTCAAGCTTTTCAGATTACTGGGTCCTCAGGGCTGCTACTCAGCTCACTTATTCAAGAAATGTCATAGATTCATTAAAAATCTCACCTGGAAGAAACTATGAAAATCTCTTAATTCAAGATCCTTTTTCTGTAGGCCAGAGAGGTGACTTCCCTGCTTAAAATGAACAGAACGATTAGTGGAGGGTCTGGGGCTACAGCCCCAAACTCTGGAAGCTTCCCATTGAGCCATGCTTTGTTAATTTCATGGATTTGATTTACTACATTTAAGTTTTTATTACAAAAAGTTTCGAACATACACAAAAGTTGAGAGAAGAGTATAACGAACACCTACATACCCATCACTCAATGTCAGTACTGGTCGCTGTTTCAATGTTGTCTTATCTAATCTCCATTTCCCCATTGCAACCAGATAGACGTCCTTAACACTTTATCCACGAGTATAGCAATATGTGTCTCTCTAACAGAAAGCTTTAAAAAATAGTGTAACCATAGTTACCATTATCACACCCACAAAATTAGCATTATTTCTTAGTGTCATAATACTTTCGAACTCAATTTTCTCTGGTTGTATCAAAATGTCTTTTTGCAGTTTGTTTAAATGAGGATCCAAACAGGGTCCACACATTGCATTTGTTGACATTTTTAAAGGGCTTTTATACTGTGCTGGCCTTTCCCCTATGCCTTCCCTATGCCATTTGTTTTTTAAAATATTTGGGTCATCCATCCTTTCAGAACTTCCCACGGGGCCAGGCTCGGTGGCTCACTCCTGTAATCCTAGCACTTTGTGGGGCCGAGGTGGGCGGACCACAGGTCAGGAGATTGAGACCATCCTGGGTAACACGGTGAAACCTGTCTCTACTAAAAATACAAAAAATTAGCTGGGCGTGGTGGCATGCGCCTATAGTCCCAGCTACCCGGGAGGCTGAGGCAGGAGAATCGTTTGGGCCCGGGAGGTGGAGGTTGCAGTGAGCCTAGATGGCGCCAGTGAGCCTAGATGTCTGGGGGACAGAGCAAGACTCCCTCTCAAAAAAAAAAAAAAAAAAAAAAAAAAATCTTCCCACGTTCTGAATGTGGCTGGCTATATTCTGCTGGTGTCCTTTAACCTATTTTTCCATCCTGTTTCCTGTACATTGGTACCGAAGATGTGGACAACAGTGGTTCTCAGCTGGGGAAGACTTTGCTTCCTTCACCTCCCCAGAGACATTTGGCAATGTCTGGATACATTTTTGATTGTCACACCTGGGGGTGGGGGTGCTGCAGGCATCTAATGGGTAGAGGCCAGGGATGCTGCTAAACATCCTGCAGTGCACAGGACAGATGCCCACAAGAAAGAATCATGTGTTTCCAAATGTCAGCAGTGCTGAGGTTGAGAAACTCTGACCGGGAGACTTGAGATTCAAGTTTTGCTTTTTGTAGTTTTTTTGGCAAGGATATTTCATGGATGGTACTGTGTACTTCCTGCTGTATCATATCAGGAGGACACCGTGTCTGATGTTAAGGTGATGTTAAGGTTGATCAGTGGATTCAGGAAGTGTCAGCCTCACACATTATTATAAAATTAGCCAAAAGGGCATATTCTGAGAGTAAAAGGGAATGCTATTAATAGATGGAAACTGGGAATGTTTCTGGCAAACAGAGACGTGATTATCCTACCCATTGATTTTTCAAGAGCTTTATTCATTTCTAATGAATTTTCTTTCATTTCCCCCCCCACCCCAGTTTTAATCAAAGTTACATGGGCACATTTTTTTTTAATTTTTTTTTTTTTTTTTTTTTTTTTTTCGAGACGGAGTTTCGCTCTTGTTACCCAGGCTGGAGTGCAATGGCGCGATCTCGGCTCACCGCAACCTCCGCCTCCTGGGTTCAGGCAATTCTCCTGCCTCAGCCTCCTGAGAAGCTGGGATTACAGGCACACGCCACCATGCCCAGCTTATTTTTTGTATTTTTAGTAGAGACGGGGTTTCACCATGTTGACCAGGATGGTCTCGATCTCTTGACCTCGTGATCCACCCGCCTCGGCCTCCCAAAGTGCTGGGATTACAGGCTTGAGCCACCGCGCCCGGCCTTTTTTTTTAATTTTTAAATTAATATCTTTTTAAAAGACAAGGTCATTCTATTACCCAGGTTGGAGTGCAGTGCTTGATCATAGCTCACTGTAGCTTCAAACTCCTGGTTTCAAGTGATCCTCCCACCTCAGCCTCCTGAATAGCTAGGACTATAGATGCACACCATATGCCTGGCTAATTTTTTTTTTTCTTTTGTAGAAATAGAGTCTTGCTATGTAACCCAGGCTGGTCTGGAACTCCTGGCCTCAAGTGGTCCTCCCACCTTGACCTCCCAAAGTGCTGGGATTATAGGCATGAGCCACCATGCCCGGCCCACGGGCACATAATTTAAAGAGTCACTTAATTCTCCTAAACTTGTTGCTGCAGTAATTTCCTCATTCCTCCGTATTTTCCTTTCCTGAGAGGCAACCACTTTCAATTCTTTCAGCTAGTTCTTGTAATATTTATCCTCACACATCCTAATATGCTTAAAGTGCTACTTCATGGTTTTTCTGTTTTTGGTGTTTTAAAAGGAATTCTTTCTAAAGAATATAATGTATCTTTCTGACAGTGCTCCAGTCCCCTGTACAAGCCTGTCTTGACCCTTCATGTTCTCAGAACAGTAAAATTCTAATTTTATCTGTCTGTTTATATTTAAAAGTGGAGTATTAAAAAGCCAGATAGCAGCTCTGATCCTGCAAGTGGAGCTTGTTGACTGCAGCCTTCCCCATAGGGTTATCTGGCTATGCTACCCCTCAAGGTCAGGGTGTTTGAGTATTTCTTGTTGGGCCAGTAAGTCTTTCAGTCTTCTGCCTAAGGAGATAGACCTGGCTGCCAGGGTCCTGGGACCCAGGTGAGGCTAAAGAACAGTGAGTCTCAGCATTCAGTCTGTGGACTTTCCTTTTTTTGTTATAATTCCCTTGCCATCAATGGTGCTCACTGTCCTCCAATCAGTCCTTAGAAGCTCCATTAACTTCCTCCAGAGGATAAACCTTAAGCCTAGTGGCAGGATTGTGGGAGTGCCGTTGCCCCGTTGCACAGAGTTGGGGAAGGCAGCTAAGGATCAAAATATTATTATTTTTAAAAACAGCTTTATTGAGATATAAATGACATGAAATAAACATCACATATTTAAAATGTATAATTAGATAAGTTTTGACATATGTATGCATCCATGAAGTTATCAACAGTCAAGATAATGAGTAGCTGGGCACGGTGGCTCACGCCTGTAATCCCAGCATTTTGGAGGCCAAGGCAGGAGGATGGCTTGAGCCCAGGAGCTGAAGACCGCCCTGGGCAATAAAAGTGAAACTCCCATCTCTACAAAAATTTAAAAATTAGACGGGTGTGGTGGTGCATGTCTGTAGTCCCAGCTACTTAGGAGGCTGAGGTGAGAGGATCACTTAAGCCCAGGAGGTCGAGGCTGCAGTCAGTGAGCCGTGATCACACCACAGCCCTCTAGCCTGAGTGACAGAGTGAGACGCTGGCTCAAAAACAAACAAACAAACAACACACAAACAAAAAGATAGCGAGTATATTAGTTGCCCCTCAAAGTTCCTCTGCCTACTCAGGCAACTGCTGATCTGCTTTCTGCCACTAGATTGGTATGCATTTTCTAAAATTTTATGTAAATGTAATCATATAGTACTTGTTCTTTTTAGGGGGAGGGGCTCTGGCTTTTTTTACTCAGCATGACTTTGAGATTCATTTATGACGTTGAGTCTATCAATAGTTCATTCCTTTTTATTGTTAAGTAGTGTCTCCACCGGGCGCGGTTGCTCAGCCTGTAATCCCAGCACTTAGGGAGGCCAAAGAGGGCAGATCACCTGAGGTCAGGAGTTTGAGGCCAACCTGATCAACATGGAGAAACCCTGTCTCTACTAAAAATACAAAATTAGCCAGGCATGGTGGCGCATGCCTGTAATTCCAGCTACTCGGATGGCTGAGGCAGGAGAATCTCTTGAACCTGGGAGATGGAGGCTGTGGTGAGCCGAGATTGCACCATTGCACTCCAGCCTGGGCAAGAAGAGCTAAATTTCATCTGAAAAAAAAAAAAAAAAAAAAAAAAAAAAGTAGTATTTTGTTGCATTAATACAGCAAAATTTGTTTATTCATTTACTTGTTGATGGACATCTGGATTGTTTCCAGTTTTTGGTTATCACAAATAATGCTGCTATGAACATTCATGTGCAGGTTTCTGTGTGGACATGGTTCTTCGTTTTTCTTGGGTTAACACCTAGGAATGGAATGGCAGAGCCATATGGCAGGTGTATGTTTAACTTTTTTATTCAGTTGAACCTTGAACAACATGTTTAACGTTTAGTGAAACTGCCACTCTGTTTTCCAAAGTGGTTGTACCATTTCATATTTCCACCAGCAGTGAACCAGAAAGTTCTAGTTGCTCAGCATCCTTGCCAACATGTGATTTGGTCAGTCATTTATATTTTAGATATTCTAGTGAGTATGTAGTGGTATCTCGTGGCTTTAATTTGCATTTCCTAATGACTAATGATGTTGGACATCTTTGCATGTGCTTATTGGCCATCTGTATGTCCTCTTTGGTAAATTGTTCACATCTCTTGCCCATTTATAAAATTTGGTTGTTTTGTTTTCTTATTGAGTTTTGAGATTTCTTTACATATTTTGGGTACAAATCTGTTATCAAATGTGTGACTTGCGTATATTTGCTTCTAGTCTGCAGCTTGATTCTCCTAACAATGTCTTTGAAAGAGCAAATGTTCTCAGTTTTATTTCTTTTTTTCTCCATAAGAGATTTTGGAATCTTGCATAAATGTGCTTAATTTTGATGAAGTTCAATTTATTGATTTTCTTTCTTTTATTGATTTTGCTTTTGGTGCTATTTCTAAGAAATCTTTGCTTAACCCAAGGCCAAAAGAGTTTCTCTTGTTTTTCTTTTTCTAGGCAATAATAGTTTTAGGTTTAGGTCTGTGATCCATTTTGAGTCAATTATTATTATTTCAATTTTTTAATATTTTTTTTGAGACGAAGTCTGGCTCTGTCACCTAGGCTGGAGTGCAATGGCGCAATCTCGGCTCACTGCAACCTCCACCTCCTGGCTTCAAGCTATTCTCATATCTCAGCCTCCCAAGTAGCTGGGATTACAGGCACATGCCACCACACCCAGCTAATTTTTGGTATTTTTAATAGAGACAAGGTTTCACCATGTTAGTCAGGCTGGTCTTGAACTCCTGATTTCAAGTAATCTGCCTGCCTCAGCCTTCCAAAGTGCTGGGATTATAGGAGTGAGCCACCATGCCTGTCCCTAGATGAATTATATAATCATCTTGTCAATTAAAAAAAAATTGTTAGTATAAAAATGACAATATAATGTAAAATATAAATGTATAATGTATACATATATGTATGATTTAATGTGAAATGTAAAAACCTGCTAGGATTTTGACTTGAATTTATCCTATCTATGGATCAAATTGGGAAAAATTTATATCTCACCAAGTTCAGTGTTGTATATAAGTGGTAATAGCAGACATTCTTTCCTTGTTCTGATGTTGGAGAAAGCAATCAGTCTTTTACCATTAAGTATGAAGCTAGCTGTAGGGTTTTTATAGTTATCCATTATCAGGTTGCAGAAGTTCCCATCTATTCCTAGTTCATTGAAAATTTTTATCAGGAATAGAGATTGCATTTTGTTAAATGCTTATTTTGTGTCTATTGAGCTGGTCATGTGTTTTTTCTTTTTAAATTTTTATTTGTTTGTTTGAGATGGAGTCTCCTTCTGTCACCCAGGCTGGAGTGCAGTGCCATGATCTTGGCTCAGTGTAACCTCCACCTCTAGGGTTCAAGAGATTCTCCTGCCTCAGCCTCCTGAGTAGCTGGGTTTATAGATGCCTGCCACCACACCTGGCTAATTTTTTGTATTTTTTGTAGAGACAGGGTTTCACCATGTTGATCAGGCTGGTCTCAAACTCCTGACCTCAAGTGATCCTCCCGCCTCAGCCTCCCAAAGTTCGGGGATTACAGGAGTGAGCCACCACGCCTGACCTTTAATTTGTTAATATGTGAATTAAGTTGATTGATTTGTTTGTTTGTTTGTTTTCTCTTTTTTTCTAGGTTGATTGATTTTCCACTGCTTTTTTTTTTCTTGCACCCTGGCTGGAGTGCAGTGGTGCAAACATGGTTCACTGCAGCCTCGACCTAGTGGGCTCAAGTGATCCTCCTGCTTCAGTAGCTCCCCTCCACCCCCAACCCTGCCCCAAGCAGCTGGGACTACAGGCATGTGCCACCATGCCCTGCTAATTTATTATTATTTTTTTGGAGAGACAGGGTTTCACCAAGGTTGCCCAGGTTGGTCTTAAACTCCTGAGCTCAGCAATCCTCCCACTTTGGCCTTCTAAAGTGCTGGGATTACAGGCATGAGCCACCACATGCAGCCTGAAATTTTTTCTTTCATTTTTTTTCTTTTTTCTTTTTTTGAGATAATGTCCGGCTCTGTTGCCCAAGCTGGAGGGCAGTGGTGCAATCTTGGCTTACTGCAGCCTCTGCCTACTGGGTTCAAGTGATTCTCTTGCCTCAGCCTCCTGAGTAGCTGGAACTACAGGCACATACCACCACACTCAGGTAATTTTTTTGTATTTTTAGTAGAGATAGGGTTTCACCATGTAGGTCAGGTGGGTCTCGAACTCCTGACTTCAGGTGATCTGCCTGCTTCAGCCTCCCAAAGTGCTGGGATTACAGGCATGAGCCATCTGTGCCCCACCCTGAGATTTTTCAAATGTTAAACTAATCTTGCAATTTTGGGATAAAGCCTCCTTAGTTAAAATATATTATTCTTTTTGTATATCATTAAAATCAATTTGCTAAAATTTTGTTTTAAGAAATTGGCATCTATGTTCATGAGTTTTCTTTTCTTGCAATATGTTTGGTTTGGTTTATAGAGTCCTGATCTCTTGGTTCTCTTTAGCTTTCTGGAAGAGTTCAGGTCGAATTAGTCTGACTTCTTTAAAATGTTGGTATTATTGTTACTACTTTCTTCTGTTTACTCAGAGCTTCACTTTCTCTTCTTTCTGTAGTTTCTTCAGAAAGAAGGAAGCTGAGGTTGTTGATTTGAGCACTTTCTTTTCTCCTACTTTAGGCAGTTGAGTGCTATGGATTTCCCTCTATGTTCTGCATTTTCTGCATCCCATCCATTTTGTTATGTTGTGTTTTCTTTTGCATTCGGTTCACAATGCTAAGTTATCTTTGATTCCTTCTTTGACCCATGGATTAAGTAATGGGTTATTTAGTTTTCAAACATTTGGGTGTTTTTGATATATATATTTCTTTTGCTTTTCTTTCTTTCTTTTTTGTCCAGGAGGCATTTTATTTGTAAATCTGTATTACATCTCTAGAAAAAGAATGCCAAGATTTTCCCTCCTATGTGTTTTTGTCTTGCTTCTTCATGGTCTATGATGCCAGCTGAGGTTGTCAGGACAATGAAACCAAACTGGCAGGATGGAAGAAGATTACTCTGCCATTTTTCTAGATATTTGAGTTGCATATCAAATCTGGGGCTGATCATCCCGCACTTGTTTGGCCTGCCTGTGAGGCAGCTCTGTGCTCATCAATGATTTCAATTTTGCCAATGTAACCATGCTTCATCATCACAGTTAAAAACCAGACGATGGGGCCGGGCACGGTGGCTCAAGCCTGTAATCCCAGCACTTTGGGAGGCCGAGGCGGGTGGATCACGAGGTCAAGAGATCGAGACCATCCTGGTCAACATGGTGAAACCCCGTCTCTACTAAAAAATACAAAAAATTAGCTGGGCATGGTGGCGCGTGCCTATAATCCCAGCTACTCAGGAGGCTGAGGCAGGAGAATTGCCTGAACCCAGGAGGCAGAGGTTGCGGTGAGCCGAGATCGCGCCATTGCACTCCAGCCTGGGTGACAAGAGCAAAACTCCATCTCAAAAAAAAAAAAACAAAAAAAAAAACCAGACGATGGCTGGGCACTGTGGCTCATGCCTGTAATCTAGCACTTTGGGAGGCCAAGGTGGGCGGGTCATGAGGTCAGGAGTTCAAGACCAGCCTGGCCAGCATGGTGAAACCCCATCTCTACTAAAATACAAAAATTAGGCGGGCATGGTGGTGTGCACCTATAATCCCAGCTACTCAGGAGGCTGAGGTAGGAAAATCGCTTGAACCTGGGAGGCGGAGGTTACAGTGAGCTGAGATAGTGCCACAGCACTCCAGCCTAGGTGAAAGAACGAGACGCTCAATCCAAAAAAAAAAAAAGAAAGAAAGAAAAAGAAAACTGGACAATGACTTCAGGGCACAGCCTAATAAGAACCTGGCATTTGCCTCTCTTTCCAGCATTGTTGATGTTCTTGAGAGCATCACCCAGGACATTCATGCACACCACTGTGGCAGTGCAGAAAAATGAAGGAAAGAGGATGGGAGGGGAGAGTACACAGAATTATCAAGATATGTTGTTCTTATTGATTTCTATTTTAATTTCATTTTGGTCACAGATCATACTTTGTGTAACTTGAATCCTTTTAAATTATTTAAATTCATTTTATGGCCCAGAATTGGACTCTTTTGGTAAGTGTTTTTTGTGTACTAATAAAGAATGTATATTTTGCCAATCTTGGGTGGACCTGGAAACTTTCTTAAGCCCGGGCACTAAAAGAGCTCATTTTGCTTATTTCCTGCCTCTCAGGTATTGCTATACTTCATTGCCTTACACCTAATGTCTTCAGAACAACTATTTCATATATTTGTCTATATTGTAAGTTGCATTTGGTGGAAGAAGAGTAAATTTGGTCTCTGCTATTACATCTTAGCCAAAGTGAAAATCTTGAACTGATTTTTTCTTTTTCTTTTTTTATACTTTAAGTTCTGGGGTACATGTGCAGGTTGTGCAGGATTGTTACATAGGTATACACATGCCATGGTGGTTTGCTGCATCCATCCCCCCATCACCTACATTAGGTATTTCTCCTAAGGTTATCCCTCCCCAATCCCTCCACCCTCTTCTATCCCTCCCCTAGTCCCCCCAACCCCCAACAGGCCCCAGTGTGTGATGTTTCCCTCCCTATGTCCATGTGTTCTTATTGTTCAACACCCACTTATGGGTGAGAACATGCAGTGTTTGGTTTTCTGTTCTTGTGTCAGTTTGCTGAGAGTGATGGTTTCCAGCTTCATCCATGTCCCTGCAAAGGACATGAACTCATCCTTTTTTATGGCTGCATAGTATTCCATGGTGTATGTATGCCACATTTTCTTTTTTTTTTTTTTTTTTTTTTTTTTTTGAGACGGAGTTTCGCTCTTGTTACCCAGGCTGGAGTGCAATGGCGCGATCTCGGCTCACCGCAACCTCCGCCTCCTGGGTTCAGGCAATTCTCCTGCCTCAGCCTCCTGGGTAGCTGGGATTACAGGCACGCGCCACCATGCTCAGCTAATTTTTTGCACCATTAGTAGAGACGGGGTTTCACCATGTTGACCAGGATGGTCTCGATCTCTTGACCTCGTGATCCACCCGCCTCGGCCTCCCAAAGTGCTGGGATTACAGGCTTGAGCCACCACGCCCGGCCACATTTTCTTTATTATTTTTTATTTTTTTTGTATCGTGACTGGGAGTCACCTCCCATCAGGGGCTGACAGACACCTCATACAGGAGTGCCACATTTTCTTTATCCAATCTATTATTGATGGTCATTTGGGTTGGTTTCAAGTCTTTGCTATTGTAAACAGTGCCACAATGAACATATGTGTGCATGTGTCTTTATAATAGAATGATTTACAATCCTTTGGGTATATACCCAGTAATGGGATTGCTGGGTCAAATGGTATTTCTGGTTCTAGATCCTTGAGGAATCACCACACTGTCTTCCACAATGGTTGAACTAATTTATACTCCCACCAATAGTGTAAAAGTGTTCCTATTTCTCCACATTCTCTCCAGCATGTGTTGTCTCCATATTTTTTAATGTTTGCCATTCAAACTGGTGTGAGATGGTATCTCAGTGTGGTTTTCATTTACATTTCTCTAATGACCAGTGATGCTGAGCATTTTTTCATGTTTGTTGGCTGCATAAATGTCTTCTTTTGAGAGGTGTCTGTTCATACCCTTTGCCCACTTTTTGATGGGATTGTTTGTTTTTTTCTTGTAAATTTGTTTAAGTTCTTTGTAGATTCTGGATATTAGCACTTTGTCAGATGGGTAGATTGCAAAAATTTTTTCCCATTTTTTTGGTTGCTAGTTTGCTCTAATGATTGTTTCTTTTTTTGTGCAGAAGCTCTTAAGTTTAATTAGATACCATGTGTCTATTTTGGCTTTTGCTTGCATTGCTTTTGGTGTTTTAGTCACAAAGTCTTTGCCTATGCCTATGTCCTGAATGGTACTGCCTAGGTTTTCTTCTAGGGTTTTTATGGCGTTAGGTCTTATGTTTAAATCTTTATTCCATTTGGAGTTAATTTTAGTATAAGGTGTAAGGAAATTGTCCAGTTTCAACTTTCTGCACATGGCTAGCCAGTTTAGCCAACATCCTTTATTAAACAGGAAATCCTTTCCCCATTGCTTGTTTTTGTCAGGTTTGTCAAAGATCAGATGGTTGTAGATGTGTGGCATTACTTCTGAGGCCTCTGTTCTGTTCCATTGGTCTATATCTCTGTTTTGATACTAGCACCATGCTGTTTTGATTACTGCAGCCTTGTAGCATAGTTTGAAGTCAGGTATCGTGATGCCTCCAGCTTTGTGTTTTTTGCTTAGGATTATCTTGGCTATGTGGGCTCTTTTTTGGTTCCATATGAAGTTTAGGTGGTTTTTTTCCAGTTCTGTGAAGAAGGTCATTGGTATTTTGATGGGGATAGCATTGAATCTGTAAATTACTTTGGGCAGTATGGCCATTTTCGTGCTATTGATTCTTCCTAACTATGAGCATGGAATGTTTTTCCATCTGTTTGTGTCTTATTTCCTTGAGCAGTGGTTTGTAGTTCTCCTTGAAGAGGTCCTCCACATCCTCTGTTAATTGTATTCCTAGGTATTTTATTCTCTTTGTAGCAATTGTGAATGGTAGTTTGCTCATGATTTGGATCTCTGTTTGTCTGTTATTGGTGTATAGGAATGCTTGTGATTTTTGCACATTGATTTTGTATCGTGAGACTTTGCTGAGTTTACTTATCACCTTTACAGAGATTTGGGCTGAGACAATAGAGTCTTCTAAATATACAATCATGTCTGCAAATAGAGGCAATTTGACTTCCTCTTTTCCTAATTGAATACCCTTTATCTCCTTTTCTTGCCTGATTGCTCTGGCCAGAACTTCCAATACTATGTTGAATAGGAGTGGTGAGAGAGGGCACCCTTGTCTAGTGCCAGTTTTCAAAAGGAATGCTTCCAGTTTTTGCCCATTCGGTATGATATTGGTTGTGGGTTTGTAATAAATAGCTTTTATTCTTTTGAGATACATTCCATTAACACATTGTTTATTGAGAGTTTTTAGCATAAAGGGCTGCTGAATTTTGTTGAAGGTCTTTTCTGTATCGATTGAGATAATCATGTGATTTTTGTCTTTGGTTCTGTTTACGTGATGGATTACGTTTATAAATTTGTGTAAGTTGAACCAGCCTTGTATCCCCAGGATGAAGCCGACTTGATAGTGGTGGATAAGGTTTTTGATGTGCTGTTGGATTTGGTTTGCCCGTATTTTATTGAAGACTTTTTCATCGATGTTCATCATGGATACCAGCCTGAAATTTTCTTTTTTAGTTATGTCTCTGCCAGGTTTTGGTATCAGGATGATGTTGATCTCATAAAATGAGTTAGGGAGGATTCCCTCTTATTGTATTGTTTGGAATAGTTTCAGAAGGAATGGTACCAGCTCCTCTTTGTACATCTGGTAGAATTCAGCTGTGAACCTGTCTGGTCCTGGACTTTTTTTGGTCGGTAGGCTATTAATTACTGCTTCAACTTCAGACCTTGTTATTGGTCTGTTCAGGGGTCCAACTTCTTCCTGGTTTAGTCTTAGGAGTGAACTACTTTTTAATCTACTTTTCAACCAATATTCCTGTGCTAGCCTACTTTATCTTCCACTTCTAGAAGTAGCTGGTACTGACTATTCCCGAGCCTTTTGGGTGTTCTTAGATGTCATTTGTGTTGTTTCTTGGCTTTTCTCACTCCTGGCTGTGGAATTTAATAAATACTCTAGCAGAGTTATTAAAGCAGAGCTGACACTACACAGGGGATCCTGAAATTAGACAATCATGGCTGGCTTGTCATTTTCTCATGAGGCCACATTGCCTGGAACAGGGCCTCAAACTCATATACCAACAAGGGCTCTCTAGGGAGACAAAACGATGTGGGTGCAAGATAACTGGAAGGGGTGGGGACAGATGCAACTCGCCTTGTTTAGACAACTCTGCTCCCGTCTCCTATGACCATGGAAGAAAGCCTGGTGTTGCCAGATCTTCTAGGAAAGTTTCAGAGAAGCTGGAAACCCATAACTTTATGTGAAATTACCTCTCTTAAAAATCTTTTTTTTTTTTTGTATTTTTAGTAGAGACGGGGTTTCACCATGTTGACCAGGATGGTCTCGATCTCTTGACCTTGTGATCCACCCGCCTCGACCTCCCAAAGTGCTGGGATTACAGGCTTGAGCCACTGCGCCCGGCCGTCCTCTCTTAAAAATCTTAACGACTCATCCAAATTTAAGAGAACATCGAGGGCCAAATGAAAATCCACCTAAGGATGGGATCTGCCTTGCGAGGCTGCCAGAGTGGCAGCTCAAGCGTCTCTGTTCCTCTTTTCTGTTTTCCTGCTCCATTATGCAGGGATATGGATATTCACTGGTCTTTGGGGACTTAGGAGGGGTAGGTCTCTATGGGTAGCAAGGAAATGACAGACTTTCTATGAAAACCAACTGAATCATGGAATGAGAGAGCTGGAAGTGACCTTAGAAACATGTGGTCAAACCTCAGGATATTGCACAAGAAGCACCTAAGGCTTAGAAAGGTCAAGTGACTTCTCCAAGTACAAAGACTGTATTAGTTAATAGTTGGGCTGAGTCTGCATCTAGTTGCCAAGCTAAATTTTCTTTGTGATGTGTTCTATGAGAGCAGGAGTTATGTCAGTATTCTTAAAGCAATTCTTGGTGCATAGTAGGTATTCAATGAGTATTTGTTGATTTAAAAACATGTACTGAGTTGCTTTCTATAATATTAGTATGTGCTGTCTTTATCAGTTAGGATAAGGTGTGGCTACATATAACAAAAAATCCCCAAAACATTAGCTCATATATAATAAAGATTTATTTATCTGGAAAAGAAATTTGGAACTTTAGGGTGTCAACAGTGTTCTTATCTCTTCTGGTTCTGTTTTGCCATTCTCTTTGCATGACTTCCATCCTTAAATTTATCTGATACTGAAGCTATAGCCATACAACTGAATTTCAGGAAGGAAGAATGTAGAATGCATTCATGGCAAAAAGTTTTCCTGGAAGTTCCACTCAACTTCCACTTAAATCTCATAGTTTGAAACTTAGATAAGAGGCCACATGTGGTTCCAAGGGAGGTTAGGAAAAGGAAGTTGGATACATTGTCACCTTGAATAAATCTGGGTTTTGTTAAAGAAAGAGGATGGAATGGGTATTTAGTAAGCAACTAGCAGTATCTACTGGAATTTAAGAGATTATTATTCTTATTCTTATTACTATTATTTGAGACAGAGTCTCACTCTGTTGCCCAGGCTGGAGTACAGTGGTGGGATCTTGGCTCACTGCAACCTTCGCCTCCCAGGTTCAAGCGATTCTCCTGCCTCAGCCTTCTGAGTAGCTGGGACTACAGGCATGCACCACCACGCCCAGCTAACTTTTGTGTTTTTAGTAGAGATGGGGTTTCACCATGTTGGTCAGACTGGTCTTGAACTCCTGACCTCATGATCCACCCACTTCGGCCTCCCAAAGTGCTGGGATTACAGGTGTGAGCCACTGCACCTGACCAAGAGTTAATTATTTTCAAAATATTGTTTCTTGCAGTTTTGATATGCACAATAAGCAAAACAGAAATATGTAAACCTTTAAAGATATTTATCTGAAGATATACAAACAAAAATACTGGTTTAGTTCAGATAATATTCTAATGTTCTGGTTCATCACTTTAGAAAACATTGGTTTGCTTATAGTTCATGTTAGTTCAGTAATATTTTACTGGTTTTCATGGAAAGCTTTTTGAATGAGTCCACAATTTAGAAAAACATAATACATTTCAGGTCAGTACTAGGTTTCACAAATGAGTGTGATACCTTTGAATTTTTGGTTCATAATTTGAGAGTCAACTCCAGTTCCTGGTTCTGATGTCTCCACCCTAGACATTTTGTAATTATGGCTTAGAAGGACAGACATAGGCCAAAGAACTGGTTTCCACTGAGGCTGGAGTTTATCGATCCTGCTTTTCTTATGCAGGAGCTAATAATCCTAATAGCTTTGAATGACTCTAAGTTTATCTCTGTGATTTGGCATGACTAAAAGTCCTACTCAGGATAGATGTACCATGTTAGTTCTCAAACACTATTCTGGATTTTGTATTGTGTCTCAGAAAATACACTTAAAAATTAGAGGTTCAAGTTTTATTATTTTTTTTACGGCATGAAGGAGGTACTATATACTTCAGAAGGAGAGTGTATGCGGGGAATGAGAGGCTCCTCCTCCAGGGAATCCTGCTGATCAGGGCCTGGGCAAAGGTGGCTCAGCATTGCCAGATATCTGGAGTACACTCTAACATTTTAACTAGAAATTAGAGCTCTGAGTTCCTGAAAAGTTCTCATGATAGTGAGTTATCATAAGATCCAATGGTTTAAGAGTGTGTGGCACTTTCCCTCTTGCTCACGCTCTCTCCTGCTCCACCATGGGAAAATGTGCCTGGCTTCCCCTTGCCTTCTGCTGTGACTATAAATTCCCTGAGGCCTCTCTGTCATGCTTTCTGTTAACACTGCTTTGGGTCCCTGTCTGACACAGAGTAAAAACTGAAGTCTTCAGCATGCTCCATAGCCCCCATGTAACATGGCCCCATTTGCTTGTCTGCCTTCCTCTCTCACTGCATTCCCCCTTGCTCACTCTGATCCAGCTGTTCCTCCAAAATGTCTGGCAGACTCCTGCTTTAGAACCTTTGCCCTGGTTATTTCCTTTCCCCATGACACTCTTCCTGCAGGTATGTTTAAGACTAATGCTCTCTACTCCTACAAATTATGCTCAGATCTCACCTTCTTAATGAGGTTCATTTTAATAGGTTAGTCAAATATGATTGGCTAACTTGACCTAGAGTTTGTTGTAATTGTTTTTGTTTTTGAGACAGGGTCTCTCTCTGTTGCCCAGGCTGGAGTGCAGTGGCTTGATCATGGCTCACTGCAGCTTCAAACTCCTGGGCTCAAGTGATCCTCCCACCTCAACCTCCTGAGTAGCTGGGACTACAGGCATGTGCCACTATGCCCAGCTAATTTTTTTTTTTTTTTTTGGTAGAGACAGGATTTTGCTATGTTGCCCAGATTGGTCTTGTACTTCTGGGTTCATGTGATCCTCCTGCCTCAGCCTCCCAGAATGCTGGGATTATAGGCATGGGCCACCATGCCCAGCCTGACCCAGGGTTCTTAATCTTATCTGTATAGACATTATCGGGGTTTTGACAAAATTCTATCTTTTAACTATGGCAAGATCTTGTTATATTAGTCTAATCAGTCTAGCTAAAAAAGACAATGAGGCTAATTGGGCCTTAGGTTGAGCTAGATGAAATTTAAGACTCCTTCCTTCTGTGGGAATTAACCATTTTACTCTGTCCTGCACAATACTTGAGTTCACTCAAGCTCATTGGCTGTATTTGCCCAAACCATATACACCTGTGAGATAGAAATAATAATAGTTGCCATTATTATAGATTGGCAGTAATGGCTCTTATTATAAAATAGCTAACACCTTTGGCCAGGTGAGGTGGCTTATGCCTGTAATCCCAGCACTTTGGGAGTCTGAGGCAGGTGGATCATAAGGTCAGGAGTTCAAGACTAGCCTGGTCAATATGGTGAAACCCTGTCTCTACTAAAAATATAAAAATTAGCTGGGCATGGTGGTGGGCACCTGTAATCCTAGCTACTCAGGAGGCTGAGGCATGAGAATTGCTTGAACTCGGGAAGCAAAGGTTGCAGTAAGCCGAGATCACACCACTACCCTCCAGCCCGGGGGGCACAGAGAGACTCTCTCAAAAAACAAAAACAAAACAAAACAAAAACAGAGAGAAACTCTATCTCAAAAGAAAAAAAAAAAAAGACAAACTGGAAATGATGGGAATAGTAGGTGGCACGGTGGTCTTTGGGGTCCAGGGCTGCCTGGTGCTCTGTCTATTCATACTATCGCTTCTCCTTCCTGCCTTTTAGTTCAACCCTGAGGGGCTCCAACTCCAGGACCCCAGGACTGGCTTTTTTAAAGAAAGGATCCAGAAGGTGATGGGAGGTGAAGGAGTGGAGCTTCCTTAAAACGGCAGACTCAGAGACCTAGAGGAGCCTTGCTTCTGTGTCTAATTGGACTAATTTTAGGCTGTTCGTTAGCCTCTGGCAATTATTTTTCACTCCAGAAATTCCCCAGTTTTATTTATACAGAGTGATTTTGCCTTTTTACAAACAGAGTGATTTCCTTATTTTTGGTTCTGTTTAAATAAACCACCAGTCTCCAAAGCCTCCCAAATACCTGGGCCAGAAGCTGAGCCCAGGGTGAAGTATCTGCAACTTCAGAGGCAAGGAAGGTCTGGGGGCTAAAAGCCACACAGGTAACAATTTTAAGCAGTTTAGGCCAGTGCTCATTGGCTCTTTCTTTCCCTTCTTTCCTTCCTCCCTCCATCCTTCCCTTAACGTCCATTCTTTCTGCTTAAAACCCCTCTGTTCTTAACGTGCTTGGCTTATACTCCTTAACAGATACTAAGCATCTATTAGAAGTCAGGCATTTAGGGAAAAGTTTAAGGGAGGCTATGTTCTCAGTAAGATATCTATAATTCACTTTCACACAGTTCAGCATAGACAGAAGATACTGAGTGTGTGCTATTTGGTAGAAGCTCCAACTCTAAGGGCAGCATCCCTTGCCAAGAACACAATCAGGGCATGGCCAGCTCCATTCCACTTAGAAAGTTCAGGCAGCTGCTGTGAGCACCAATGATATCCATATCTTGATTAGTACCTTATGCTTGGCTTAGCATAGTGAATGTCAGAAAGGGGTTTTATTAATTCAAGTAGTAGCTAGTAGCCTGCACAGTGAATGTGGACTCTCAAGTGGGTGAAACTGAAGATATTTGAGATGTAAGGATGGGGCTAAAATACTTTAGAACCACTTGCATAAATAGAGTGGAAAAATCTAGGAAGGCCTGTTGCCTGCACCCTCAGGGAAGGCATCAGAGACTTTATCCATAACGGGTCCTACATCCAGCCACTGGTTAGGAGGATGTCTGGCTGCCCAATGCCATGTACAAGGGTGATAGAGTTTTGTTTCTGGAATGTTGTCATGTCTGTCTTAGATAAACTTTTCATATAAGACAGTGGCCAAAGCACTTCAAAGGGTAGAGAGCTTGGGTTTCATGGGCCTTAAAGAGCAGGCTTTATAAACTGTCTTTCATTTACTTGTTATTAAGATCTTTTTTTAGTGAATGTTCATATATGTGGCAGAATTTAAATTGAGATTTCCCATCAACATTATGGGACGGGGAGGGTGTGGGAAGCAGATAAACCTCACTCACTTCCAAAAACTTCTTCAGTGACTACAGTTTCCACCAAAGAGAATGAACATTGTATATAACCAAATTGGCTTGTCTGTTTGCAATAACTCCTTCCCTTCTGAGAATTTGCATTTTAGCTAGAAAGATGAATGTATTAGTTCATTTTCACACTGCTATGAAGATACTACCCAAGATTGGGTAATTTATAAACAAAGGAGGTTTAATTGACTCACAGTTCTGCATGGCTAGGAAGGCCTTAGGAAACTTGCAACCATGGCAGAAGGGGAAGCAGGTACCTTCTTCACAAGGCAGCAGAGAGAGAGAGTGAGCAAGAGCAGGGAAAACTGTCTTATAAAACCAACATATCTTGTGAGAAGTCACTCACTATCACAAAAACAGCATGGGGAAACTGCCCTCATGATCCAATCACCTCTCACCAAGTTCATCCCTTGACATGTGGAGGTTATAGTGATTACGGTTTGAGATGAGATTTGGGTGGGGACACAGAGCCATCCCCGCTACTTGGGAGGCTGAGGCAGGAGAATCAATTGAACCCAGGAGGCAGAGGTTTCGGTGAGCCGAGATTGCACCATTGCAGTGCAGCCTGGGCTACAAGAAAAAAAAAAGAAAAAGAAACAGCATTGTTTATTTATATTTATTTATTTATTTATTTGAGACAGGATCTTCCTCTGTTGCACAGGCTAGATTGAAGTGCCACCATCATAGCTCACTACAGCCTTGACCTCCTGTGCTGAAGCAATCCTCTCATCTTGGCCTCCCAAGTAACTGGGACTACAGGTATGTGCCACCATGCCCAGCTAATTAAAAAACCATTTTTTTAGAGACAGGGTCTTACTATGTTACCCAGGCTGGTCTCAAACTCCTGGGCTTAAGGGGTCCTCCCAATTTAGCCTCCCAAAGAGCTGGATTACAGGCATGAGCCACCTTACCCAGCCATATTATTTTTTTAAAGTGTCTGTACTCCCACCAGCAAAGCATGAGAATTCTATTTACTCCCATCCTCACCAATGTTTGATTTTGTCAGTCTTATAATTTTAACCATTCTAATGCATGTATACACAGTGGTGTTTCACTGTGGCTTTAATTTGCATTTCTCTATTGAATCATCGTATTGAACATCTTTGCATGTGCTTATTTTTCATCTGTATATCTTTTATAAAGTATGTTTCCTGACATTTGTGTATCTTTTATAAAGTAAGTTTATCTTTTATAAATGTCAATTTTTTGCTCATTTTTTTCTTATAGAGTTATAAGAGTTTTTGTTTTGTTTTTTATAAAGTATGCTTATCTTTTAAAAATGTCAATTTTTTGCCCATTTTTTTCTTATAGAGTTATAAGAGTTTTGTTTTGAGTCGGAGTTTCGCTCTTGTTGCCCACGCTGGAGTGCATTGGTGTGATCTTGGCTCACAGCAACCTCTGCCTCTCAGGTTCAAGTGATTCTCCTGCCTCAGCCTCCCAAGTAGCTGGGATTACAGGCATGTGCCACCACGCCTGGCTAATTTTGTATTTTTAGTAGAGATGGAGTTTCTCCATGTTGGCCAGGCTGATCTCGAATTCCCAACCTCAGGTGATCTGCCCACCTCAGCTTCCCAAAGTGCTAGGATTACGGGGGTGAGCCACCGCACCTGGCAAGAGTTGTTGATATATTGTTCACGCAGACCTTTTACCAGATATTTGTTTTGCAAGTATTTTCTCCTGGTCTCTGGCTTTCCTTATAGACTCCTTGCCTTTTCTTAATCATTTTGTTTCTGAACTGTGTCTATTTAAGAGTAATTTTAAATTTTGATGAAGTTTAATTCATCGATTTTTTTTGTGTGGCCTATTTTTTTTTTTTTTTTTTGAGAAGGAGTTTCACTCTTGTTACCCAGGCTGGAGTGCAATGGCGCGATCTCGGCTCACCGCAACCTCCGCCTCCTGGGTTCAGGCAATTCTCCTGCCTCAGCCTCCTGAGTAGCTGGGATTACAGGCACACGCCACCATGCCTAGCTAATTTTTTGTATTTTTAGTAGAGACGAGGTTTCACCATGTTGACCAGGATGGTCTCGATCTCTTGACCTCGTGATCCACCTGTCTCGACCTCCCAAAGTGCTGGGATTACAGGCTTGAGCCACCACGCCCGGCCTTGTGTGGCTTATTTTTAAGAAATCTTTGCCCAACGCAAGGCTATTAAGATTTTCTTCTATGTCTACTGTTTGTTTTATAGTTTTATCTTTTATATGTAGTTTTATGATCCAATTTATTTTCTTTTTTTGTATGTACTCTGAGGTAGAGATTGAAATTCTTTTTTGCCTATGCCTATTTAATTCTCCCAGCTCCATTTGTTGGATGTCTAGTTTTTACTCTATTGAAATGCCTTGGCACCTTTGTAAAAATCGATTTGCCATAAACATATAAGTTTATTTTTTGACTTTCTATTTTGTTCTGATACTATCACTGCCTTTTCTAAGCTTTATAGCAAGTCTTGAAATAATAGAGTATAATCTACCTTTGTTCTTCCTTTTCTTTAAAGCCGAGATTTAAAGTATAGGAATTTAATTTGGTCCTCTATATGCAATGAAATGAAATTGGTCCAGATTCCACCTCTAATACTTGTGCTGGCTGGGAGATCTTAGCCAAGTCACATGTTTTACCTGAGTCTCAGTACTTCATGGGCTTGTGAAAATTAAAAGAATGATTGAAAGTTTAAAAAATGGGATGGGTGTGGTGGCTCACACCTATAATCCTAGCACTTTGGGAAGCTGAGGTGGATGGATCACTTGAGATCAGGAGTTTGAGACCAGCTTGGCCAACATAGTGAAACCCATCTCTACTAAAAATACAAAAATTAGCCAGGCGTGGTGGCAGACACTTATTATCCCAGCTACTTGGGAGGCTGAGACAGGAGAATTGCTTGAACCCGGGAGGCAGAGGTTTCAGCGAGCCAAGATCACACCATTGCACTCCAGCCTGGCAACAGAGCAAGACTCCGTTTCAATTAAAAAAAAAAAAAAAAGGCCAGGCGCGGTGGCTCAAGCCTGTAATCCCAGCACTTTGGGAGGCCGAGGTGGGTGGATCACGAGGTCGAGAGTTCGAGACCATCCTGGTCAACGTGGTGAAACCCCGTCTCTACTAAAAATACAAAAAATTAGCTGGGTATGATGGCGCGTGCCTGTAATCCCAGCTACTCAGGAGGCTGAGGCAGGAGAATTGCTTGAACCCAGGAGGCAGAGGTTGCGGTGAGCCGAGATCGTGCCATTGCACTCCAGCCTGGGTAACAAGAGCGACACTCTGTCTCAAAAAAAAAAAAAAAAAGGTTAAAAAGCATACTTTTAAAACGGTAAAGAGAGATACACATATCCCCTGATATGTCATTATGGTCCTGGGAGTTGTTCTTTTTTTTTTTTTTTTGAGACTGAGTCTCATTCTGTCACCAGGCTGGAGTGCAATGGCATGAGTTTGGCTCACTGCAACCTCTGCCTCCCAGGTTCAGGCGACTCTCCTGCCTCAGGCTCCCAAGTAGCTGGGACTACAGGTGCATCTACCACACCCAGCTAATTTTTGCATTTTTAGTAGAGATGGGGTTTCCCCATGTTGGCCAGGGTGGTCTCTATCTCTTGACTTCATGATCTGCCCACCTTGACCTCCCAAAGGGCTGAGATTACAGGCGTGAGCCACGGTGCCCAGCCTAGAGTTGTTATTCTATAGACAACCCAAATAATAGTGCTTCCTTTCTTGCAGTGTTAAAAAAATATTAGCCACCCATACTTAACTCTCCCTACAGGGCCCTCCTACAGAAGAGTGAGAAATCCTTATCCCTTGACACTCTTGTCCATGTGACTTGCTTGGGCCAATCAGTTGGGAGCGGAAGTGACATGTCCTCTTCTAAGCAGAAGCTATTAGAGCCATCATGTGTCCTCCATTTTTTCTCTTCTTTCTCTTCATTAGATTGTCGCAACCCCCCGTTTTTCTGGATGCTGTTCTTTGCTCACCCCTCTCTCCTTTACAAACATGGGTCCCTCAAGAGCAGCCATGTGCTTCCATGGCCCTGCCGCCCTGGTCTCAGATGGGCACCTGAAGGTTTGGGGCCAGTGATCTGTCCCCTGCAATTTTTAGACTATAGTACAGCTAGTCAAGTCAATCATTCTTCAGTGATTGAAGCTATAAGCTGTACAGTTTGTGGCCATTGCTTTCCGCCTTGTGAGTTACAATGGAAATCTGCCATGTGTGGCGGCCCAAATCTTGTAAGCATTTCCATGTTTCAGTAGTTTCAATAGTGCTATGTTTCATGAATCTTGCCACTTCAAGGTAGTTTCCAAAAACCATAAACCAACAAGCCAACCTACAATTCACAGTGGTTGTTTTTTTTTGCAGCAGGAGTGTAGAATCATGGTCTAGGGTCTCCTAACCAGATAATCCTATATGGAAGTTTGATTTGCAAATACATGAGAAAGCAGTTTGGGTGAGTGGCTAGGTGGATTCGTAGCAGGTCCCTTATTGGGTCAGTTCTTTAGCAGGGTTCTGGGAGTCATTCTAGGAAGACCAGCCTAAAACTTGTTTCTCCACACTCTCAAAAATTCTGTGAGCTAATCTAAGGTAGTTTTCAAAAACACTTCACAAGTGGCACAGTCTGGGCCCTGATGTACCGGAGAGGATGTTGTGACCAGGCAGGAGGGAAGTGGCTGTGAACATCCAGTAGGACTGTGCAGGTGCACACAAGCTGATTGTCAGTCCAAGGACAAATCATGTCCTTTCAAAAATCCCTTTCTCCTTAAGCCATATAGATTTTGTTGCCTATAGCCCAGAACCAGTTCTTAATGAAAGAGGAACCTAAGTTAAATTCTCAGAGTGTTAGGGAAAAGGTACAGAGTCCATCCCAAGGGGACCAAGACCCTGATTTCTGTCATTCCCAAGGCCCAGCTGCATCCCTGTTTGTCCATAGCTTGACTTTTTTTCTTTCTTAAAGACAGGGTCTGACTTTGTCACCCAGGCTGGATTACAATGGCACTATCTTGGCTTACTGCAACCTCCCAGGTTTAAGCCATCTTCCCAATCTCAGCTTTCCAAGTAGTTGGGATTACAGGCACATGCCACTATATGTGGCTGATTTTTTTTTTTTTTTTTTTTTTTTTTTTTTTTTTTTTAAAGACGGGGTTTCACCATGTTGGTCAGGCTGGTCTTGAACTCCCTATTTCAGGTGATCTGCCCGCCTTGGCTTCCAAAGTCCTTGGATTATAGGCATGAGCCACCACGCCCGGCCTGATTTTTGTATTTTTTTTTTTGTAGAGATGGGGTTTTGCCATGATGCCCAAGCTGGTCTTGAACTCTTGGGCTCAAAGTGATTCTCTTGTCTTGGCCTCCCAAAGTCCTGAGCAACCATGCCCACTCCCACCTTTCATTCTTTAAAAAGATGGAACATTAATAAACTAGATAAGAAAAATAAATAGGGGCTGAGAAACTTTGTTTAAACAATGATTGATTGGCCGGGTGCGGTGGCTCACGCCTGTAATCCCAGCACTTTGGGAGGCCGAGGCGGGTGGATCACGAGGTCAAGAGATCAAGACCATCCTGGTCAATAAGGTGAAACCCCATCTCTACTAAAAATACAAAAATTAGCTGGGCATGGTGGCGCGTGCCTGTAATCCCAGCTACTCAGGAGGCTGAGGCAAGAGAATTGCCTGAACCCAGGAGGCGGAGGTTGCGGTAAGCCGAGATTGCGCCATTGCACTCCAGCCTGGGTAACAAGAGTGAAACTCCGTCTCAAAAACAAAACAAGGCCGGGCCCGGTGGCTCAAGCCTGTAATCCCAGTACTTTGGGAGGCCGAGGCGGGTGGATCACGAGGTCGAGAGATCGAGACCATCCTGGTCAACATGGTGAAACCCCGTCTCTACTAAAAATACAAAAAATTAGCTGGGCATGGTGGCGCGTGCCTGTAATCCCAGCTACTCAGGAGGCTGAGGCGGGAGAATTGCTTGAACCCAGGAGGCGGAGGTTGCGGTGAGCCGAGATCGCGCCATTGCACTGCAGCCTGGGCAACAAGAGCGAAACTCCGTCTCAAAAAAAAAAAAAAAAAAAAAAAAAAAACCTAAAAAACAAAAAACAAAACAAAACAAAAAAACACAATCCCTGATTTAACAAAGGAGCAGCATGCATCAGAGAAGCTCTTGGAGACTGCTTAGAGGCAGACCCTGAAGGAAGGATTTGTCTGCAAGTCAATTTTTGAGGAAATGATTCTAGGAAACAACTGGAGAAGAGGGAGGAAGTGAGATGGAAAGGGAAGGCAGCCAATGAAGTGTGCTTTATAAACCAGTTACCAAAATGTGGAACTGGAGCTTAATCTCACCTGGGAACTTGGAGGGTTGTAGAAAACACACCCACATATGCTACCCAAGAGGTGAGGGAGCTGGGATGTTCATGCACCAGCCCTGCCAGTCACTGGTTGAGGGCAGCTGGATGGTGGTGTGGTGAGCAGTTTTCTGTCAGAGTGGGCCCAGTAGGCAGAGAAAGCCCTTCGGCAAAGAGAGACGAGTTGGCAGTTGGAAGTTGGGCAGGTGCCCTGAGATGGTAAGAGAAAGGGGAAGTACGCCCCTGGCGCAGTGGCTTATGCCTGTAATCTTAGCACTTTAGGAGGCCAAGGTGGGTGGATATCCTGAGGTCGGGAGTTAGAGACCAGCCTGACGAACATGGAGAAACCCCATCTTTACTAAAAACACAAAATTAGCTGGGCATGGTGGTGTGGGCTCCTGTACTCGGCGAAGCTTCACAGCTACTCGGGAAGCTGAAGCAGGAGAATCACTTGAACCTAGAAGGTTGAGTTTGTGGTGAGCTGAGATAGCTCCATTGCACTCCAGCCTGGGCAACAAGAGCAAAACTCCGCCTTAAAAAGGAAAAAAAAAAAGAGGTAGAGAGAGGGGAAATGGGTGTGGCATGGACAGCTTCTGAAAGATCTCACGTAGGCTTTTCCCTGAATGCACTCTTTCCGTAATAAAAATGTTACATGGAAGTGACATGTTTGTGCTAAGGTAGATTCAAATTTATTTCAGTTTAAGATCAACGGGAACATTTTAAAGAATGATTTGCTCATACAATTATTGCTTGAAAGCCCATCTCTTCTGTTTGACTGTAAGCTTTCTGAGGGCAGAGCCTACATCTTTATTTGCTCACTGTTTTACCCCTGGGCTTTAACCTGGTGCCTGACACATAGCAGAAATTCAATAATTTTTTAGTGAATGAATTTGGCATAATTAGACATTGTGGGGGTATTGCTGGATGTTAAAATTTGAAAAAATCTGAATGTGTCAACATAAAAAACAACAAAAACCCCAATGACTTATCTTTATAGCTCCAAAATGTCATTATTAGTTTAAGAATATATTATTGTGTGGCAAGCAAGTTGATTTGCTTATAAAATTATTAATTGGTGTGTTTAGAGGACTACAGACCTTGTAAAACATTGCAGAGTTTTTATTATTTTTTCCTTCTTAACTCAAAAAAGTCTAAGGAGAGAGAAAGAAAAAGCTGATTTTTCAGCTGTTTGTTTTCTTTTTCCTCCCAGTACTCTGAGGTTTCCACATGCTGTTAAAACAGGGCCAAGAATCCCTGGCTTGGATTCTGTCTTTCCTTAGGGGCAGAAGTTTCCCTCTTAGGCCTCCGGGGTCTTTCCAGTCTGCAGTCTTCAAATATGGGCTGACCAACCCAGAAATGATCTTTTTTGTTGACTAACTCCAGCACATATGTTCTTTCGTGGAGGGATATTTTTGAAAGAAAGGCTGCACAGTTTCCATTTGCAAGAGAGGAGTATATTTTCAGAAGCTTCTATGGGAGGGAGACTGACCTTTGCACTAACACAGAGAGTCTTCAATCTGGGATTTTATGAGGAACCTCATCTATTTTCTTTCTTCTTCTTTCCTGCTGGAGCTAGTTTCCTCTGTTCTCTGGTTAAACATTTTTATTGGATGGATTTTACAATGGGGAGGAACACATACGTTTTGGTTGAAAGACCATCTCCAGCTAATGGAATCTAATCTGGCCAAGGGAATAAAATTTGGGAATTCAATTTCCTCACACTGAGTTGACACTTTACTACTCCTGTTTTGTGCACTTTGAAATGTGGCGTGTTCATGTTTGAAGCCACAGAAAGAGTTGAGCTCATTCTTAAGTGAGGCATTCTAGGCAAGAAAAAGCTGGAACTAATATTAAAATAGTCAACTATAAATGCCCCTTCTACCCCAACAAAAGAGAACAGTATGTGAACAATACCCCTTCCTTCTGTCTGGATGCTGCAGAGAAACCCCTGCTGTCCATTGGGAACAATGGTTGGACTGAGTATGTAATGAGTGGGGGTGAGGAGAAGGGTTTGAAATTAAAAAAAGAAAAATGTTTCATGTGGTAGATCAGAAGCTGACCAATAAAATATTGCAACATTTATACCAACCAACCCTATGGTTATGGTTGCAACTGTACATAATTATATCTCATTTTCATTTCATCTATTTTTAAAGAGCTTAGAGATTTCCCTTTCAGCTAAAAACAGTATAGGGCGTTTCATTGATGATTGGGAGAGGGAGGGTGGAAGTGTGTGGTAATGGAGTCACCTGGTTAGTGTGCACTTGGGGTATATGCTTTGGTCCATGACTGCAGAGCATAGAACTGACCCTCATTCAGGAACAAATAATGTCTAAAGATTTTGTCTAAGAAACCCAATGCTAGGCCGGGCGTGGTGGCTCAAGCCTGTAATCCCAGCACTTTGGGAGGCCAAGGCGGGTGGATCACGAGGTCAAGAGATCAAGACCATCCTGGTCAACATGGTGAAACCCCGTCTCTACTAAAAATACAAAAAATTAGCTGGGCACGGTGGCGCATGCCTGTAATCCCAGCTACTCAGGAGGCTGAGGCAGGAGAATTGCCTGAACCTAGGAGGCGGAGGTTGTGGTGAGCCAAGATCGTGCCATTGCACTCCAGCCTGGGTAACAAGAGCAAAACTCCTCCTCCCCAAAAAAAGAAACCCAATGCTGTGTACCCCCTAGTTATTTGTAGAGAAACACAATAATTCCTAAAGCTGAATTTGTAAACAAAAATTAAAATCCAGCCCCAAGAAAAGAAGAGCATCTTCTCTAGTCAGTCTGTGTAGGCCCCTGCCCAGTGGAACTTCAAATTCCTTTCCCAATACTATTTACCACTCTCCCCACTCAGGAAAACTTTTCTCAAGCAAACCTGTGTACACCTCCACTCACATGTTCATGGAGAAATACTTCTAGTCTTGAGCGTTAAAATGCTATTGTGTGAATGTTGCATTTTGATTTATGAATAGGACATTTGAATCCATGCGACATCTTTACTCTCAATCATTCTGCATATTTTGAATCTAATTTTATACAGCAGTCTATAATTGTTCTCATTAAAGAGCTTTGGAACAACCTGACTTTAAAAGGAAAGTAATGGATAGAGAAAGGAGAAATAAGGGTAGCGGGGCACAGACAGTATCCGTTCTTTCATTTTTACATAGAAATAGAATTTTCAGCTAAGCCTGGGGCTGCCTAGGGAAGATGACAGGAAGACCACTCTGCCATGCAGCTAGGATAAAGTTCTGGCCAATGGGATGGGCAGAAGTGATGTTTGCAGCTTCCAGGTCATGCCTTTAAGAGGAGGACACTTCTGCTGAACCTCCCTGATCTCCTACTGCCAGTGACAGAGGTGTGGGTGTCATCTTGAGACGTCCTAGATCCTGCAGATAAGGACTATGCTGGTGGATGGCAGATCAACAACTTAGAAAGCACCTGGGTTCAATCCTGGGCACCACTGTGTCAGCCCTAGATATACCCAGACTATTACATAAAAGGGAAATGACATTCTCTCTTGCCTAAACTACAGTTGTTTTAGATCTCTTTTGGAGAAGCCAAACCTGTGGCTGACACTGAAGAATTTTATTACATTCTTCAGCCCTGGAGAATTTTATTAAAGAGATCTCCTTGAAAAGGTGGTAAACTCCAGACACTTTGCTTTGCTTATCTAGGCAGATCAAGTCCAAAGTGCGTTTTTCCAAATGCTTCAGCTTCTCTTTCTGCCTAGGAGTACTCTTATCAGCGCTTGGGGTGGGGATGCTGAATTGAACCCTAAACTTAGGAAGTTAAACTATCTCTGTGGGAGTCACGGGTACTGGATGAGAGAAGGACAAGCAAACTAGTAGAAAGAGAGAGACAAGAAAGTTTCCAGGACAAAAGGACTTGACTGTAGTCTTCAAGGAAATGGATGCATCTGAAGACAGAGTGGCCTTTGAAGGAGGACTGGTCAGCTGCGAAACAAGAGAAACGGTGGTGGTGTCATCCTTGCTTTGCAGGAAGAATACTCTCACTAAGCTCTCTTAGAGTATTTCTGGCCTCAGTAGCACTGCAGGAATGGAAAGGAAAGAGTTTGTCAAGACAGCTCTGTGTGAGCAACCTGCAGCAGGCTCTTCTCAGGCTGAGGCCATTAAACTTTCATTCATTGAATCACTTTTGCTCTGATGTCTCATTCACCAAGCCCTCTTCTGCTGCAATTTGGTTTCACACCTGATCTCCTACAATGAAAGTGCTGATCATAGAGACTTTGAGCCGTCCTGGTCTTTGTGATGTGCATGGCTCACGGCAATAAACAAAGTAGCTGCTGGTCAGGATCTGACTTCCCAAGTTGCTGGCATAAAGAGGGAGTCATGCAGATCTTGCTGCAGTTGGTTTGGGCCCAGGTGGAATTATGTTTCTCTTTGTACCATAATGCATTTGCATTCTGGTATCTGCCTAAGGCGTGGGTACATTTTTGTAGAATGAGACTATTTTTTAGCCCTGAGAGCCCCTCAGGGAGTCTCTGGGATCACCTAATACAAGAAAAATCCACCACGTTGTCCTGCCCTTGTCTGTCAGTATTCCCTTGGACCAATGGCAGGCAGTTCTTTATTTTGCTGAGTGAGACATTAGATGGACAACTTCACCCCATGACTGTTCCCCGAGTTATATTCAGCTCTAGGACACTGGCCCTTACCCTGTGCCTTTTTCCTCTTCCACTCAAAAGAGCACTTGAGAATATAAGGGGGCTTTCCATCCAGGAGAGAAAGCCTGGAATCCTCTCTAGGTGGTAATGAGAAAGGTTAACTTTTGCAAAGCAACCTGTTCCTTCTGCCATGTTTAACCTTGATGGGGTCACATTCCACTGTGGGGAGGCTGCAGTTGCAAAGTGAGGGACCCCCTTCTACCCTGGTCTGTTCTCTCTCTGCTGAGAGCCAGGGATATTGCTAGATTTGGCAAAGAATAACGTTCTGGCTCTTTATGAGCGTATGTTAAAGTATTCAGCCTTTTTTTCTATGTGGGTTCATTTTACTTTGAGACAAAAATCTTAGCATTTGCCCTTGATTTTTTACCCTAATTGGCAATTTTAATATTATTTGTGATTAATTTTCTAAAAAGCTTTTCATTTTCTAGCCTAAATTAAATATAGTTTTTTAATTTTGGAGGAAAAAAAGCTATGTATTTTCAGTTTGAACTATATTAGAATGACGAGTTGGGAAATAGTTTTATTTAATGGAAAGAGCACGTGTTTTAGCGTCAGATTTTGAAAGGTGTTTGCGATATAGCACTTTATCTTTCCAAGCTTTGATTTCTTCATCTTTCAGTTAAAAGGGGATTTTTGCAGAATTGTTGGGATAATTAGATACTGTTTTTAAAGCACCAGCAGGGCCTGGAACGGAGGACATTAACAGAGGATGTCCTCCTTTACCTGTCTGTACAGTAGATGTGCCCCAGAGCAATGCAAGGATCAACTACAGATGCTTTGGATGTCCTAATTCTCAAGGAGCCCCATTTGAAGGTGACTCCATAGGCTTTCTAGGCTGAGTTTTGGGAGTTGCTGGTAGTGGTGGCAGAAATGGGGTTGGAGGAGCAGTGCGTGTGTGTGTGTGTGAGAGAGAGAGAGAGAGAGAGAGAGGGAGAGAGAGAGAATGAGAGAAAGAGAGAGAGAGAGTGAGAGAGAGAGAGAGAGAGAGAGAGAGAGACACTGCCTAATTTTAGGGATTTCAAGGGAAAGAGCTGTTTTAGCTTGATCTTATACAACATCCCTGTGATATCAGAAACTTGGGTTCTGTGTCCATTTTCTGTAACTGAAGAAACAAAAAAAGAAACGGGTTCTGTGAAGATAAATCAGCCCAGCACGGGCTGCTGTTAACAGGAAGGGAGTGGGATCAATTGGCCTGTCACAGGTGGGTAGGAAGAGGCAGGAAAATGACCACTTGTGCCACTAGTAGGAGAGGCTCTGGAAGGTCCCCATGCCCCTAAATGTTCCTAAATGTTTCTTCTCCTGCATACTAATCTGAAATACCTGAAACACCACAGGTTATTTTTTTCCCTCTCTCTGGAATCCTTGTTTCTTTCTTTTTTTCATGCTCCCTGTAACTACACACCCAGGTAGCTCCTTCTGAAATGATGCTGTGTCTAGTTATAGTTTGGAAAAATCTGGACAACTTGCTCATGACCTTATTTAAGTCATTGTCTCTGTGGGCCTCTTAAAATTAGGCACTTATTTAATCTCTGCCAGAGCCAACCAGATTCACAATTCTAAATGTAAAAGATTGTTATCCACGGAGTTGGCTTCTGGAGTGGGCATCAGCCACCATCCTAGGGAGCTGTGGGTGGGTAAGGGTTGCACAGGGTGCTGAAGGCAAACTTGAATCACTTCTCTGGCAGGCCCCAGCCTCACCGTGGGTTGCCTTTAAGGCAGCAGTTCCCCCACCTTTTTGGCATCAGGGGAAGACAATTTTTCTTTGGATGGGAAAATGGGGATGGTTTCAGGATGAAACTGTTCCACCTCAGATCATCAGGCATTAGATTCTCATAAGGAGCATGCAACCTAGATCCCTTGCATGCAGTTCGCAATAGGGTTCTAATCACTTCGAATTAGATTCTAAGAGAATCTAATGCTACTACTGATGTGACAGCAGGCAGAGCTTGGGCAATAATGCTCACTTGCCCGCTGCTCACCTCCTGCTGTGCAGCCCAGTTCCTAACAGACCATGGACTGGTTCAGGTCTCTGGCCCTTGGGTGGGGGATCCCTGCTTTAAGGGAAAGGTGCAAAGGGAGTTTCCAACAGCTTGAGAAAATGTTCTGTCAATTTTAGACTTCAGTTGATGAAAGCAAAGCCATCATCCTTGTATTGTCCTATGAGTTCTGCTGAACTGTAAGACCCAAGGGGATGGCAGAAGTGATAAAGACACTTGTCTCTCACTGGTTTTAGGCATTGTGGGAATTGGAGCCAAGGCTTCTGGTTTTGAGGCCCAGGCTTAGCTCAGTGGACCTGACATCTCTGGGCTTTACTTTCTTCCTCTGTTAAGTAGGGAAAATTGTAGTTGACCTGTCATAGTTCAGGGGAGATCGTGTGCTATGGACTAAGTTATGTCCCACCACACCCCGAATTCCTATATTAAAGCCCTAACCCCCAGCGTGATGGTGTTTGGAGATGGGATAGAATTAGGGATATATCTTCTGGCATATAATTAGGTTTAGATGGAGTCATGAAGGTGGGGCCCTCATGATGGGATTAGTGCCCTCACCAGAAGAGACATCAGAGAGCATGCTCTTGCTTGCTTTCTGTCTCTCTCTCACTCTCTCTCTCTCTTGCTCTCTCCCTTTCTTTGTATGTGTGTGTTTTTGTGTGTGCACACGTGCGTATGTTTTATGTGCAGCTATAATGGGAAGATGGCCATCTGCAAGCCAGGAAAAGAGCCCTCCTCAGGAACGCAATCTGCCAACCCCTTGATCTTGGACTTTCCCCTAGACTCCAGAACTATGAGAAATAAATGTCTAGTGTTTAAGACACCCAGGCTATGGCATTTGTTATGGCAGCCTGAGCAGACCAAGACATTGTGTTACTCACTCACTCACTCACTCGTTGGTCCCATATCTTTTGAGCACTGTTTATCCCATTCTGAGCATTGTTCTCAGAAGTGAGGATACAGTGATGAACAAAATAGACCAGGCTGTCACGTCCCTACAGTTTAATCGGGGAAGAAAGACAGAAAACTAAATTAATGAGATAATTTTGGATTGTGATAACAGCCTTGAAGATACCGTGGGCATAAAAGTAGGTGAAAATAGTTTGCAATCGGTGAATATTTGTGGCACTCCCACCCATAGCTGCTTCTGATCACTGTCCGTGCCATGTTGCCAGCTTTGGAAATGTATTCTTCACCTTTGTCTTGAATCACAGGAACAGCGTAGGGTGTGCCACAGAGATGGCACTTCTCGTTTTCTGGGATAACTCTATCTTTTCGTGGCCCTATCGCTGCAGTCCCTCCCCTACATTTTACTCCCTATCAGGCAGCACATCATTCCAACACTCTTGGAGTTGGGATGCAGAACCTGTATTTTGGGTTCTTCTTAGAGGTGATGGGCTGTTGTCATAGCAACTGCCTCCTAGACTTAACCATCAGTCTCAGTGGGGTTCCTCCTCAGCTTTTCAGGCTGTAGGCAATGCATATCCTCAAATGCCAGAGCCAATCTAACTCCCCTGCCTCTAGCCTGCAAGCTGGAGAGACTCTTGACTGTCAAGGAAGCCTGGCTTATACAAGTTTCAAGCCTTTATAAGAAAACAAAAGCAAGAGAGCAAGTCCAAAAGGGGCTTCCTTGCCTGGATGGCAGAGGTGCTGGTTGGCGCCTGGGTGAGAAGCTCTCCTTCACCTCTTGCCCCTCATTGATCTTTCTAGACCCCTGGGGAGCTTATGCAAGGGGCTTTGGTGAAAAGTTCTCCATCCATTTTGGGTCGTGTTAGTTTTCAGGTTTCTCTACTGTTTGGATCCTGATGTTAGATTCAAAGGCCAGGTTTATAAGGTCAGGAGAATCAAAGACAGCTAGTGACTCACACACTTTCATGTTTCTCAGCCCTGGCCTGTTGGCAGTTTCTGGACCCACTTGTAACCACTTTCCTGGAGCCAGTGCAGGTCAAGGAAAGGAGTTTAGCAAACAGGGAAGGGGTGGGCGGCCTGCCTGAGCCTGAACCCGAGCCTGGGCCTGTGATGTGGTCAGGCCGGTGCACCCTGCCAGCCCTGGGCAGACGGGCCACGGCATACACCACTTGGTGCCCGCTGGCGCCTGGGAGAGCTCCTGGGTCCCCTACAGGGTGGGGCTGCCTAGGTCATTTGCTCCTGGTGCTGCCATGGGGGTGTGTTCTGTGGGGTGGGATCAGCCAGGGAGAGAAACGACAGGGCATGTTGGTGAGGCCCCTATAAAAGTGCACTTGGCTCTGTGCCTTCATGCTGGCAGGCATGGGCTTCTGTTCTGGCTTTTCAGAGATCTTTAGGGGAAGAGAGTTATGTTCGCTTCTGTATTCCCCTTTCTCAAATCCTCAAACTATGGGTCATCACCCACAGTGGGACATAAAACCGATTTAGTGGATTACACAAAACATGGAAAAGGAAGGAGAAAGAAAAGACATTACTGACTTAATTTTTTTAGGCACCGTAATGGCAGTGTGGCTGTGTAAGAGAATGTCATTAATCTCAGGAGATACACGACGAACTATTTTGATGTTGAATATCATGAAGTTTGCAATTTACTTTCAAATAGTTCAACCAAAAAATGTCTCTGTGTGTGTGTGTGTGTGTGTGTGTGTGTGTATGCGCCTGTACTGAGAGAAAGGTAGAGTAATATGGTAAACTGTTGACTACTGGTAGGCCTAGGTCAATGGTTCTCAGGTTCTCAATGGACTTCAGGTGATTTTACCCATCAGAAAACAATGGCAATGTCTGAAGACATTTTTGGTTGTAATAACTGGTTGTGTGTAAGGGGGACTATACACACTAGGCATCTAGTGGGGAAAGGCTGAGTATAGCCCTAAATATCCTACAATGCTCAGATAGCCCCACAGCAAAGAATTATCCAGCCCAGAATGTCAATAGTGTTGATGTTGAGAAACTCTGCTCTAGGTGAAAAGTGTTTTTGTATCATTCTTTCAACATTTCTGTAAGCCTGAAAAATTTCAAAAGTAAATAAATAAATGAAACACATAGACTAGTAAAGAAGTCTCAGGCTGGGCACCGTGGCTCATGCCTGTAATCCTAGCACTTTGGGAGTAGAGGCAGGTGGATTACTTGAGGTCAGGAGTTCAAGACCAGCCTTACCAACATGGTGAAACCCTGTCCTTACTAAAAATACAAAAAATTAGCTGGGCATGGTGGTGGGCACCTGTAATCTCAGCTACCTGAGAGACTGAGGCAGGAGAATAGCTTGAACCTGCAGGCAGAGGTTGCAGTGAGTGCCGATCAGTGAGTGGAGATGGCACCACTGCACTCCAGCCTGTATGACAGAGTGAGATTCTGTCTCAAAAAAAAAAAAAAAAAAAGAGGGCCGGGCACGGTGGCTCTCAAGCCTGTAATCCCAGCACTTTGGGAGGCCGAGGCGGGTGGATCACGAGGTTAAGAGATCGAGACCATCCTGGTCAACATGGTGAAACCCTGTCTCTACTAAAAATACAAAAAATCAGCTGGGCATGGTGGCGTGTGCCTGTAATCCCAGCTACTCAGGAGGCTGAGGCAGGAGAATTGCCTGAACCCAGGAGGCAGAGGTTGTGGTGAGCCGAGATCACGCCATTGCACTCCAGCCTGGGTAACAAGAGCGAAACTCCATCTCCAAAAAAAAAAAAAAAAAAAAAAGAAAGAAAGAAATAAAGAAAAGTCCCAGGGTACATCAAGTGTTGCCACAGTAAAGATAATAATTTATAAATGCAATAAAATAATTATTTATTTATTTATTTATTTTATTTTTTTTTTGAGATGGAGTTTCACTCTTGTTATCCAGGCTGGAGTGCAATGGCCTGATCTCAGCTCACTGCAACCTCCACCTCCTGGGTTCAGGCAATTCTCCTGCCTCAACCTCCTGAGTAGCTGGGATTACAGGCACACGCCACCATGCCCAGCTGATTTTTTGTATTTTTAGTAGATAGGGGGTTTCACCATGTTGAGCAGGATGGTCTCGATCTCTTGACCTCGTGATCCACCCGCCTCGGCCTCCCAAAGTGCTGGGATTACAGGTGTGAGCCACTGTGCCCGGCTATTTATTTAATTTTTTTGAGGCGGAGTCCCGTTCTGTCACCGAGGCTGGAGTGCAATGGCACGATCTCAGTTCACTGCAACCTCCGACTCCTGGGTTCAAACTATTTTCTTGCCTTAGCCTCCTGAGTAGCTGGGATTATAGGTAACTGCCATAACGCCTGGCCTCTCAAAGTGCTGGGATTACAGGCATGAACCACCACACCCAGCCCACAGTAAAGACAGTAAAGATAATTATTGTTTGGTAGCACTTGTTTTGTTTCAGTCATCTAACTACGCATGTGTGTACTGGGCTGCAGTACATAAGTATTTCTTATAAGTATTGTGATCAAAATGTTTGAAACACACTGCATAATCCATATCCTTCTGGTTGTACTTGCTGCTGGAGAGATAGAGAAGCTTGTCAGACACTACTCACTTTCAACTTGTTCATAGTGATAATATAATTTTGTGTTTATGATGTTCCATGCACTGTGCTAAGCAGTTTACATGCATTATCTAATTTAACCTTCACAAGAACTCTTGTGAAGTGGGTATTACTCTTCTCCTCATTTTACAGACACACTGAGGCTTAGGTTAAATGGATGGCCCATGGGCACACAGCTAATAATGGAAGAACAGAGGCTTGGGTCTCTTAGACTATAAAATTCAAGCTTTTAATTATTATGCCATTCTGCCTCTAACCCACTCAAAGCTCTAAGCTTAATATTGCTTGCTTTGGAAGTGAGAGGAGCCTCAGTATCCTGAAGGATGGAATGTGTATCCTTTCCCTCTTCCATTTCCTCCTCTGGAATCAATGTATGTGAGCGTGAGTGCCATTTTGGTCTTTGCAGAATAGCGGTGCTCATCCTGAAGTGGTGAAAATTTGATCACAAAATTATCTTTAAGGCTGAATGGCAAAAAGGCAACAAGTGATCATGAAAATATTTGACTCAAATTCCAACTTGACTGAGTCATACCTAAATATAGATTTCCCCAAAGCTCAGAGGGCTGTGTTTCAGAGTCAGAAATGAGGAGCTCATACCCCTCCTTCCACCTGGGCAATTTTTAGAGTGTAAACAAAGCTTCAACGAGTTGACCAGGATCCTTGACCGTGGCCCCAATTCCATGTGGTCATCATATAGATGCTAGGAGGCCCAAAGTAGGCGTGGGCTCTCAAGAGATGACCAAGTCCAGTCTGAAGAGGGAGAGCACTGACTTCCAGATATGATGTTCTTTTGGCTAAAGGCCACCTCTGGTTTTTAACCTGCATTAGAAACTTTCAGTTACCTTAAATTGTCAAGCTCTCACTTCCTACATTGAATTGGTCACTCATCCTGGCAATTCTAATGATTTGTACTTTCTTTCCACATTGACTTTGAAAAGGTCTTCACGTTGACCTCCATCTCCATCACATGTCACCTAGAGTCCAGGTCCATTCTCTATTGATTGTCCACACAGAAGCCCTGAATCAGGCACCAACAAACAAACCATCAAAGTATAGCTAGATTAGTGGACAACATGAGAAATGAAAATCATGAATGGCCACCTAGTAACACGTGAAATGCAAAACTCAATACAAACATTTCATTGCTGCAAATGAACTAGGGAGACCTTGAACTTGATCATCCACTTTGCTGATAGGGAGTTTCTAGGGCAGTTTCCCTGGTAGGATTTTCCCTGGAGAGATGCCAGAAGTTCAGCTCCCAGTTGCGGCTTGTGAGGCTAACTTTTCACGGCTTGTAAGTGAAGGCTACCTGCTCTGTTTGTGGACCTGGTCAGACAGTAGGAGTTGGCAACATTCCTTCCTATTGTTTAGCACATTTTATAAATCAAGTTAAATAAAATCCCCTGGAGAAGATTTATTGCCCACAGATTCCTTCAAATAGAAAACTCTGATCTTAGTTAATGTATTTTTAAAGTTTTATCTTCAGATGTTTGGGGAGGCAAGTGATTTGGTCTCGTGGTAAGTGTTGGGCTTTCCCACCTTAGCTCTTAGTTTGGTAGGCAGCTCAGAGTAAGTGGTTGTGCAGGCTGGACAGAGGGAACTCTGCCACTTTTATGCTGGAGTGAGATGTCACATCTCCACTTGGCTATAAGAACAGTCCATTGGTGGGCTGTGAGAACCCTCAGAAGAGGGAGTGATGACAAGTCTTTCGCCTTCTGGAAGGAAGCCCTCACTGCTCTTATTGCTGCCTGGTCCTCCAGGCTTTTAGGCTCCGGTGTGCAACCCCTGTTGTGGTCGTTTGAGATGAGATATAAGGAATCTTCTGAGAGCCAGATGTTCTGTCTTCAGCACCACCTGGGGGGCCCTCTGGCAAGATAGGGGTTCTATTGATCCATGCAATTCTGCTAACCAGAATTTTAGGGTTTTGCCCTAACAGGTATGTAGTTGTTATTCACTCCTGCCTCTGCTGTAGCTATCTTGGGAAGTTCGTAATGATTTGCTTCTATTTTATTAGTTTTACAACTTTCCACTTTCACTCTTAAATCACCTGTAGCTGTAATACACAAGGGATCTTCATACTGTTTTCACAGAACTAGTGAAACAAAGGTTGAGTCATCGCATGATTTTGTTAGTGGAGGGGAGAAAGCCTTGTAATGGTACTCTTTCCCCATTTTTTAAATTGTAGTAAAATATAGACAACACAAAATGTACTATTTTAACAATTTTTAAAGCATATACTTCAGGCCAGGTGCAGTGGCTCACGTGTATAATCCCAGCATTTTGAGAGTCCAAAGCCTGCTGATGGCTTTAGCCCAGGAGTTTGAGACCAGCCTGGCCAACATGGTGAAACCCCATATGTACTAAAAACAAAACAAAACAAAAATTAGTCTGGCATGGTGGCGTGTACCTGTAATCCCAACTACTTGGGAGCTTAGGTCAGAGGATCGATGGAGCCTGTGAGATCAAGGCTGCAGTGAGCCATGATTATGTCACTGTACTCCAGGCTGGGTGACAGAGTGAGATCCTGTCTCAATAAATAAATAAATAAATAAATAAATAAAATCTACAGTCCAATGATATTAAATACATTCACATTGTTGTGCCACCATTACCCCATCCATATCCAGAACTTTTCTAATCTTCTAAAACTTTTTCCCCACTTTAAAAAATTGAGTTATCACCGGGTGTGGTGGCTCAAGCCTGTAATCCCAGCACTTTGGGAGGCCGAGGCGGGTGGATCACGAGGTCGAGAGTTCGAGACCATCCTGGTCGACATGGTGAAACCCCGTCTCTACTAAAAATACAAAAAGTCAGCTGGGCATGGTGGCATGTGCCTGTAATCCCAGCTACTCAGGAGGCTGAGGCAGGAGAATTGCCTGAACCCAGGAGGCGGAGGTTGCGGTGAGCCAAGATCGCGCCATTGCACTCCAGCCTGGGTAACAAGAGCGAAACTCCGTCTCAAAAAAAAAAAAAAAAATTGAGTTATCATTTCACATATCATAAAACATACCCTTTTTCAAGTGCATAATTCAGTGGTTTTTAGGTTTATTCACAAGGTTGTGCAATCATCACCACTATCTACTTACAGAACTTTTCATCTTTGATTACTTTTGAACTCTGATTTTCCCCATGGTGTCATCCTCTTTGCCATCAGATGCATTGGTGTTGCAGCCTCTCTTAAGAGTGCTTCACTATTGCCTTTGGAATTTTCTCCCAAGCTCCTGACACCCATCTGCAAGGTTGGATGCTGACGCTTTCCTGACTGTGGCTAATGGTGTCCGGCAGTGACTTACCCACCTCCCCGGGCTGACAGTGATTCTATGACACATGCACTAATTTAGAGATGTTAAAATGTGGAAACTGTGCCTTAGAACCAGTGAACAGTATTTATCTTTCCAGCTCCAGCCCTAAAGTTGCTACATCTCCCGTGACTCACTCCCTTACTCAGTGCTCTGGGGACCATCATTTTCACCATTCGGAGCTCCATGGTGCTTTGGACAGAACCCCGTTCATTAACCCACCCATTGTATCCGAATCATCTATACTTGTTGACATATTGTCTCTTGCCCTAGACCAGGAACCCATATTCAGGAGACAGGCAGGGACATGTTATTCCCATTTGTCTCCACTGTGCCTAGTATCATGTAAGGAATAAAGTAAGTACTTGATCAGTGTCTATTGACTAAGCCACGATGCTAAGAGCCTACAAATTATAGCAGAGCGGGGTTGACATGCGAATACATACCTGAGTGTTCATTTCCTTTCAGTGCAGCTTACTGGCAAAATTAAAGAGAACTTCTAGCTAGGCAATGAGGCATCCAACTTAAAATGTAACCGAAGAAAAATCATCAGCGAAGTTGGGAAAGCACAATATGCTATGAAAACATGGGAAATAAAGAAGAATTGGGTTGTATTTGTTTTGTTTTGTGTGAGATGGAGTCTTGTTCTGTCATCCAGGCTGGAGTGTAGTGGCACAGTCTTGGCTCACTGCACCTTCCGCCTCCCAGATTCAAGCGATTCTCTTGCCTCATCCTTCCAAGTAGCTGGGATTACAAATGTGCGCCACCGTGATTGGCTAATTTTTGTATTTTTGGTAGAGACAGGGTTTCACCATGTTGGCCAGGCTTGTACCAAACTCCTGACCTCAAGTGATCTGCCCACCTCGGCCTCCCAAAGTGCTGGGATTACAGGATTATTAGCCACACCCGGCCAGAATTGGGCTGTTAATGGCAGTGAAAACAGAGTGGATGTAGTTGTGCTTAGGCCCAGGAAAGAGACAGAAAGTTAGGATTTCCTGGATCACCAACCAAGGCCAAGGGGCTCATTGGCTGGCTGAGGTGTGAGTTCTGGGGGCTTGGCAGATCTAGGGGTAACTGTGTCTAGGACCATCCAGATTCCTAGGACTTGGTCCATCTAGTAAGTAAGCTATGGATTCTAGCTTAGGTTCCTCTCCAGGAGGAAGGTATGTGGCAGGCTTGCCTGTTGCAACTGGACACACAGTTCTCATGATACATTGGCTTTCTTATTTTATATAGTAATCTTGATACAGGGCTAACAAGGATTCAGTCTGGTATTACCTGATGGCTTCTGTATCAGGCAGGCCCTGCCAGTCATTGCTCCACCCAGCTGTCAGCAATAATTTACCTGCTGCAGGCTGGATAGGGGCCAGGATGGAATCCAGGAGCCCCTGGGAGGGCAGCGTGTTAGCTCCTTTTCCAGTTATGCGTGGATCTGGAAATTGTCTCTGGGCTGTGCTGAGTATCCTAAGGGTGTGGGAGCCCGTCGCCTTCTGGGACAGCCTCCCACCTGCAGCCAGTCCTCTGACCAGACTTGTACCTGGGTCCCTGCTTTCCTTTTATTTTGGAATCTGTACCTGGCATCTCTCTCAACTCCAAAGGCCTCCCTGAGCTCTGACTCATGCATCCATCTGACCCAAGGAGCCTTTTCGATTTAGACCACCTGGGCCCCTTTACTCCTGCAGAATAGAACCCTAGGGTATCAACAGTGGGCTGCATTTTACAGAGTTTTCTCTGCCCTTTGAGGTGTGGCCATTTGAAATGTGGACTCTGTCTTGAGTGGTGACAAGTCTTATCTGCCTTGCTTAGTTTCCCCAGCTCTTGCCCCAGTTTTGGCCCATTTCTTCTTTCCCAGTGTTTTGTGATCAAGACATTCTAGTTGCTAGAAAACTGATGAAAACTGAGTTTCTAGAGCTGTAAAACTGAGAACCTAATCCTGGACCAAGAAGGACCATACTGGTGGAGTTGTCTGAGAAGCCCATCTTGAAATAGGCTTCTTCTCTTACCCAGCATAACAAAGCTTCACAGGAAAGAGTGGTCATGTTATCTAGGCTTTTGTGGGGCAGGTGTCTCCTCCCAGTCCTCACTGCTCAGCTGTTACCTTTGCCTCATACTGCTACAATGTTGCTGCTTGAATCAGTAGCATTGATATCCCTGGGAGTCTGTCAAACATCTAGAGTCCTGGGCCCAACTTCAGACCTCCTGAATCAAGATCTGCATTTTAATATGAAGTCCAAATGATTCCCATTCACCTAGAGCTCTGAGGAATACTTATCTAAAATACTGGTGACTGCAGCACTAGCATTTGCTGATGTGGAGTTTGTTATGTACAGGCGTTAAGGAGACTCATGTTGATTGAGTCTGCACTATGTGCCAGTGCCTTTTTCACTACCAAGCCACAGTGCCTGAGAATAAGATCCTATTTTGCATATGTCTCATTCATCCATTTATTTAGCTCTAATTTAGTGATCTATGTGTACTGGCACTAGAAATGCAAAGGTGAGGCTGGGTATGGTGGCTCACGCCTGTAATCCCAGCACTTTGAGGGGGCTGAAGCAGGCAGATCATGAGGTCAGGAGATTGAGACCATCCTGGCCAACATGGGAAACCCTGTCTCTATGAAAATCCAAAAAATTAGCCAGGCATGGTGGCACGTGCCTATAGTCCCAGCTACTTGGGAGGCTGAGGCAGGAGAATTGCTTGAACCCGGGAGGTGGAGGTTGCAATGAGCTGAAATTGGGCCACTGCACTCCATCCTGGTGACAGAGCCATCTCAAAAAAAAAAAAAAGAAAAAAAAAAAAAGAAATACAAAGGCAAAAAAGACATGGGCCCTGATCACAATGAGCTCATGATTACTGTGGGGCTGTGATGGCGGCACAGTGCCTTGCACATAGCAGGTACTCAGTAAGTGTTTCCAATGTGGCAGATCCCCAGCAGGTTGATGTGGGACCTTTATCCAGCTAGCCTGGATGTGGAGCAGTGGGTGGGGTGGCACTTGCTATGTGGAACCCAGGTTGAAGGTGGGGAAACTCAGTGTGTAAAAGGGCATCATTATTACCGATGTTAAACAAGAAGTACTATGTGGCCACTCAGAAGCATGGACATTTTGTTTGTTTGGTTTTTTTCTGGAGACGGAGTCTCGCTCTGTCGCCCAGGCTGAAGTGCAGTGGCACGATCTCAGCTCACTGCAACCTCCCCCTCCCGGTTCAAGCGATTCTCCTGCCTCAGCCTCCTTGAGTAGCTAGGACTACAGTTGCATGTCACCACACCTGGCTAATTTGTGTGTGTGTGTGTGTTTTAGTAGAGATGGGTTTTACTGTGTTGCCCAGGCTGGTCTTGAACTCCTGAGCTCAGGAAATCTGCCCACCTCGGCCTCTCAAAGTGCTAGGATTACAGGTGTGAGCCACCATGCCCGGCCAGAAAGGGCATTTTGAACTGAAACAGAAACCAAACAAGCTGCTTTCTTCAGCCAGCATGCTCAGTACGTTGGCATTTTTATTTTTTCTTAAGTTGGTATTTTTTGTTTTGTTTGCTTAAGTCCAGGGGTCTGAAAACTGGCCCATGAGCCAAGTCCAGACCACTGCTTTATTTTATTTTATAATTTATTTATAGCTAGGGTCTATTACCCAGGCTGGCGTGCAGTGGTGGCATCACAGCTCATTGAAGACTTGAATGCCTGAGCTCAAGTTATTCTCTTGCCTCAGCCTCTGGAATAGTTAGGATCACTGGCACATGCCACCATGCCTGGCTATTTTTTAAATTTACTGTAGGGATGGGGTTTCACTATGTTGCCCACACTGGTCTCAAACTCCTGGGCTCAAGCAATCCTCCCGCCTTGATCTCCCAAAGTGCTGTGATTATAGGTGTGAGCCACTGTGCCCAGCCATTTTGCTTGTTTTTGTAAATAAAATTTTACTGGAAGATAGCCAGGCTCATTTGTTACATATCATTTATGGCTGCTTTCTTTCTTTTCTTTTTTTTTATTTGAGACGGAGTTTCACTCTTGTTACCCAGGCTGGAGTGCAATGGCGTGATCTCGGCTCACCGCAACCTCCGCCTCCTGGGTTCAGGCAATTCTCCTGCCTCAGCCTCCTGAGTAGCTGGGATTACAGGCACGCACCACCATGCCCAGTTAATTTTTGTATTTTTAGTAGAGACAGGGTTTCACCATGTTGACCAGGATGGTCTCGATCTCTTGACCTCGTGATCCAGCCGCCTCGGCCTCCCGAAGTGCTGGGATTACAGGCTTGAGCCACCGCGCCCGGCATGGCTGCTTTCTTGATGCAATGGCAGAATGGAGTAGTTCTGAAAGAGCTGAAAATATTAATTATCTGGACCTTTATAGAAAAAGTTTGTTGATTCCTTACCTTAATCTTTTACTAGCTAAATTTAAAAAAAAATTCTTTTAAATTACTTTAAAAGTATTCATATATTAAGAAAGAAAAAATCCACAATGATGTAACAAAGGCCTCTGTGATTTTTGTTTTAAATGAGGAATCTCACTTGGAGGAATTAGGGGAATGAATGCTTTTAACTTTTCTTTAATATGCTTTAATACTTTTTGAATTTTTAATGATCAGATTCTATTACTTTCATATTTAAAAAGACTAACTTATTATATTAAGCTGTTTAATTATATCAAACTATTTTTATTATATTAAAAATAATGAACTATTTTAAATTACCAAAGCCATATAGTGTTTCTTATAAATATTTTGGAAAATACAGAAAAGCAAAAGTAAATTAAAACCACCCATTATTGTGCCATCCAGAAATTTATATACTGTTACTATTTTGGTGCATATTCTTCATCTTTCATTTGAATGTGTTACTATTTTGGTGTCCATTCTTCTAGCTTTTTGTCTGAGTGTGTATGAGTGCATACGTGTATAGATACATACATATTTAATGTACTCATTATCTTTTGTGAACTATTTTTAAAAATTTAATAACATAATGTGACCATTTTTCTTTGTTGTTAAAATAGTTGTCTACTTAACATTTCATTTTATTTTGAGACAGGGTCTCACTTTGTCACCCAGGCTATAGTGCAGTAATGGGTTCATTGCTCATTAACCTCCCAGACACAAGTGATTCACCCACCTCAGCCTCCTGAGTAGCTGGGACTGTAAGTGTGCATCACCACACCTGACTTAACTTTTTTTTTTTTTGAGACTCAGCCACCCAGATTGGAATGCAGTGGTGTAATCTCTGCTCACTGCAACCTCTGCCTCCTGGGTTCAAGTGATTCTTCTGCCTCAGCTTCCTGAGTAGCTGGGATTACAATGCCTGACTAATTTTTAAAAATTATTTTGCAGAGGTGAGATCTCACTATGCTGTCCAGGTTGGTCTCAAATTCTTGAGCTCAAGTGATCCTCCCACCTTGGCCTCCCAAAGTGCTGGGATTATAGGCATGAGCCACCATGCTCGGTCTGCTTAACATTTTAAATGGTTGCTGAGTATCATATCCCGTGGAGATGTATAATGATGTGTTTAACCAATTTCCTGTTGTTGGAAATTTACCTTGTTTCCAGGTTTTTACTCTGATAAACAAAGCTATGGTAAATATGCTTGTAGATAAATTTTTGCAGATATCCCTTGTGACTTTCACAGAATAAGTTTGTGTATGTTGAATCTCTGGGCTACAGTGTACGCAACCTTTTCGGATTTTCTCCCCCTTTTTTTGAGTTTCTTGTTGATAAGGTTGTACTACTGTATATCCTCACCAGTAGTGTCTGAAAATGCTTGCTTTCTGGAACCTTCAACTTGGTAGTGTCAAAATTATCAACAGCAGTACATTTACCACTTTCACTGTTGGTTTTATTTTCTTTCTTTCTCTTTCTTTCCCTTTTTCTTTCTTTGTTTCTTCCTTTCTTTCTTTCTTTCTTTTTTTTCTTTTTCTGTCTGTCTCTCTCTCTTTCTCTTTTCTTTCTCTCAGTCTGTTACCCAGGCTGGAGTACAATGGGACAATCATAGCTCATACAGCCTCAGTCTCCTGGGCTCAAATGATCCTCCTGTCTCAGCCTCCTGAGTAGCTGGGACTGCAGTGCATGCCACCATGCCCAGCTAATTAAAAAACATTTTTTTTTTTTTTTGGTAGAAACTGGGTTCTCACTATGTTCCCCAGGTTGGTCTCAAACTTCTGTGCTCAAACAATCTCCTGCCTTGATTTTCCAAAGTGCTGGGATTACAGGCATGAGCCACTGCATCTGGCCTGGTTTTGTATTTTCTTAATAAACAGATCTCCTCTTCCAATGGGCCACTTAAGCCTCAACCTCTCACTGGAATGCTGAGCAGTAGTCTTTGCCCCACATTTCCTAGGACCACTGAAGTCCTGAACTATGAATTCTTGGGAGTAGTAGCAATGAGCATCATTAGCCGGTTCTGGACATCAGCCACAGTATATGCATGCCCCTCTTCACCTGCCTCACTCAAACACAGGTATGGCATGGTGAGCTGGTGAGGTCACATGATCTGGCATGTAACAGGTCACACATTCCCTCCATAGTAAAGGAAAGCTTTGTCATGAGGGTGGTTGATCTCTTTTCTTCCATTCTTGTTTAAAATTCTTTGAAGAGTAGTATCAACTTTCTGCTTCCATTCCCAGATCCCATAAGGTCCTGCTGAAATTGAAAACGCAGTCAGGAATTTTTAATAGCCTGATTCAGGGTCCTACTCTCCCTCACTTCTCTGTGGCTTTTGGTATTTGATCTGTCTTTTTTTTTTTTTTTTTTTTTTACTTTAGATTCTGTATTAGTCTGTTTTCATATTTTTTTTTGCTTTTCACTTTAGCTTCTGTATTAGTCTGTTTTCATATATATATATATATACATATATACGTATATATATGTGTGTGTATATATATATACATATATACTTTTTTTTTTTTTTTTTTTTTTTTGAGATGGAGTTTCACTCTTGCTGCCCAGGCTGGAGTGCAATGGTGTGATCTCAGCTCACAGCAACCTCCGCCTCCTGGGTTCAAGTGATATTCCTGTCTCAGCCTCTTGAGTAGCTGGGATTACAGGCATCTGCCACCATGTCTGGCTAATTTTGTATTTTTTACTAGAGACGGGATTTCTCCATGTTGGCCAGGCTGGTCTTGAACTCCTGAACTCAGGTGATCCACCCGCCCGGGCCTTCCAAAGTGCTGGGATTACAGGTGTGAGCCACTGCGCCCAGCCACATATTTGACTTCTTGGAAGGTGTCTTGACCACAGCCCAGATTCAACTTCAGGCTCAGTATCCTTTGCTAGCTCTTCTCTCCTTCAACTCCCTTTAAATGTTAATATTCCTAAGCTTCTATCCTTAGTGCTCGGCTCTTTTTCTTCATGCTTTATGCTTATAATCCTCTAATGCTGCCATCTGCAGACAATTTGCCTACTCTACTTTGGCCACCTCAAAACCATCCTGTCCAAAATGCAGCTGATTATCTCAATGTCTCTTTACCTTAGGACCAGTTCTTCTTCCTGGGCTTCCAATCTCTGACTGGCATCATCATTGACCAACAGCTCCAGTTAGAAATCTTAGAGGAATTTCATTTTCTGCTTTGTGCCTTCCCTGTCACCATCTGAGCCTGCTGGTTTGCTGTGGGAAAGTTCATTTGTGAATATCTGGAATCCAACCTTCCTCGTCCTTGGCTTAAACTAATTGCAGAGACTTTCTATTCCATTTTTTGCTTCCTGTTTCTCCCAGATAAATTCTACCTTTCATGTGTCTGCCACAGCTGTCTTCCTACCATATAAATGTCATTGAGTCCTTTCTCCATTAAAAAAAAAAACCTCTTGGCGACTCCTCATAGATGACCAAGGCCTTTTTTTTTTTTTTTTTTTTTGAGATGGGGGTCTCACTATGTTGCCCAGGCTGAAGTGCAGCAGTGGCTATTCACAGGCATGATCCCACTACTGATCAGCATAAGAGTTTTGACCTGCTCAGTTACTTAGGCAACCTAGTGGTCCCCTGCACCAGGGAGGTTACCATATTGATGCCAGACCTAGTGTAGATACCTGATCGGTATGGTACACTGTAGCCTAGAACTCCTGGGCTTGAGCGATCCTCTTGCCTTGGCCTCCCAAAGTGTTGGGATTACAGGTGTGAGTCACAGCCCTGCCACCCAGGCCTTCATCATGTGGCTACTGCCATCCTTTTCTGGCTGCCATCCTGTACTTCTCCTGCCACGCAGGGAGCCTGCACCTCAGCCAGCTCTCGTCTCTAGTGCATCTCTCTCTGGGTCCCATTGATGCTGTGTCCTCTGTCCACAGTGCCCTTCTGAACTCAAGAGATCTTCTTCCTTTCCTGACCTCCTGAGACCTTCCCTGAGCCTCTGAGACCTTGCCTCTCCTTTCCCCAGCATTACTCACTTTCTGCTCGCTGGCCCTTGGCACCTCAGCCAAATCACTGGTAAAGCAGTTAATGCATTGTTATTCCAGTGAATCACACGGCTTCCCCACCACCCCTGCTAATGATGAGTTCCCTGTGGACAGGACCTTGCCTTACCACCTCTGCGTCGCTGGAGCACAGAACAATGCCAGGCACAAGACTAAGTCACTCTCGAAATGTCTGTTGGTCTAATGACCTTACCAAGCTTGTTCAGTCACTGATATTTTAAAATGCAGTTGTTAGACTCCTAGTTTTCTTTTTAATATGACTAAAGCAGGCCGGGTGCGGTGGCTCAAGCCTGTAATCCCAGCACTTTGGGAGGCCGAGGCGGGTGGATCACGAGGTCGAGAGATCGAGACCATCCTGGTCAACATGGTGAAACCCCGTCTCTACTAAAAATACAAAAAATTAGCTGGGCATGGTGGCACGTGCCTGTAATCCCAGCTACTCAGGAGGCTGAGGCAGGAGAATTGCCTGAACCCAGGAGGCGGAGGTTGCGGTGAGCCGAGATCGCGCCATTGCACTCCAGCCTGGGTAACAAGAGCGAAACTCCGTCTCAAAAAAAAAAAAAAAAAAAATATGACTAAAGCTGAGCTGATATCATTATTGATGATCAGCTTCCACATGGAGCTAAGTTTTTGTTGTCATTCATCACACCCACATGTTATCTATAAGAGGAGATGGAGGCTTCCTTCAAATTAGTGTTCTTTTTGTAGTTCTATTGCAAATTCAGAAAGAGTAGGCCTCCTGGAAGTTCTGTGCTTGTTTTCATCTCTAAACAGGAAGTCCAAAGGCAAATGAAAATGAAGACAATCCCAGTTTGCAAACAAAGTTAATCACAATTTTTACTAACTCTCTCACCAAGTACTCTGGGATTTTAGCCCAGTCCTACTAATTTAGAGGAAGGCATTTGCTTGGGCTGACCATGTCTGGTGCAATTGATGGGCCCTTAGTGCATTGGCAGGCATACGTGGCAGCTTGCAGGACTTCTTGAGAAGGGCACTTTACTTCTCTGAGCCTTAAGGTCCTTATCTGTAAAATGGAAACATTGATCCTGAAATTATAGGATCATTTTAAGGGTTAAAGGACAAAAATGCATGGGAGCCCTGCTTTGGGCCTGGCATGTAGTAACTACTCAACAAATCATAGCTGCTGAGAGATGCTGCCCATTGCAGGCACATAGAAGTGAGCCAGGAAGTTCCTGCTACACACAGGCTTAACTCTTGACCAGTCCAGGAAATATTGGTGCTTTACCCTAATGCAAGAGATATTTTATTTTATTTTAGAGATGGAGTTTTGCTCTTGTTGCTCAGGCTGGAGTGCAATGGTGCGATCTCGGCTCACTGCAACCTCCACCTCCCAGGTTCAAGCTATTCTCCTGCCTCAGCCTCCTGAGTAGCTGGGATTACAGGCACGTGCCACCATGCCCAGCTAATTTTTGTATTTTTAGTAGAGGCGGGGTTTCTCCATGTTGGTCAGGCTGGTCTTGAACTCCTGACCTCAGGTGATCTGCCCGCCTCGGCCTCCCAGAGTGTTGGGATTATAGGTGTGAAGTTGGGCAGGTGCAAAGTGGTTAGGAAATGCCCTCTTGCTTTATAATCCAGTGGCTAGGGGAAGAGGTTTTTAGTCATTCATGGATGATTTTCAGGGCTTCTCTTAAGCCTGAAACTATACCATCTATTTTATGTGAAAGTGCATTTTCCTGGGCAAAAAGTCATTGGTTTTTTATCAGTTTCTTGGAGGAGTCTGTGACCCTAAAAATGTTAAGAACCACTGGCTTGGAGTTTTACAGACGAAGACATTTGAATGTAGCTTTTGCATCTCATAAAGTATGATGGAAACAGTTTCTGACGTTGAGAGTAGAAGTCCATTCTGGCCTGGATCCACTGCCAGCCTGCAGTGTGGCTTTGGACATCCAGATGGAAAACTGAGAGCTCCTTAGTTGAGACCAGGCTGTGAAACCATTTGGCTTTGTTATAGCCCTGTCCCTTGGGACAGGCCCTGTTCTACCAGGAACTCTTAGACCTCATCTTGGACAGGAGCTGGGCTGCCTGTAGGAGGCTGTGGCCGGCTCTGGCTCTGGGATTGATGCTTTTGGGGTGTGTGTGTGCGTGTTTGTGTGTGTGTGTGTGTGTGTGTGTGTGTGTGCGCGCATGTGTGTGAGACTGGATCTGCATGGATCCTGGGTGGCAGATGTTTGCACCAGCTGCCAGGGACGGGAGGTGCAGTGTGTAATCCAGGAACTTTGTAAAAGGGGGATATACAGTGAGCCTCACGTAAATGGAAGACAAGCCTTGGCCATTTGAAGCTGGGGCTTTAACTACCTCCTGTTAAAGCAAGCCAGCAGGTCCAGGAGGCTCACAGCTCCTGCGATAGACCTGGAGAGGACAAAGATGACCCATCCTGAAGGAGCATCTTCCTGGCATGATGTCAGGCTTCTTTCCTTCCATCTGGGTGAGATGCTGCAGAGAGCCTCCCCCAGCTGGCCTTGAAGGGTTGGCCAAAACACAGAAACACCTAGCTCTTGACTTCTCCTTTGAGGCTGAAGGACAGCATCAACCAGAAATCGGGTAGGTTCAGACTACCTGACTCCGTGCCTCGTTTGAACACACCAGCTTCAGTGTGACGGGATGTCGCCTTGGGGCATTCCTTGTCTGCACAGTGTTTCCGATGGAAATGTGCGTATTTAGAACCAGGTAGAGGCCTCCTTTGACAGGATCTCCCTGCTTCTTGTACTTAGAGACCATTCTGCTTCTTCTCTGAATTACTCAGCCTGCCCTGCAAGCGAATGGAAGTCCTTTATGTTCCTTGTTGAAGGAGAAAAAGATTATGTCATGAGATTTCAGCTCGAGTTTGTCTTCATGCATATTACATTCAGGTTTTTACAATGAGTGTTTGATTTGCAGTGGAAGAATATTTATTTCCAAATCCTCCAAATGCTTCTGAAGGCAGCCTCCACGCAGATTTTAATTGCTAAACCTACTTATTCTGACTCAGTGTCTGTTTGGGAAAATGTCTAGAGATACAAAAAAGTGGGGAGACAAGTGAGCTGGGCCCAGATGCTCCTTTATGACTAACACAGTGTCCACCCAGAGTGGGGAGATGAGCAGCCCACTGCCATGTCATAGGTGGGTGGGTTTCTCATAGCTCTTATTTAAAGCTGTGCCCTATTGTACTAAAATTACAATTTGTGAATAAGCATTGAATTGGAGTTGTTGGGCTGAGCTGACTCACGGCTGGTAACTGGGACTGGGTCTGAGGAATGTCTGCATGTCACAGTCAACTCAGGCAAGAGGAGAAAGCAGTGTATGCCCCAGTGGGGGAACCAGCTCCTGGCTTTCCTGATTGTCATTTCTGCAGCTGACCGAGTCCCTGGGCTTTCTCTCCATTCACTTGCTCTGTCCCTTTAGAAGGGCCAGCGGGTGGATCTCAATGAGAAATGCTTACCGAGGGTTTTGGGCTTTTAGGTCATGCATCCTGTCTCGAGGCATCTCGTCTTGAGGCAGCCCTTGAAGCAGGAGGTAGGGACACACAGACACTTGGAAAGTGGTTTCAGAGCCAGATTGGGATGTAGCCTAAAACTGTCACCATTCTAAGCAACGGCTTTTAGGTCTTGGGTAGAGTAGGCAATCATTCAAAGGTGACTAGGCCACTCTGCCGTACTCTGTGACCCTGGCAGGTGGGAGCAAGCTGACTCTTGTGAACCTAAGCTCCTGTGCCCAGTGGTTGGTTGGGGCAGCTGTTGTTCAGATGTTCCAGTGACAAGTGGATTCTGGAGATGAATATGGGTGAGGGAACTACTAGTATCTTTTTCCATGAACAATTTCATCTGAGGTCGGGCATGGTGGCTCATGTCTGTAATCTGAGCACTAAGGGATGCTGAGGCGTTTGGATCACCTGAGATCGGGAGTTCGAGACCAGCTTGACCAACATGGAGAAACCCCATACAAAATTAGCTGGGCATGGTGGCGCATGCCTGTAATCCCAGCTACTCGGGAGGCTGAGGCAGGAGAATCACTTGAATCCAGGAGGTGGAGGTTGTAGTGAGCCAAGATCGTGCCATTGCACTCCAGCCTGGGTAACAAAACAAACAAAAGAACAAAAATTTTATTTGAATTCACTTGTCACATTAATTGATTAACATTTTGAAAAACAAAGAATTAAGTTCTGAGGTCACAGATTTTAGGAAGTGTAATTTTCTTAGAAATGGAATAGAGAAACCTCAGAACACGGGACCCTGGCAGGAGGACTGGACAGTGGGATAACACAAAAGCTATAACCTAGTGATTCTCAGTGGGGATGACATTATCCCTGGGAACATCTGGCAATGGCTGGAGATACTTTTGGTTCTCATGGCTGAGAGAGGACGTGCTACTGGTATCTAGTGCGTAGAGGCCAGGGATACTGCTAAAGATCCTATAAGAGCCAGGACGACCCCCACAATAAAGAATTACCTGTCCCCAAATGTCGACAGCGCCACTCTTGAGAACAACCCTGTTATAGACTGCAATGCACCACAATTGCATGCACACACTCTCTTCCTCCCATGAACTGTCTTTTGTATTTTGCATGTAATGCTTACCAAACATTTTGGGAGCATCATCTGCATGCCAGGTGCAGCATTGTGGGTAAGTGGGAAGCTAGAAGATGACTAAGACCAGTGAGGGAGAAGCGCGTATCTGCAGCTCTCTCATCTAGTACATTTACAGTCATATCTCTCCTCTCCTAGATGGAAAGCCCCCAGGGAGAACGTGCATCCTTTAGACTCTCACAGCATCAGTCCTAATGCCTAATGGTGGCCTTTGTTCTCAGCAAATGCCTGTCATCCTTTTGGGAGTGGGGTCAGAAACAAGGCAAACTTCCCTTCAGGACATGTACTTCGGCTCAGTATTGGGGAGATCAGTTGGTCCACGTGCTGTTTCTCTTCCTCTTCTCATCCGGGTAGCCTCCCACTGCATGGGGCAGACATTTCGGTAACTGAGATGGACTCAGAGGTGACTAAGAGAATCCGGAGCTCATCCTCTTGCACAGTAGTGATTATTCATGGCTGACCAGGAGAATTCTGCAGAAAAGCCTCCACATCTGGCCTCAGGAAGCATCATCTGCTCTGGAGGGCATCATCTGGTCATCATAGTCTTACCACCCTTGATCGCACTTTGAACCACACGAGCTCGGTGGACTGTGAAGGTTTGTTTCATAGAAGAAATTTGGGCTAGAGGGTGATGGAAAAGCCAGAAAGTGTGAACTCTACTGATGGCATAAAATTAGAAGGCTGCCTGCGCCTGCCCTGACTGCACCCAGCCCATTTATGGTTAGGTCCCCATTTCTGCTTCATTGGAACAAGAATGCCAGGACAGTTTCTTTGCTGATGGGCTTCTAGCATAATATATTTCTTTACTCTCACAGATTTATACTCCTCATATTCTACACCAAAGAACCCGGGATGGAAAGGAAGACGCTGCAGAGTTACTGCAAGGGATCTGTGATGCGTGCAACAATCCCTGCCTGTAGACCTGTAGATCAAATATATCTTGTGCTATGCATGTATGTTTTACTATATTTCTTTCTTTCTTTTTTCTTTTTTGAGATGGAGTCTTGCACTGTTGCCTAGGTTGGAGTTCAGTGGCGCAATCTTGGCTCACTGCAACCTCGGCCTCCGGGGTTCAAATGATTCTCCTACCTCAGCCTCCCAAGTAGCTGGGATTACAGGCGCCCGCCACCACGACCAGCTAATTTTTTGTATTTTTAGTAGAGACAGGGGTTTCACCATGTTGGCCAGGCTGGTCTCACACTCCTGACCTCAGGTGATCTGCCCACCTTGACCTCCCAAAGTGCTAGGATTAAAGGCGTGAGCCACCACACTTTTAATCGCACATAAAATAGTAGTGCCAAGTTCTACTGTTTTTCAAATGCATATTTCACACTTCTATGTTCTACTGTTTTTCAAATATATGTAAATACTACTGTGATTAAAATAAAGGGATTGATTAAAAAGTGCGGAATTGGGAGGGAGTTGCCATTCCTCTGCTACTCTTGCCTCTAACCACCACCAGTTTCAAATCTGTCTCCTCATTTGCTTCCAATATCTTTCCACTTCCTCTTCAGGGAGGAACCGGCCTTGTCAGTTACTCCTTCTCCATCTCACCCATGTTTCCTTCCTTCAGCCTCCGCTACCCAACACTGGCCCTTATCACTCCTCCACTCACCTGGTTCCTGGAGCCTAAATCCAGCACATCTCTCCCACCACCACCAAGTACATCTTCCTACTGGCCCACACAACTCCTTGGTGCAAAAATATTTAGGGCTTCCAGTCTCCTTAACGTGATATTCCACCTGCTTCACAGTATGGCATGAAGAACCATCTCTTGAATACAAAACAAATCACCTTATCATGTACATGCTCTAATATTTAAAAAATAACTTTACAAAATAAGTTTTGTGGCTCATGTCTGTAATCCCAGCACTTTGGGAGGCTGAAGCAGGTGGATCATGAGGTCGGGATTTCGAGATCAGCCTGGCCAACATGGTGAAACTCTGTCTCTATTAAAGATACAAAAAAAAAAAAAAAAAAAAAAAAAAAAAAAAAAATTAGCCGGGCGTAGTGGGGCGTGCCTATAGTCCCAGCTACTTGGGAGGCTGAGGCAGGAGAATCGCTTGAACCCAGGAGGCAGAGGTTGCAGTGAGCGGAGATCCTGCCACTGCACTCCAGGCTGGGCGTCAGGGCAAAGACTGTCTCAAATAAGAAAAAAGAACAACAACAGGTGTTCACCTCTTACTCCCTTGAAATAGCTTGCTGAAAAGTCCTGGTGTTCTACAGAGCGCCGCTCACCAGAGTGTGAGAGATGTGGCTTGGTATACCGCCCCTAGGTTCCGACCCATGTCCCCTTTGCCCTGGTTGGAGAAGGGGTGTGAGGAGCAGGGAAGCAGTGGCCTAAACAGGACCTGCTGGCTCCCTCTTGTGGAGATCCGGGAGAAAACATGCGGGAAGAAAAGGGGCTCTGCGGATTGGCAAATACTATTTGACTGAAACAGCCCTGGGAAATGTGATCTGCAAAATATGGTCCGAGACGGAGTTGTATTTTGCTGTGTATTGCAAAAGGGATCGGAAGTCACTGGGCGTGTAAATTGAATAACTAGAATACGCAGATGATTAAGAAAAAATTAGCCCATCATTTCATTGTTCGCCTACAGTAAACCTCTCTGCCAGGGCAGTTTATAAGGAACAGAGTGGCTTGGGGATCTCTTTTCCCCTCTTTCCCTTCTCGTGGTGGGAGGAGGAACAGAATGACTCAAAGGGGTGCTGCGGCTAAGGTGTATACTGCTGGCAGGGATAAGGCGCAGGTGCCTTTGCTCACCCAGCCACAGTCCAGCCAGGCCTCTGGGGTCCTGGGGCTGCCCGGGTGTGGAAACCAAACACCAGAATCCAACTGAACTGTGTGCTTTAAAAGGATGGATTTTACGGTATGCAAATTACATCTCAATTTTTAAAAGGAAATATTTTATTGAGGAATATGTTAGCTTGATTTAAAAATTGTAGTATTCAGACACATGGTACATGGCCCTCATTTGCACTCTTGCCCCTGGGGAGCCTGCAAGTCAAGGTGTGAAATGGCAGTGGGTGCTTTGTCAACTCAGATTTTCAGGGAAGCTGGAGTTTAGCAGTGGATGTGGAGAGTGGTCGGAAATAAGGCTGAATCATAGACAAGGCTGGGTCCTGGAGGGCTTATGAGCTGTGAGATGAACTTAACCTTCTTTGGAGCTGGGTGGGATGGGCAGGTCTTGGTTGTAGGTAGGCAGTGAGGAATTTTTTTTTTTTTTTTTTTTGAGATGGAATCTCACTCTGTCGCTAGGCTGCAGTACAGTGGTGCGATCTTGGCTCACTGCAACCTCTACCTCCCAGATTCAAGTGATTCTCCTGCCTCAGCCTCCTGAGTAGCTGGGACTACAGGTGAGCACCACCACACCCAGCTAATTTTTGTATTTTTAGTAGAGATGGGGTTTCACCATGTTAGCCAGGCTGGTCTCGAGGTCTTGCCCTCGTGATCTGCCCACCTCAGCCTCCCAAAGTGCTGGCATTACAGGCATGAGCCACCGCGCCCGGGAGCAGTGAGGAATCTTAAGCCAGATTTTGCACTTGTTTTTTTTTTTGAGACAAAATGTCGCTCTGTCACTCAGGTTGGAGTGCAGTGGCACGATCTCAGCTCATTGCAACCTCTACCTCCCGGGTTCAAGCGATTCTCCTGCTTCAGCCTCCTGAGTAGCTGGGACTACAGGCACGCACGCCACCTCACCTAGCTAATTTTTGTATTTTTAGTAGAGACAGGGTTTCACCATGTTAGCCAGGCTGGTTTCAAACTCCTGACATCATGATTTGCCCTCCTTGACCTCCCAAAGTTCCGGCTTTACAGGTGTGAGCCACACCGCCTGGCCAATTTTGCAGTTTCAAATCAATAGCCATACCTTTTTGCATTCCACTCTGGCAGCTGGTGGGGAGGACAGATCTGAGGACAGGCCTGGAGTCAGTGAAGGTAGTCGGCTGTTGCATTCCTCTAGGAGAGAGGTGGGCTAGGCTTTGACCCTAAGGCAGTGACAGTAGGAAAAAGGCAGAGGAGAGGACAGGTCATGGAAATGCTTAGCCATAAGCTCAGAGGCATGGGGATAGTGGTGGGGCGTGTGAAAGAGAAGGTGGGGGAAGAGTCAAGGGTGACTCATCACGGTGGGTAGTGTTGGCACCAGTGGGCAGGCTTGGGACATGTGGAGGGAGAGGACCCATTGACTGAAAAATGACCAGTGGGTGTTAGATAAGGAGAAGTCAAGCCTGGAGGCTGGGGTATGGGGTCTTCAGCATATTCTACTCAACCAGAAGTTGGGTGAAGAGGAACTCTCATGGTGTTTGAGGGGAAGGATGAGGTTAGTCCCTTGGGAAACACCAAGGGAGTCATTTAGAGCAAGAAGCGGGAGAGCCGGCCTGTCGCAGAGTGGTCCAAGAATGGCGTGATCAGTGTCACCAGATGCCACAAGACCATCAAGGAGGATCAGGATGTACAAACCCCAGATTTAGTGACGATGATGATGAATGCCTTTTTCCCGGTATATTTCAGCGGGATGTTGCATGAAATAGCCGAGTCTCAGTGGGCGAGGAACAAGTGTGAGGCCAGGAAGTGGAGGCAGAGAGTGCTGCTGACTGCAAAGGGGGATGACTGAGCAGCAGAAGGATGGGTCAAGGGAGGGCTTTTGTTTTTTTTAAAAGGTCAGAAAGCACCTGCAGGTCTTGAACCCCAGTACAGGGGTTAAACCAGGTGTCCCCAAACTTTTTACACAGGGGGCCAGTTCACTGTCCCTCAGACCGTTGGAGGGCCGCCACATACTGTGCTCCTCTCACTGACCACCGATGAAAGAGGTGCCCCTTCCTGAAGTGCGGCGGGGGGCCGGATAAATGGCCTCAGGGGGCCACATGCAGCCCGAGGACTGTAGTTTGGGGATGCCTGGGTTAGACAGACAGAAAGTCTGGCATGAGGAAGTAACTACTTGAGCCAAAGCTGACTCAAGGGAGAGCTTCATCTAAGGAAAAGAGGAGGTGGTTATATTATTATCTTTTATTTATTTATTTATTTGCTTTTTTTTTTTTTTTTTGAGATGGAGTCTCACTCTGTCACCCAGGCTGGAGTGTAGTGGTGCAATCTTGGCTCACTGCAACCTCTGCCTCTGGGGTTTAAGCAATCCTCCCTCCTCAGCCTCTTAAGTAGCTGGGATTTCAAGCATGTGCCACCACGCCCAGCTAATTTTTTTATTGTTAGTAGAAACAGGGTTTCACCATGTTGCCTAGGCTGGTCTTGAACTCTTAATCTTAAGTGATCTGCCTGCCTTGGCCTCCCAAAGTGCTAGGATTACAGGCATAAGCCACTGCGCCAGGTCTTACTTGCAATTTTTAATAAAAATATTAATGTATGTTGAAAAAAATTAAACACTATAGCAAATGTATAAAATGAAAAGTAAAATTCTGTGCTTTTCAGATTCCATAGTCTCTCTCTGTCCAAAGGTAACAGTTATGATCAATTTTTTATATATTCATCCAGAAAAAATTTCATACATATGGAATTCTCTTTAAAGATGAGAGAGATTTGGCTGACTTTAAATACTGATGGGAAAGAGCTATATAGAGAAAACGGTGAAGACAGACGGAGCACTGATGGAAGAGAACTGGTAGCCAGCTCACTCCCGGAGTGGGGAAGGAACCCAGGGCAGGGGAGGGAAGAGGCCTGGCTTGGTGGTGGAAATGCAGACCTTTGCTGGGACTGGAGGGAAGGGCAGGAAACGGGGTCGGTGGGAGTGAGGTCAAGTGTGCATAACCACGATTGGTGATGTCAGCGGTGGGGTGGTTCAGGGAGATAGCGTAGGCGTGGGTGAGGCAGTGAACATGGGCAGGTGAAGTGGAGGTGAAAGTCCTGGTGGTTGAGGATCTTTGAGCCTGGGGTGTTGAATGAGTTCTTCATGTGAATGTTAAGGTCTCTTAAGACAATGGTGTGCTCCAAAGTTCTCAATGGGGGTAAGTCATAGTCTGGAAAGAGGAATGTCAGAAAAGAAAAAGCCAAAGGTGGAAGCTAATGTCCTGGAAGCAACTGGGAGCAGGAAGCATATCCTCTCTGTCTTCTTGCTGTGGGTCCTGGGCACGGGGGACAATGAGAGGCCTCTCCTTTCGGAAGCAGGAGGTGGCTGGTGCATTCGGTTGAAAGGCTGAGAAGTGGAGGAGGTTGTCTTCATGGGAACAAGGTCTCCAGCGTGTTCCAGGTGGCGGAAGGGGGCCTTGGGGAAGTGGGGTGGCTCTCAGTGGCCCCAGGAACCAGCTGGGGGAGGCAGCCAGCAGGAAGGGGAAGACGTGGGAGGCGGTGGATAGGATGCGTGGGAGGAATGTGGATGAAGTAATGGGCCTCAGTGCTCCCATCCTTGATGCCTAAAGTTTTGGTGCCAAAACTGGCTGCAGGTCCCAGTCAGGACCTGAATGGAGCAGCTGCTGAGTCCTCTCAGCAAGGTGGTATGACAGTCACCACAGAGCCCACTGGTGGAAGCGGTTGCCTCTGGGTTTGAATAAGAGTTGGGTGCTGCTTCATTTGTTTGCTAGAGCTGCTGTAACAAGGTAGCACAGACCAAGGGGCTTCAGCAGGAGAAATTTGTTTTCTCACGGTTCTGGAGCGAGGGGTCAAATCAAGGTGCTTGTCAGGTCAGCTCCTTCTGAGGACTATGAGGGACAGAGCTGCTCCTGGCCTCTCTTCTTAGCTCATAGGTGGTCATCTTCTCGGTGTCTCCTCTCCCCTCCTCCCACCTCCCTCCTTTTCTTTCCTCTCCCTTCTCCTCCCCTCTTCTCTTTCCTTTTCGAGACAGTCTCACTCTGGCCCCCAGGCTGGATGCAATGGTGCAATCACAGCTCACTGCAACTTCGACCTCCCTGCGCTCAGTTGATCCTCCCTCTTTATCATCCCTAGTAGCTGGAACTACAGGCAGTTGTCACCATGCTAGGCTAATTTTTGCATTTTTTTGTAGAGATGGGGTTTTGCCATGTTGCCCAGGCTAGTCTCCAGCTTCTGGGCTCAAGCGATCCACCTGCCTTGGTTTCTCACAGTGTTGCGATTACAGGCATGAGCCGCTGTGCCTGGGCCCTACTATGTCTTCTCATATAATTTCCCCTTTATATTAATACATGTCTGTCTCCTAGTTTCCTACTTTTATAAGGACACCAGTCAGATTAGATTAGGGCTCGCCCTAATGACCTCATTTAACCTAATTACCTCTGTAAAGACCCTATCTCCCTGAATAACAAACAGTATATTCTGAGCTGCTGGAGGTAGGATTTCAACATATGAATTTTGGGGGAGGGGTGCAAAATTCAGCCTATAGCAGGTGTCCTTGGGCAAGATACATAATCATTTTCAGCTCCAGCTGCCCTGGCTATTAACTGGTGATCATAGCAGCCCTAACCCACTGCATTGTTGTAAGGATAAAATAAGAACAGTGCCTGGCACATTTTAAGTGTTTGATACAAATTATCATCATCATCATCATCATCATCATCATCATCATCATCATCTGGACCTTCTCCCTGGGTTTGGAGACCAGTGAACAGCAAGGGCAGAGAGCTTCTCTATCATCCTCCTCAGCTCATCACTTAGGTTGGGTGCTCAGGGAGAGACCCAGGTCAGGTCTATAGGGAAAAGCCGCAGGCAAAGCTAATTTTCTCCATCATTCTTATGCAGATGAATTAGCTTTAAAATGAGCAACAGGTTCAGCTTGAAATCCCAAAAGGACAACATACTGCCTGGGGGTGGGTAGGAATAAGGAGAGGGGTGATCCTAACACTTTCTTTTACTTTTTGTGGCGGGAGGAGAAATGAGGGAGTGTTGGTTTTGTTATCTGTATGTAAATCACAGAGCTTTAGGTACTGGGGGTGGGAAAGGTTGTTTCTTTTGTCTTGTCACTCTGAACCATTATCTTACTACCTGTACCTCCAGGAGATATTCTGTAACCCTCCCAAAACCAGAGGTTCGGAGTGATTTCAGAATTTGTGAGAAAGGCAGGTTCTCTTGGAGGCATCTGGAGTCGACTTCTGTTGTGCTGTGAATCCCCTGGAAAAAGGGCTTTGGAAGCCTAGGAACCCCAGAATCTTCCTGCAGACTGATAGGAATTCCTTATACCTATTGTTCTCAAATGGAGTCCCTTGAAATCAGATTGATATGAATTCCTTATACTAATTGTTCTCAAAATGTAGTCACTTGAATCAGCAACATCAGCATTACCAGTGGACTTGTTGGAAATGAAGATTTTTTGGGCTCTGCCTTAGACTTTGTGTTAGGGTTTGAATGTGTCTTCTCCAAAAATCAGGTGTTGAAACTTAATGGACGTAATCCCAGCTACTCAGGAGGCTGAGGCAGGAGAATTGCTTGAACCAAGGAAGGGGAGGTTGCAGTGAGCCGAGATCACACCATTGTCCTCCAGCCCGGGTGACAGAGCGAAACTCCTCTAAAAAAAAAAAAAAAAGAAAGAAACTTAATGGACAGTGTGATGGTGTTAAGAGGTGGAGCCTTTAAGAGGTGATCAGGTCATGAGGACTTCTCCCTTAGAGAGACTTCATGCTGGCTTGCCCTTCCGCCTTCCACCGTGTAAGGACAACATTCCTCTCCTCTTGAGGATGCAGCCACAGGCACGATCTTGGAAGCAGACAGCATTTCTCATCTGGCAACTGAACCTGTTCGTGCCTTAATCTTGGACTTCTCAGCTTCCAGAACTGGGATAAAAGTAAGAGAAAGTAAGTTTCTGTTCTTTGTAAATCACTCAGTTTCAGGTATTTTAGTTAAAGCCACACAAAATGGACTAAGACACTTGTTGAACCAGAAAACTCTGGGTGTAGGGCTTGGCTATGTGTTTGAAAAAGCTCATGCTAAGGTTTGAGCCACATTATGTGTATTATACTCTCCCCACCACCTTTGGGTACAGGCATTTAAGCATTTATAAATCTCATCTTGTTCCCTAGAACATTCTGAACCTAACATTGTGAGGGCTTCCTGGGCCTCTGAGTAAGAACAGTTCCTCTTGACCATATGTGGGGATGGCCAGCCTTATGCAATGCCTCTGTAGCTGTGTGGCTATGCCAGGAGGTATTCTGGCTCTTGGCTTGGGGCGGGGGGTTCAGGCATCTCAGAGCTAGTGTGGAATGGTGCAAAGCACTGGGTGGCGTTTGCTGGCCCCATTCTAGTCCTGCCTCTTTAGGTAACTAGCTGTGTGACAACCTGAGGTCCAGTAACACAGTCAATGTATTTAATGGCATCTTGATTATAGAAAGCATCGTCATCAAGTTGTGAATGACACAGTCAGGGAGGAAGGGACAGAAACATACTGGGTGACAGAAGTCAGAATAAACAAAAGTTTAATTTATAAACTCAACATAGCAAGATGGAATTTATTTTTCTTTTTTCTTTTTTTTTTTTTTTTTTTTGAGGTGGAGTCTGGCTCTGTTGCTCGGGCTGGAGTGCAATGGCACAATCTCGGCTCACTGCTGTCTACGCCTCCCGGGTTTAAGCAATTGTCTGCTTCAACCTCTCTAGTAGCTGGGATTACAGGTGTCTGCCACCATGCCCAGCTAATTTTTTGTATTTTTAGTAGAGACAGGGTTTCACCATCTTGTCCAGGTTGGTCTTGTATTCCTGAACTCATGATCTACCTGCCTTGGCCTCCCAAAGTACTGAGATTACAGGCATGAGCGACCACACCTGGATGCAAGATGGAATTTTTTTTTTTTTTTTTTTTTTTGAGACGGAGTTTCGCCCTTGTTACCCAGGCTGGAGTGCAATGGCACGATCTCGGCTCACTGCAACCTCTGCCTCCTGGGCTCAGGCAATTCTCCTGCCTCAGCCTCCTGAGTAGCTGGGATTACAGGCACGTACCACCATGCCCAGCTAATTTTTTGTATTTTGAGTAGAGACGGGGTTTCACCATGTCGACCAGGATGGTCTCGAACTCTCGACCTCGTGATCCACCCGCCTCGGCCTCCTAAAGTGCTGGGATTACAGGCTTGAGCCACCGCGCCCGGCTAACCACACACTTTTAAACAACCAGATCTCATGAGAACGAACTCACTAGCATGAGAGCAGCAAGGGAGAAGTCCGCCCCCATGATCCAGTCACCTCCTACCAGGCCCCAGCTCCAATACCGGGGATTATAATTCAACATGAGATTTGGGTGGGGGCACAAATCCAAACCATATCACACGTAGTCTGGATAGCAAACACTTTTGAAATTAAAAAAAAAACATGTAAGAATTTGTCAGTCGCTCATCCCTACACAGTAATCCCAAGAAATTGAAAACAAGATGACTTATCTTGAAATGACAGTTTCCACTTAAAAGCTCAAAGAACATTAAAAGCATCAATCAATGAACATTTATTGAATATTCGAGGTAATCCTTAAAATCCTTGCAGAGTGACTACCCAGGAGCTTTTACCCAAGTTCACTAAAAACTTCAAAGGGCACCCTCCATCCTAGAATGCCTCTGGCCTGGAGGCTGCTTTATATTTTGCAGCATGAGTGGATTATCTGGGTTACTGTGGTGACTTTCTGTGGTCCCCACCCAGCTGTCTTCCTGCTGGTGTAAATGGGCCAAAGTGGCAGCCAATGCCTGGGCAAGGTGTGGGCAGGAGGTCAGACTGGGGTGCTCTGCAGAGTTCCTGGGCATTTGCCTGGTGGCTGGGGAGTAAGTTCAAAAAGGAGCAGGCAGGCATGAGTATGGCTTCCACCTCTGACACCTATCTTTGGGAGCTACCCAGCTCACTCTGCAGCAGTGACCCAGGCATGGATAGTGTGACTGCCCTTCCCAGATTGAGTAACTAGCTGGGGGCAGGTAGTTTAAGCTGGCACCTTGCTCATACCTAAGGAAGTGTTATAGCTGGGTAATTTCCCAGCTACTGGGAAGGATGTTCTGTAAGAATTATGTTGCCTGGTGTATTTCTATTCTAAAACTGTAGCAGCCTTGCAGTTTACCTGTTACAATCCCAGTAAGCCAAATAGATACCATTATCTAGAACAGATTTTATCTCCTCTCCAGCTCCCATTCCTCTGATGGCAGAAACCCTTGATCTTGTCAATAAAATTCATTTTAGTTTCTTCTGGTTTAAAATGTGGTCCCTTTTGGCTTGAATTCGTCTCCTTTGGTGCCTTCTAACCTCCTTTTAGATTTTTCTTTTCTCTGGGCTGCCACCAGGGCTGAGGCAGGGAAGCCCATGGTCTTGGTGTGGTTGTCCAGGCCTTTGCTGTGACCCACTGGGGCATGACTGGTCTGGTCTGGTCCCTGGGTGGCCTCTCCTGCTAATCTCTGGGTGGCCTCCTCGAGGGCCCGGTCTCATGCGGCCAGCCCTGGCTTCAAGCTATGTTTGCTGCTACTGATGACCATTTGTTCATGTTTCTGCCATGAGTATTCTGTGTCTCCTGATTCTGTCAGCATTTCTGAGTGCTGACCATGAACTCAGCAGTCTCTGGCTGTCCTGCTCACCAACATAGATGATAAGCTCCCCACCGGAGCCCTCCTCTGCCCCTGTGCCACAGTGGACACCATCCTGAATGCAGGAGGCCCTTTCTGCACCTGGGACATAAGCCTGGGAGGTGCTGGGCTTGCCCTAAGATAACAAAGAGTTTCTTTCAAGCCCAGGATGGTGAGTGCTGCTTTTTGCCTCAGAGACCTAGACCTCACTATTTTCTGCCTGGTTTTTAAATTTTTATTTTATTTTTTCCTTCAGTCTGAAGAGAACTCTACCTTGACAGTAAATCTTGTATTTTTAATCTATGGTTTATAATATAATCGTGAACTAAGATCTCAAGTTTTACTCTTCATATCAAAAAAGGAAACTTTGGAATTTAGAAAGCCTTTTCTTTCTAAACAAAAGGTGGTTTTCTGGGCTATTGTCTTTTTATGGTTTTAAAAAAAAATTCTTCTTTGAAACTCAAGCAATGCCTTCTCAGGGTGGTGATCCCTTCTTCCACAGGGCACAGTGGATGGCTTTGATTCAGCAGGGGCCGAGCTGTGGCTTGGCCAGGAAGGAGGGATGACCAGGACTTAAAAAAAAAAAAAAAAAAGGCTCTAATGCAGGCGTCCCCAAACTTTTTACACAGGGGGCCAGTTCACTGTCCCTCAGGCCGTTGGAGGGCCGCCACATACTGTGCTCCTCTCACTGACAACCAGTGAAAGAGGTGCCCCTTCCTGAAGTGCGGCGGGGGGCCGGATAAATGGCCTCAGGGGGCCGCATGCGGCCCGCGGGCCGTACTTTGGGGACGCCTGCTCTAATGTCTCAAAGGTATTTCCTTATGCATTCTTTCTCAGATTTGTCTTGCAACTAAGATTTTAAAATCATACTTATGATCTAATAAACTCAACCATACATTTAAATCCACAGATTAGTGTGAACCTACAAATTGGTAAAGAATATATAGCTGGTATCTGCCCCGGTTTCATCTTTTTAAGTCCACTTGCAATATTCTGTGCCACTTAGTCACTGACCAACGTAGGTGAGCCACAAACACTCCCGTGCTGTCCAGAGCACTATTTGTTTGATATATGCCACCTACTCACTCCCGGTAAGGCCAGTATGTACAGTTGTACAGTGTGTGCACTGCACAGCTTCAGGAGGTCTAGTTCTTAGATCACAATGGGAATGGTGCCTCCTGGAGCCCTGCCCTCACTCACTCTATCTGATGATGCCCTTCAACCTAACCTTCCTCATCTTGCTGGACCCCTGGTGGAACTCTTGGCTTTCTCTCAGAAACGTGGTTCTGATTTTCCTGCTGGCCCTGCTGCCCCAGGCGTCCTCTGGAAAGATACGCTGCCCCATCTGGCTATGGGTCACTCAACTGCTAATGTGGATCAAAGCCATGGCTAGGCATGAGGTTTCCAAGAAACTTGTGTGGCAGGGCTCTGGACAGCTTGAGTTTCAGAAAAAAAGGTAGCACTTAAAAGAAATCTGGGGGCTGGGCGCGGTGGCTTACACCTGTAATCTCAGCACTTTGGGAGGCCAAGAAAGGTGGATTACTTGAGGTCAAGAATTTGAGACCAGCCTGGCCAACATGCTGAAACCTCATCTCCACCGAAAATACAAAAATTAGCCAGGCCTGGTGGCAGGTGCCTATAATCCCAGCTGCTCGGAAGACTGAGGTAGGAGAATCACTTGAACCTGTGAGGTGGAGGTTGCAGTGAACTGAGATCATGCCACTGCACTCCAGCCTGGGTGACAGAGTGAGAAAAAGGGAAAAAAAAAAAAAAAAAAAATAGAAATCTGGCTCAATGAGTAAGAATTTAGTTGCCTACAGTGTTGCTCCATTTCCTTTCCAGGTGATGGCAGCAGTGTGGGCAGTGCGACGGGCCGAGTCGGAAGTCAGGGCTCCTGGGTTCTACTTCTGGTTTTGCTGGCCACTAGCTCTGGTCCCCCATGTGCGTTTTGGATCTTCTGGGCTTCATTTCTCTGTTGATGAAAGAGACGCCCATCAGATGATTCCTGAAGGCCCATTCTGCTCTAAGCCGTGATGCCAGCTGAAGGAATGCTGCCTAATAATGTCCTGACACTCACAAGTTATGAATAGCACTCCATACCTGAGGACACAGTAAGAGCTATATTCGTGAGTTTAACTGGTCTTTAAGAGCAGTTTAAATACCCAGCTAAGCAGTCCCCATTACCCCTCCCCAGTTACATCCTCTGATGGTTCCATTCACTTCTTTTCAGAGACCCTGATTGAGAAAGTGGGGGGCTTTGAGATGAGAACACCCTGTTCCCTAAGGGAAGCCCCTCTGCTGTCCCTGGGCTCCCAAGACCGCTAAGCCTGGCCATCAATGTCATCAACATCAGGCCCTGCCTTTCTGGGGTGCTGCTGCTTCTGCAGCCTTCCCGGGTGCACTGAGTGTGTGCCTGGAGGTTCTCTGGGCAGCCTCTTCAGCAGAGCTGGCCATGGCAGCCTCCCTTAGGTTTGCTTGTGGCTCCTGATGGGATTGGTGAGGATACGGATCTGCCAGTCTCCAGCAAGGACAGTATTGGTGCTGACAGACCAACCTGCAATCTCGTCTTTCTGGGTGGCAGGACCTAAGGTCCTTAGGTAAAATCCTCTCCTATAACACTCCCCTGAGCCCCCAGAAGCATGCACTGGGACTGCCATGGCCGCTTTATGCCCCCAGGGTATAGCCTCTGCTCAGATGCATTAGGGCAAGACCACAGTCCATTGCTTATGGGTCCAGAGGCATCGCACACAAGTGAAGCCGGCTGGGAGTGTGTATTAAGGCTACAGTCACAGCTGCGATGAATGGTCTGTGATAGTGGCTCCAGCGTCCAGAGGCAGTGGAGATGGGGGACTGTGGAGGGCACACGCCGAGCTGCAAAGGGACAGCCATCACTCAGCTCTGGCCAGAAAGTGAACCCAGTGGAGCCAGAGAGCAGATTTCTCGAGAGAAGCAATGATCTGTTTTCTAATTTTTAATTTTTTAATTTTTGAGACAGAGTTTCACTCCTATTGCCCAGGCTGGAGTGCAGTGGCACAATCTCAGCTCACCGCAACCTCCACCTCCTGGGTTCAAGCTATTCTCCTGCGTCAGCCTCCCGAGCAGCTGGGATTACAGGAATGCACTACTTACTTTGTATTTTTAGTAGAGACGAGGTTTCTCCATGTTGGTCAGACTGGTCTCGAACTCCAGATCTCAGATGATCCGCCCACCTCAGCCTCCCAAAGTGCTGGGATTACAGGTGTGAGCCACCACGCCCAGCTCATTTTTTTTTTCTTAAGGTGGAATCCTTCTCTTGATCTTTAAATGCTGGCAATGATTTCAAACTTTAGAAACCCTTCATGGGCCAATACTATATCAGACAAACTGAACACATCTGTGAGTCCAATTTGCTGGAGGGTCTCTGTATCTAGCTTCCTTGGCAAGGGCTGCTTGGACCAAGAGCTGGCTTCTTGTAGACAGACAGACAGACAGACAGACAGACTGACTCACTGACTGGAAGATGCTGTCAGGTCTTGTTTCCCCTGGTTGCCCAGCAGAAAGCTGACGTATTCCCAGTGTGACCTGAGCCAGGGCTCTGGCTAAACCCTTGGGAACTAGTGTGTGGATCAGATATGGGGTTCCTGAACTTGGACTTGATTGAAACTTGGCCAAGATGACCGCTCGGCTCCCCTTCCCTCTTCCTTTTCTTTAGAGACAGGGTCTCTGGTCACCCGGTCTGGAGTGCAGTGCCATGATCATGGCTCACTGCAGCCTCAACCTCCTGGTTTCAGGTGATCCTCCCACCTCGGCCTCCCCAGTAGCTGGGACTACAGGTGAGCACTACCATGCCCAGCTGATTTTTTTTTTTTTTTTTTTTTTTGTATTTTTAATAGAGACAGGATTTCACCCTGTTGCCCAGGCTGGTCTTTAGGCTGCTCTTGGGCTTAAGTGATCTGCTGCCTCAGCTTCCCAAAGTGCTGGAGTTACAGGTATGAGCCGCCAGTGCCTCAGCTGCTGTCTCTGTTTTCTTGGCCTTTGCTTTGAGTTCCTGCTGGTCCTCATGTAGGCTGTTTCTATTTCCTCATGACAACTGGATGTTGGTAACTGATGAACTTGAAGGTTTTCCCTTTCTTAGCCATTTGCTTTATAATGAAGGCCTCTGAAGGCCAGAGATCACTAAAGTTGATGGCTGGGCAGGGCGCGATGGCTCATGCCTATAATCCCAGCACTTTGTGAGGCTGAGGTGGGTGGATCATGAGGTCGAGAGATTGAGACCATCCTGACCAACATGGTGAAATCCCATCTCTATTAAAAATACAACAATTAGCCGGGTGTGGTGGCACGCATCTGTAGTCCCAGCTACTTGGAAGGCTGAGGCTAGAGAATTGCTTAAACCCGGGAGGCGGAGGTTGTAGTGAGCCGAGATCATGCCACTACGCTTCAGCTCTGGCAGCTGAGGGTACAGTTTTCTGTACTGGACCAGAGACAGCCTGGAGCTGCTGTCCATAGACACTGCACTTGGTCCACTGTGTGCTTCCCTGGCCTAGAAGGGCCTGAACCTTGCCAGGCTTTCTCCTTCCTCCTGGATGGTAGCTGAGGGCAGACCTCATCTCCAGGGACCCAGGATCACAATCTGCTGCCTTGCTAGGGAGGCAGCCAAGGCCTGCTCTCAGATCTAGTTGAACTGCTCCTTCCTTCCATGCACCCTGAGGGGAGGCTCCTGGGATGCTGGTCAGCACGATTAAACTCACTCCTTCTCTTCGTTGGTCCAGGTGGCCACAGGCTTGTGTGGTTAGTGAAGTCTGAGTTGTGAAAGATGCCCATGCTGCTGTCTCTGCTGTCACTTGGCTGCAGTGGGAGGGCAGTAGGCAGGGCAGGAAGGAGGGAAAGAGAGTGGGGAAGGAGGGCAAAAAAGGGCAAAAACTTGCTTCTGTGTTTCTTGGCTTCTATGAAACTTACTTGGCTGGTATGAAAATTCAGAAGAAAATTTTCAGAGGAACTTCTCACAGGGTGTATTTCATTTGCCATGAAAACACTCAGATAAGTGTGTGCATGTGTGTGCTTGGGTTGCTGAGAGGAGATATTGTGTGGCTGGTTTTAGATTTCGTGAAAGGTATTTAGCCACGCACTCATTATAGCATGTGGCAGCCTGAAGTTCAAGTTAGCCTGCTGCGTTGTTGGTGTTTTTGAATCAGTGGGGGAATTACTGTTACTCTGGGATTTTTTGGGTGGCAATTTCGATAGATTCCTGCCAGGAGACGCTCTGGGAAATTTCTCTTTTTCTCAGGGTGTCCTGGGGCTGTTTTGGATTGTTTTTCGGGTACGGTGCCCTCTCTTAGCAAATCCTTACCTAAGGGCTCAGCGTGACTTTTCTGATACAGCTGGAATCCCTCCAGGCTGCTTGTGCAGATGGATTTGGGCACCCCAGGGAAGGTGTTCTTTTGTTCTGCTGACAGATGGGCGTGTTCAGGGCTGGTCTGGACATGTGATTCAGGCTGTGGTTTGGGGCTGAGGCTGTCTTAGCTCTGACTTCGAAAGAGGATCCTGAGCTTGTGGAGGCCTTGGCGCAGGCTCCCGAGAGCTGCATATGGATCAAGATGCTGAAGAGAAGTGGGTTTGGGATTGGTGGGTGGGAGCTCTTTCTCACAGGGGGTCCTTTCCTGTTCAGCTTGCTTGGTTGTACTCAGATCACTCTGGACTCCTGGTGAGGTCCTAAGTGGTCCATCAACAAAAATGCCAGTTGAGATGTGGCAGAAAGGTTTTTTTTTTTTTTTTTTTTTTTTTTTTTTGATGGAGTCTCTTGCTCTGTCACCCAGGCTGGAGTGCAGTGGCGTGATCTCAGCTCGCTGCAACCTCTGCCTCCTGGATTCAAGCGATTCTCCTGCCTCAGCCTCCCAAGTAGCTGGGACTACAGGCATGCACCACCACACTTGGCTAATTTTTGTATTTTTAGTAGAGACAGGGTTTCACCATGTTGACCAGGGTGGTCTCAAGCTCCTGGCCTCATCCACTCACCTGGGCCTCCCAAAGTTCTGGGATTATAGGTATGAGCCACCAAGCCTGGCCAGCAGAAAGGTGTTAAAGGAGAGTCCTGGGGGCTGAGTTGACTCTAGACACTGTGATACCTTCTAGTTTCTTTCCAGCTGTGCCTATGGACAGCTGGGGTCAACCCCAGGTACATAGCGTAGGTGGTTGCCCAGGAATAGTGAGAGGGTGCAGGACAGGGGGTGCTGGCCTTCCCTGTTTAGCTGAATTTTAAATGTTAACTAACTTAGATTTGAATAGCCATCTGTGTCTAGCGGCTATTGAAGAGTGCAGTTCTAGAGGCCCCTTGTAGGTGGGTTCCACAAACAGGAATGTTTTCTCCAGACATGGTGTGTGATAGCATGTTGACTGTGAGTCATGTTTCCCAGGCAACATCATAACTTAACCCCACAGATTGAGGGAGCCTCCAGAAGGCTCTTAAAGAGTGACTTTGGTGGTGGGATTTGCAGACACCCTGACGGGCATTTTTTTCCTTCTTTTGGTGTTTGATGGGGACTTTCAGCAATCCCCAAGTCATGATTCTTCAGCACACAGCTCTCACATGGCAACATGTTCCTAGGATATGGAGATAGCTCCACAGGATATCCTCAGATGAATTAGCTCAGCCACTGTGAGAAGCAGTCTGGAGATTTCTCAAAGAACTTAAAATAGAACTACCATTTGATCCAGCAATCCCATTACTGGGTATATACCCAAAGGAATACAAACGGTTCTACCATAAAGACACAAGCATGCATATGTTCATCACAGCATTATTCACTATTCGCTATTCACTATTCTGCCATTCTGACTGGTGTGAGATAGTATCTCGTTGTGGTTTTGATTTGCATTTCCCTAATGATTACTGATACTGAGCATTTTTTCATATATGCTTGTTGGCTAGATGTGTGTCCATTTTTGGGAAATGTCTGTTCATGTCCTTTGCCCATTTTTAAATAGGGTTGATTTTTGCCTGTTAGTGCCTGTTGGTACAGAGCTCTGGGACAGTCCTAGTGCAATATGTTTTGTCTTAGAATGAAGAGTTTGGTGGTTGGGAGTGGGAATAGAGTTAAGAAGAGTTTTCCTTTTCATTTATTTGTATTTCCTTTTCATTTGTTTAAGCCTCCACCTTGGCTTAAAATTTTGATTGTGTATCTGTGTAACTTTTATCTAAAAAATTACATAAGTACATAAAATTATTATAGGCCTCTTCTCTTTTTTTTTTCTTTCCAGTTTTCATTTTAGACTTAAAGGGTACATGTATGGGTTTGTTACATGGGTAAATTACATGTTGTGGGGGTTTGGTGCACACATACTTTTGTCACTCAGGTAATCAGTATAATACCTGATGGGTAGTTTGTCAATCCTCATCGTCCTTCCACCCTCCACTCTCCACCCTCAAATAGGCCCATGTGTCTATTGCTCCTTTCTTTGTGTCCATGTGTACTTGATGTTTAGCTCCCACTTGTATGTGAGAACATGCGGCATTTGGTTTTCTGTTCCTGTGTTGATTTGCTTAGGATAATGGCCCGCAGCTCTACCCATGTGCTGCAAAGGCCATGATCTCATTTTTTAAAAAATAGGTGCATTGCACTCCATGGTGTATATATACCACATTCTTTTAATCCAGTCTACTGTTGATGGACACTTATGTTGATTCCATACCTTTGCTGTTGTGAATAGTGCTGTGATGAACATACCTGTGGTTGTGTCTTTATGGTCGAACTATTTATATTCCTTTGGGTATATACCCAGTAATGGGATTACTGGATCAAATGGTAGTTCTATTTTAAGTTCTTTGGGAAGTCTCCAGACTGCTTTTCACAGTGGCTAAACTAATTTACATTCCACCAGCAGTGCTTTTTCTCTGCAACCTTGCCAGCTTCTGTTATTCTTTGACTTTGTACTGATAGCCACTTTGACTGGCCTGAGATAGTATCTCACTGTGGTTTTGATTTGCATTTCCCTAATGATTAGTAATATTGAGCATTTTAAAATATATGCTTGTTGGCTGCATGTGTGTCTTTTTTTGAGAAGTGTCTATTCATGTCCTTTGCCCATTTTTAAATGGGATTGATTTTTGCCTGTTGATTTGAGTTCCTTATAGATTCTTGATATGAGACCTTTGTCAAATGCATAGTTTGCAAATATTCTCCCCTTCTGTAGGTTGCCTGTTTACTCTGCTGATAGTTTCTTTTGCTGTGCAGAGACTCTTTAGTTTAATTAGGTCCCACTCATCAATCTTTTTTTTTTTTTGTTATGGCTTTTGGAGTCTTCATAATGAAGTCTTTTCCTGGATGTCTAGAATATTATTTCCCGGATTTTCTTCCTGGGTTTTTATAGTTTTAGGCTTTACATTTAAGTCTTTAATCCATCTTGAGTTGATTTTTGTATATGGTGTAAGGGAAGGGCCCAGTTTCAATCTTCTGCATATGGCTAGCTGGTTCCTTCAGCACTGTTTATTGAATAGAGAGTCCTTTTCCTGTTCCTTGTTTTTGTCAGTTTTGTCAAAGATCAGATAGTTGTAGGTGTGTGGCTTTATTTCTGTGTTCTCTAGCTTTTTCATTGGTCTATATGTCTGTTTTTGTATCAGTACCATGCTATTTTGGTTACCGTATATAGCGTAGTTTGAAGTTGGGTAGTGTGTTGCCTCCAGCTTTGTTCATTTTGCTTAGGATTGTTTTGGATATTCAGGCCCTTTCTTGGTTCCAAATGAGTTTTAGAATGTCTTTTTTCTAATTCTGTGAAAAATATCACTGGTAGTTTGATAGGTATGTAATTGAATCTATAGATAGCTTTGGGCAGTATATCTATTTTGACAATATTGATCTTTTCTATCAACAGGAAGAATCCATGAACATGGAATTCCATGAACATATTCCATGAACATGGAATGTTTTTCCATTTGTTTGTGTCATCTCTGAGTTTTTTCAGCAGTGTTTTATAATTCTCCCTGTAGAGATCTTTCACCTCTCTAGGTAGCTGTATTTCTAGGTACTTTATTTTTGTATGTGGCTATTGTGAATGAGATTGCATTCTTGATTTGGCTCTCAGCTTGGATGTTATTGGTGTATAGAAGTGATGCTGATTTATTTATTTATTTATTTATTTATTTATTGCATTTTAGGTTTTGGGGTACATGTGATGAACATGCAAGATTGTTGCATAGGTACACACTTGGCAGTGTGGTTTGCTGCCTTCCGTCCCCTCACCTGTATCTGTAATTTCTCCCCATGCTATCTCTTCCCACCTCCCCACCCCCCGCCCCTCCCCCATTTCCCCCCAACGGACCCCAGTGTGTAGTGCTCCCCTCCCTGTGTCCATGTGTTCTCATTGTTCAACACCCGCCTATGAGTGAGAATATACGGTGTTTGATTTTCTGCTCTTGTGTCAGTTTGCTGAGAATGATGGTTTCCAGGTTCATCCATGTCCCTACAAAGGACGTGAACTCATCGTTTTTGATGGCTGCATAATATTCCATGGTGTATATGTACCACATTTTCCCTATCCAGTCTATCATCGTTGGGCATTTGGGTTGGTTCCAGGTCTTTGCTATTGTAAACAGTGCTGCAATGAACATTCGTGTGCACGTGTCCTTGTAGTAGAATGATTTATAATCCTTTGGATATATACCCAGTAATGGGATTGCTGGGTCAAATGGGATTTCTATTTTTAGGTCCTTGAGGAATCACCACACTGTCTTCCACAATGGTTGAATTAATTTACATTCCCACCAACAGTGTAAAAGTGTTCCTATTTCTCCACATCCTCTCCAGCATCTGTTGTTTCCCGATTTTTTAATGATCGCCATTCTAATTGGTGTGAAATGGTATCTCAATGTGGTTTTGATTTGCATTTCTCTGATGACCAGTGATGATGAGCATTTTTTCATATGTTTGTTGGCCTCCTGTATGTCTTCTTTTGTAAAGTATCTGTTCATATCCTTCGCCCATTTTTGAATAGGTTTGTTTGTTTTTTTCTTGTAGATCTGCTTTAGTTCTTTGTAAATTCTGGATATCAGCCCCTTGTCAGATGGGTAGGCTGCGAAAATTTTTTCCCATTCTGTTGGTTGCCGATTCACTCTACTGACTGTTTCCTTTGCCGTGCAGAAGCTGTGGAGTTTGATTAGGTCCCATTTGTCTATTTTGGCTTTTGTTGCCATTGCTTTTGGCGTTTTGGTCATGAAGTCCTTGCCTACACCTATGTCCTGAATGGTTTTGCCTAGATTTTCTTCTAAGGTTTTTATGGTAATAGGTCTGATGTTTAAGTCTTTAATCCATCTGGAGTTAATTTTGGTGTAAGGTGTCAGGAAGGGGTCCTGTTTCTGCTTTCTGCACATGGCTAGCCAGTTTTCCCAACACCATTTATTAAACAGGGAGTCCTTTCCCCATTGCTTGTTTTTGTCAGGTTTGTCGAAGATCAGATGGTTGTGGGTATGTTGTATTTCCTCTGAGACCTCTGTTCTGTTCCATTGGTCTATATCTCTGTTTTGGTACCAGTACCATGCTGTTTTGATTACTGTAGCCTTGTAGTATAGTTTGAAGTCCGGTAGTGTGATGCCTCCTGCTTTGTTCTTTTTGCTTAGAATTGACTTGGCTATGCGGGCTCTCTTTTGGTTCCATATGAAGTTTAAGGTGTGTTTTTCCAGTTCTGTGAAGAAGGTCATTGGTAGCTTGATGGGAATAGTGTTGAATCTGTAAATTACTTTGGGCAGTATGGCCATTTTCACGATATTGATTCTTCCTAACCATGAACATGGAATGTTTCTCCATCTGTTTGTATCCTCTCTTATTTCGTTGAGCAATGGCTTGTAGTTCTCCTTGAAGAGGTCCTTTACGTTCCTTGTTAGTTGTATTCCTAGGTACTTTATTCTCTTTGTAGCAATTGTGAATGGCAGTTCGTTCTTGATTTGGCTCTCTTGAAGTCTATTACTGGTGTATAGGAATGCTTGTGATTTTTGCACGTTGATTTTGTATCCTGAGACTTTGCTGAAGTTGTTTATCAGTTTCAGGAGATTTTGGGCTGAGATGATGGGGTCTTCCAGATATACAATCATGTCATCTGCAAATAGAGACAATTTGATTTCTTCCTTTCCAATTTGGGTACCCTTTATTTCTTTTTCTTGCCTGATTGCTCTGGCTAGAACTTCCAGTACTATATTGAATAGGAGTGGTGAGAGAGGGCACCCTTGTCTAGTGCCAGATTTCAAAGGGAATGCTTCCAGTTTTTGCCCATTCAGTATGATATTGGCTGTTGGTTTGTCGTAAATAGCTTTTATTGTTTTGAGATACGTTCCGTCAATACCTAGTTTATTGAGGGTTTTTAGCATAAAGGGTTGTTGAATTTTGTCAAAAGCCTTCTCTGCATCAATTGAGATAATCATGTGGTTTTTGTCTTTGGTTCTGTTTATGTGGTGAATTACGTTTATGGACTTGCGTATGTTGAACCAGCCTTGCATCCCTGGGATGAATCCTACTTGATCATGGTGGATAAGCTTTTTGATATGCTGTTGCAATCGGTTTGCCAGTATTTTATTGAAGATTTTTGCATCTATGTTCATCATGGATATTGGCCTGAAATTTTCTTTTCTTGTTGAGTCTCTGCCGGGTTTTGGTATCAGGATGATGTTTGTCTCGTAAAATGATTTGGGAAGAATTCCCTCTTTTTGGATTGTCTGGAATAGTTTCAGAAGGAATGGTATCAGCTCCTCTTTGTATGTCTGGTAGAATTCAGCTGTGAACCCATCTGGACCTGGGCTTTTTTTGGGTGGTAGGCTCTTTATTGCTGCCTCGACTTCAGACCATGTTATTGGTCTATTCAGGGTTTCGGCTTCTTCCAGGTTTAGGCTTGGGAGGATGCAGGTGTCTAGGAATTTATCCATTTCTTCCAGGTTTACTAGTTTATGTGCATAGAGTTGTTTGTAATAATCTCTGATGATGGTTTGGATTTCTGTGGAATCTGTGGTGATATCCCCTTTATCGTTTTTTATTGCATCAATTTGGTTATTCTCTCTTTTCTTTTTTATTAATCTGGCTAGTGGTCTGTCTATTTTGTTGATCTTTTCAAAGAACCAGCTCCTGGATTTATTGATTTTTTGAAGAGTTTTTTGTGTCTCTATTTCCTTCAGTTCTGCTCTGATCTTAGTTATTTCCTGTCTTCTGCTAGGTTTTGAGTTTTTTTGATCTTGCTCCTCTAGCTCTTTCAATTTTGATGATAGGGTGTCAATTTTAGATCTCTCCTTTCTTCTCATGTGGGCACTCATTGCTATATATTTTCCTCTAGAGACTGCTTTAAATGTGTCCCAGAGATTCTGGTATGTTGTGTCTTCGTTCTCATTGGTTTCGAAGAACATCTTTATTTCTGCCTTCATTTCTTTGTTTATCCAGTCAACATTCAAGAGCAAGTTGTTCAGTTTCCATGAAGCTGTGCGGTTCTGAGTTAGTTTCTGCAATCTGAGTTCTAACTCGATTGCACTGTGGTCTGAGAGACTGTTTGTTATGATTTCTGTTCTTTTGCATTTGCTGAGGAGTGATTTATTGCCAATTATGTGGTCAATTTTAGAGTAGGTGTGATGTGGTGCTGAGAAGAATGTATATTCTGTGGATTTGGGGTGGAGAGTTCTGTAAATGTCTATTAGGTTTGCTTGTTCCAGGTCTGTATTCAGGTCCTGGATATCCTTGTTGATTTTCTGTCTGGATGATCTGTCTAATATTGACAATGGGGTGTTAAAGTCTCCCACTATTATTGTGTGGGAGTCTAAGTCTCTTTGTAAGTCATTAAGAACTTGCCTTATGTATCTGGGTGCTCCTGTATTGGGTGCGTATATATTTAGGATTGTTAGCTCTTCTTGTTGCAGTGATGCTGATTTTTATACATTAATCTTGTATACTGAAACCTCACTGAAATTATTTATCAGATAAAGGAATCTTTGGACAGAGACTATGGTTTTTCAAGATATAGAATCATATTGTCTTCAAAGAGAGAGAGTTTGACTTCTTTCGTTCCTATTTGGATTAGGCCTCTTGAGTCTTCACTGTTACCATTAGCATGGAAGAGTACTCAGAATATTTTGTTATGTGAAAATAAAGCACATTACAAAGCCATATAGTTCCACCTTCTGGGTTCAAGTGATTCCCCTGCCTCAGCCTCTGGGTAGCTGGGATTACAGGCATGTGCTGCCATGCTCAGCTAATTTTGTATTTTTCATAGAGACTGGGTTTTTCCATGTTGGCCGGGATGGTCTCAAACTCCTGACCTCAGGTGATCCGCTGGCTTCAGCCTCCCAAAGCGTTGGAATTACAAGTGTGAGCCACCGTGCCCAGCCAAGAGGTATGGTTTTTGGGAAAAAAAAAAAAAAAAAAAAAAAAAAAATGTCCTGGCTAAATAAACTAAAGAAATAAAGAATCAAAATAATTTGAAAAAGTGTTAAAAAAAAAATAGCAACCAATTTGCTCTATAATTACTATGTGAGAGAGTTTTTTGCTTTTTTTTTTTTTTTTTTTTTGTTTTTTGAGACGGAGTTTCGCTCTTGTTACTCAGGCTGGAGTGCAAGGGCGCGATCTCGGCTCACCGCAACCTCTGCCTCCTGGGCTCAGGCAATTCTCCTGTCTCGGCCTCCTGAGTAGCTGGGATTACAGGCACGCGCCACCATGCCCAGCTAATTTTTTGTATTTTTAGTAGAGACGGGGTTTCACCATGTTGACCAGGATGGTCTCGAACTCTCGACCTCGTGATCCACCCGCCTCGGCCTCCCAAAGTGCTGGGATTACAGGCTTGAGCCACCGCGCCCGGCCATTTTTTTTTTTTTTTTTTTTTTTTTTTTTTTTTTGAGACGGAGTTTCGCTCTTGTTACCCAGGCTGGAGTGCAATGGCACGATCTCGGCTCACCGCAACCTCCGCCTCCTGGGTTCAGGCAATTCTCCTGCCTCAGCCTCCTGAGTAGCTGGGATTACAGGCACGCACCACCATGTCCAGCTAATTTTTTGTATTTTTAGTAGAGACGGGGTTTCACCATGTTGACCAGGATGGTCTCGATCTCTTGACCTTGTGATCCACCCGCCTCAGCCTCCCAAAGTGCTGGGATTACAGGCTTGAGCCACCGCGCCCGGCCATTTTTTTTTTTTTTTTTGTATTTGAGACAGAGTCTTGCTCTGTCTCTGGGCAGGGACTATGGAGTTTTCAAGGTAAAAAATTAGCCAGGCATGGTAGCACGCACCTGGAATCCTAGCTACTTGGGAGGCTGAGGTGGGAGAATTGCTTGAATCCAGGAGGTGGAGGTTGCAGTGAGCTGAGATCAAGCCACTGCACTCCAGCCTAGGCAACAGAGAGGACCTCATCTCAAGGAAAAGAAAATAATGATGGCTATTTGCAAACCAAGAAGAGAGGCCTCAAGAGAAAATAACCCTCCAACACAATACCTAGGCTTCTGTTAAGGAACCCAGTTTGTTATGGCAGCCCTAGCAAACTAATACATTTGGGTTTTGTGTGACTTGCTTCATTCAGGCCAAAGATAAATTGAGGATTTTTTTTTTTTTTTAATTGGACATTTGCTTGGATCTAAAATATGGCAAAATCAAGTCTGTTTGGTGGGAATTTAGCCATTGATTACTTGAGGACTGTTTCTCTTCAAACCTTTGGGGACAGCGACATCTAGTGGTGATTTATTTTATATACATTTTTCAGTTCTCTTCTGGCTGTACGTTAGAAACATTTTAGATTAAAAAACAAAAAACAGCTGGGCGCGGTGGCTCACGCCTGTAATCCCAGCACTTTGGGAGGCCGAGGCGGGTGGATCACGAGGTCAAGAGATCGAGACCATCCTGGTCAACATGGTGAAACCCCGTCTCTACTAAAAATACAAAAAATTAGCTGGGCATGGTGGCACGTGCCTGTAATCCCAGCTACTCAGGAGGCTGAGGCAGGAGAATTGCCTGAACCCAGGAGGCGGAGGTTGTGGTGAGCCGAGATCACGCCCTTGCACTCCAGCCTGGGTAACTAGAGCGAAACTCCGTCTCAAACAAAACAAAACAAAACAAACCAACAACAACAAAAAAACCCACCATATCTAGGCTTTACCTAGCCAATTATGCCAGAATCTCTGGCAATGGGACCCAGGCATCAGTATTTAAAAGGGATTTCTACATTAGTCCAAAGTAGCCAAGGTTGAGACCACAGATTCTCAATGACAGCATTCTGGATTGTAAAAATATGAGGTCATATTATTGCCCCTCTGCTTCCGAAGGATGTAAAATACAGACGTTTCTTGGTTCGTCATATTACTTTGGTTGATTTCTTGGCAACTTTACTTCCTCTGGTCCTAGGAGAGGATTTTCTGAGTTTCAGTACAGCAGCAGGTTCTCGATGTCTACTAAGTCTTCTAGTTAAAAAGAAATGTTAAACTCTTAGCTTTTCTTCTATGCTTTTCTCCCCATTGTCTCGAGGCTTAGAAAGTTCTATATTATTACAAAACCAGTGAAATATACACTTATAACATTTCTAGTTTTAAAACTACTTCATATATATATATATATATATATATATATATATATATATAGTTTTTATTTTTGAGACAGAGCCTCGTTCTGTAGCCCAGGGAGTGGCATGATCTCACCTCACTGCAATCTCCTCCTCCCATGTTCAAGTGATTCTCCTGCCTCAGTGTCCCCGAGTAGCTGGGATTACAGGTACTCACCACCATGCCTGGCTAGTTTTTGTATTTGTAGTAGAAATTTGGTTTCACCACGTTGGTCAGGCTGATCTCGAACTCCTGACCTCAGGTGATCCACCTGCCTCAGCCTCCCAAAGTGCTGGGATTACGGGTGTGAGCCACTGCACCTGGCCTTCTTTTTTATATTTTATGGGCTAAAATAACTGGCGTTAATTTTTCTGTGTATGGTGCATAGTGAGTATTGAACTTCCTATTATTTTCTTAAACCTGAGAGTCCCTCTTCCCCACATGAGGTGTGGTTACTCCATGGCTTTCCTTGTTTGCAATGCACACTTTTTCCTGCAGTAAGTCTCTATATACTAGTGTGAGAGATGTTAGAATGAGACTTTTCCTGGCAAGGTGAGTGGAAGACAATTAATTCCTCATTTACAGACTTTCAAAGGAAATCTGTGGGGAACTGCTCCCTGACTTTTGGACATCCTTAAAAATAGAGAGGAGAGAAAGAAAAAGAACAAGACTTGGTAAAGAGGTTTCTTTGGACAGTTGTTGCTGTGCTCTGAGGCCCCAACTTCCCTTTTCAGGGAGGAGTGGGAAGCGCTTGTTCTAACCCCAGACTTGAGACCACTGGGAGAAAGTTGAAAAGTGGTTTCCATGGGGGAGACATGGAGCAGCCAGCCTGGGCGATAGAGTAACACTTTGTCTGACCAACCCAAATGCCCAACGATGATAGACTGGATAACGAAAATGTGGTACATATACACCATGGAATATTACGCAACCATCAAAAATGATGAGTTCACGTCCTTTGTAGGGACATGGATGAACCTGGAAACCATCATTCTCAGCAATCTGACACAAGAGCAGAAAATCAAACACCGTATATTCTCACTCATAGGCGGGTGTTGAACAATGAGAACACATGGACACAGGGAGGGGAGCACTACACACTGGGGTCTGTTGGGGGGAAATGGGGGAGGGACGGGGGGGTGGGGAGGTAGGAAGAGATAGCGTGGGGAGAAATGACAGATACAGGTGAGGGGACGGAAGACAGCAAACCACACTGCTATGTGTGTACCTATGCAACAATCTTGCATGTTCTTCACATGTACCCCAAAACCTAAAATGCAATAAAATAATAATAATTAAAAAAAAAGTATAAGTATGTGCCAAATATTATACTGACAGGACATCCTTATTTTGAAGTCGAGACTGTGTTTGGGATTTACAGTGGCCTAAGAATTGTCTCTGACCTAGAAGTGGGCAAAAAAACCTATGACCTTTTCATCTGAGGAACAGGCTGATTCCTTTGTAAGTAAAAATTAAAGGATTGGGAGAGAGAGCAAATGAGCTGTTTCGGTCACTATGATCAGGCATCTTGCTTATTCAGTGTACCGGTTGCATTAGGACTGATTTCAGGGCTACACTGATCACCAGGGCTCCCTCTCAAAATGCTCCAGATGTGGTCTGTCTTAGTAGTTGAATAGTTGAATGGTTAAAAATTACAGAGCCTTCCTTAAAGCACCTTAAACAGAAAAGAGAATTTAATGTAAGATTACATAGGTGGCTATAAAAGTAGGCTATCTATCTATCTATCTGTCTATCTATCTATCTATCTATCTATCTATCTATCTATCTATCCATCCATCTATTTTTTTGAGATGGAGTCTCACTCTGTCATTCAGGCTGGAGTGTAGTGGCGTGATCTTGGCTTACTGAAACATCTGCCTCCTGGGTTCAAGCAATTCTCCTCCTGAGTAGCTGGGATTACAGGTGCCCGCCACAATGTCTGGCTACTTTTTATATTTTTCGTAGAGACAGAGTTTCATTATGTTGGTCAAGCTAGTCTCCAACTCCTGACCTCAGGTGATCCACCCATCTCAGCCTCCCAAAGTGCTAGGAATACAGGTGTGAGCCACTGCACCTGGCCTAATATTTTAAAAAGAAATGAATGAGTTATTCAGGTATAGACACCTAATGTGAGCTCCAGTCAGGCAGTAAGGAGCTTTCCCCTGACAACAGTGAAAGGGGACAGGATATAGGTTAGCCCAATTGGCATGGAGTCAGACCTTTGCTCAGTGATTGGGGGAGAAAAAACTGTTTTTCTGGGCAGTGTACGTAGTTATGAGGTCTGAAACTGTAGCAACCACTTTGGTATCTTGAACAAAGCTAGATTTGAGATGATGCTGACACAGGAGAGATGGCAATTGATGAAATAAATGCAGAGCTAGAGCCTTGAGCCAGCCATTCCCGAAGGCCTCACTACATTAAACTTCTTAGGTACAGTAGTGGTTCCCAGTTGGGGGCAGTTTAGCTCTGAAGGGATATTTGGCAATATCTGGAGATATTTTTCATTGCTACAATTGGGTGGGTGCTCCTGGAACCCAGTGGATAGAGGCCAAGGATGCTGCTAAATCCCTTATGGTATATAAGAGAGCACTCTTTCCTTTGCAGCATAGAATTATCTGGCCCCAAATGACTATATTGCTGAGGTTGAGAGACTCTGACCTAGAGATTTGACTAGATCTAAGTTCTTTTTTTTTTTTTTTTTTTTTTTTTTTTTTTGGCAAGGATGCTCTGTAGGCTTTGTGTGCTTTCTTTTACATCACAACAGGCTTGCTGTCTTGGCTTTTCTGGATTTCTCTACCTGCCATTGCTCCCTCTCTCAGTGCCTGGTGGCCCTCTCCAGTCTCTCACAAGCCCAGGGGGCTGCCTTCTTGTAATCTCTCCACACCCTGACTCTCCACACTATGGCATTTGCTGGGCATTTTGGGGCTGCTGGGCATTTTGGGGCTCATTGGTGTGTGTTTGGCCTCCGCTGGGCTGGAGTTGCTGGGGAGGCAGGGACTCAGTCTGTCTTCTCTAGTGCATTCAGGATATGGGACTGGTAGATCCTGATATGTAAATACATCAGTGACCAGTGAATGACTTATAACTCAGATATTCGAGCTGGTCAGAGGCAATGTCTCTCTGTGGGCAGGAACTGAAACGACACAGTGGTATTTTCTTGTTCTTTTTTTTAGTTGCAGTTTCGCTCTTGTTGCCCAGGCTGGAGTGCAATGGCTTGATCTTGGCCAACTGCAACCTCTGCCTCCCAGGTTCAAGCTATTCTCCTGCCTCAGCCTCCCAAGTAGCTAGAATTATAGGCATGTGCCACCATGCCTGGCTAATTGTGTATTTTTAGTAGAGATGGGGTTTCTCCATGTTGGTCAGGCTGGTCTCAAACTCCTGACCTCAGGTGATCTATGCTGGAATTGTGGGCATGAGCCGCTGCGCCTGGCTCTCACAGTGGTATTTTCTTTATTCTGAGATGGAGTTTTGCTCTTGTTGCCCAGGCTGGAGTGCAATGGCATGATCTTGGCTCACTGCAATCTCCGCCATCTGGGTTCAAGAGATTCTCCTGCCTCAGACTCCTGAGTAGCTGGAATTATAGGTGTTCACCACCACGTCTCGCTAATTTTTTTTACTTTTAATAGAGATGAGGTTTCACCATGTTGACCAGACTGGTCTCGAACTCCTGAACTCTGGTGATCTACCTACCTCAACCTCCCAGAGTGTTGGAAATACAGACGTGAGCCATTGTGCTCGGCCCACGCAGTGGTATTTTCACAAGTCCATTCTTTTTTACCTTTTGCCAGTAACATGAGGTAGCAAGGTCATCCACCATATATACAATGAACTACTATTCAGCCTGAAGAAGCAAATCCTGTCATTGGCTACAACACAAATGAACATGGAGGACACTGTGCTAGGTGAAATCAGCCAGTTGCAGCAAGACAAATGCTGCATAAGTCCTCTTATATGAGGCATCCAAAACAGACTCTTAGAAACAGAAAGTAGAGTGGTGGTTGCCTGGGGCTGAGGGGAAGAGGAAAAGAAGAGATGTTGTTCAGTGGGTATAAAATTTCAGTTTTGCAAGATTAAAAAAGTTCTAGAGATCTGTTGCACGGCAATATACATAATTAGCATTAATGTACTGCACACCTAAAAAGGGTTAAGATAGGCTGGGTGCAGTGACTGATGCTTGTAATTCCAGCACTTTGAGACGCCGAGACAGGCAGATTGCTTGAAGTCAGGAGTTCGAGACCAGCCTGGCCAACATGGCAAAACCCTGTCTCTGCTAAAAAATACAAAAATTAGCTGGGTGTGGTGGCATGCACCTGTAATCCCAGCCACTCTGGAGGCTGAGGCAGAAGAACCACTTGAACTTGGGAGGCAGAGGTTGCAGTGAGCGGAGATTACACTACTGCACTCCAGGCTGGGAGACAGAGCAAGACTCCATCTCAGGAAAAAAAAAAAAAAAAAAAAAAGGTTAAAATGGTAAATCTTTTTTTTTTTTTTTGAGATGGGTTCTTACTCTGTCAGCCAGGCTGGAATGCAGTGGCGTCATCATAGCTCACTGCAACCTCCACCTCCTGGGCTCAAACAATCCTCCTACCTTAGCCTCCTGAGTAACTGGGACTACAGGCACGTCACCATGCTTAGCTAATTTTTGCATTTTTTTGTAGAGATGGGGTTTCATCATGTTGTCTATGCTGGTGGTCTCAAACACCTGAGCTTAAGTGACCCACATGCCTCAGCCCCCTAAAGTGTGTGAGCCACCATGCTCACCTGGCCTAAGACGGTAAATCTTATGTCCTACTTTTTTTTTTTTTTCTTTTGAGACAGTCTTTACCCAAGCTGGAGTGCAATGGTGTGATCTCGGCTCACTGCAACCTCTGCCTCCTGGGTTCAAGCAATTCTCCTGCCTCAGCCTCCCAAGTAGCTGGGATTACAGGTGTGTGCCACCACGTTTGGCTAATTTTTCTATTTTTAGTAGAGACAGGGTTTCAGTATTTTGGCCAGGCTGGTCTCGAACTTCTGACCCTGTGATCCGCCCTCCTTGGCTTTCCAAAGTGCTGGGATTACAGGTGTGAGCCACCACGCCTGGCTGTCCTGTGTGTTTTAAAAGCATAATTAATAAAAGGTATTTGGTGAAAAGTCAAAAAAAAAGTTACCCGCTGGGCAAGGTGGCTCGCACCTGTAATCCCAGCTCCTAGGGGGCAGAGGCGGGAGGATAGCCTGAGCTCAGTAGTTCAAGACCTGCCTGGGCAATGTAGTGAGAGCCTGTTTGCAAAATCAATCATAAATACATAAAAAATAAAATAAATCACCCATGGAGGCTATACCTTGGGAGACTTGATTGGATTTAGGAGGCAGGGCTCAGGTGGCTTCTCTCATTATTTTGTGCTGATTTGTGAGATTGTATCCGCTTGTTTCAGAGGTGACCTTGGTATCCAATTCCAGGGCACCCCACTGAGTCTCCCATGCCGCCTGAGCCTCTGCCCCACCCCTGGCCATGGTGTGTGCTTCTCTCTGTCACTCAGCCACACTGATCTGGGTGGAGGGGTGGATACTCAGAGCCTGGGTCACACGGGTCCAGTACCGTGGTCCTCAGGCCACAAGAGACTCCTGAACAGCAGGGGCTCATGTTCTCTCTAGTGCAGGAAACAGTTGAGGTGGCTTTTCCACACTCTGCAGCAGAGCCTCCTGCTTTTTCATTATGAGACACCCCGAGGCGTGCTCCTGCTCCTTCACGCAGAGTTGCTGTCACTCAGTGCCTTCTTCCAATAGCTGGTCTAAGCCAAGGCAAACGGCTCCCTCCAGCTCTGCAGGGATTTTCACACCTGGTATGTGACTCCTCCGGCCTTCTACACTCTCCTCTGAGTCTGCCTTTTACCTGGGCCTGCCAACCAGTTAGCACCTCTGCTGAACAGAAGGCCTGGAGCAGAAGGGGCCCTGCCTCCCGCTGTCTCCGGGAACCAGGCTGGAGAACAAAGGAAGACCGGATGTCCTTCCTCCGTCTCCCACTCCATTCCTGCCTCCCTACCTCCTTTTCTTTCTCCTTTTCTGAGAAAGCAGCCTCAGAGCTGGATGTAGAGCATCCAAAACAATAGGGAAGAATAACTGCCTCCCTCTCTCTGACTTCCTGCTCCTCACTGCCCATACCCTGTGTTGGGTATGTTTTTTGCTAGCAATGTTTCATGTCACATGCCTGCACTTTCCCCCAATCATAATTTCATGTTACTTAATTTTTTTTTTTTTTTTTTTTTTTTTTTTTTTTTTTTTTTTAAATAGAGACGGGCTTTCACCATGTTGGTCAGGCTGGTCTTGAACTCCTGACCTCAGGTGACCCACTGGCCTCAGCCTCCCAAGGTGCTGGGATAACAGGTATAAGCCACCGTGCCCGGCCAATTTCATGTTACTCTTATAACATAGATAAATAAGCCTTGAAGATGTGATTATAGGCTTGATGGGGGAAAAGGTTTTAAAAATCACAAGATTAAGATGTGTTTGTTGTAAGAATAATTAGAAAATAGAAATAAGGGGAAGGAAGAAAAATAAGAACCAACCATTAAAATGTGCTGCCTCCAGATATTCTGAGCTCAGCCACCTGGGTTTACCAGAAAGCAGAGCCCGAGAGGAAGCTAGGGTGAGGGACAGAGGACTGAGGTAGGGCAGGGGAGCTTCGGGATAAGGATGCATATTTGATTTGACATTTGACCAACACTATAGGCACCTTGTTGACCTCTCAAGAGCCCTGTGCCACTTGAAATACATCTTGGGACCTTTCATGAGGAGAAGAGATGGGAAAGCACTTATCCACTTTCTTTTTTTTCTTTTTTTTTTTGAGATGAAGTCTCTGTTGCCCAGGCTGGAGTGCAGTGGAATGCTCTCGGCTCACTGCAACCTTGCCTCGCAGGTTCAAGCAATTTTCCCATCTCAGCCTCTGGAGTAGCTGGGACTACAGGCACACACCACCACACTCAGCGAATTTTTGTATTTTTAGTGGAGACAGTTTTACTACATTGATAAGGCTGGTCTTGAACTCCTGACCTCAGGTGATCCACCTGCCTCCCGAAGTGCTGGGATTACAGGTGTGAGCCACCGTGCCCAGCCAGCACTTACCCACTTTCATCCTCCTACTCAAACATTTGCCTATGGGAGGTCACCTCACCTGCGTTTTTGGGTCAGGTATGAACATTGAGTGAGTGTGTCACAGAGAAAACAGAGAGGGGAGACCACTGTGGCCCTGAGTCTGGTGCTGTAGGAACTGATCTGAGTGGACTAAGAGGCAACTGAGACTCAGAGGTGGTGCACACTGGAGCATGGTAGCTCATACCTATAATCCCAGCTGTGTGGGAGGCTGAGGCAGGAGGATCGCTTGAGCCTGGGAGGTTAAGGCTGCAGTGAGCCATGATCCCACCACTACATCCCAGCCACGGTGACAGAATGAGACCTTGTCACAAAAACAAACAGCTGGGCACAGTGGCTTGTGCCTGTAATCCCAGTACTTTGGGAAGCTGGAGTGGAAAGGTTGCTTGAGCCCAGGAGATCAAGCCTAGCCTGGGCAACATAGGAAGACCCTGTCTCTACAGAAAATTAAACAAATTTAGCCAGGCATGGTGGTGCATGCCTGTAGTCCCAGCTACTTAGGAGGCTAAGGCTGGAGGATTGCTTGAGCCAGGAGTCTGAGGCTGCAGTGAGCCATTTTGTGTCACTGCACTCCAGCCTGGGCAACAGAGTGAGACCCTGTCTTAACAAACAATCAGAGAAAAAAGTGATGTTCAAGAGGTTCCATTTTGGTATACAAACATAGCAACATGTCCAGCAGTTACTGTAAGATAGGCACAGTGCAGAGGGCTTCACATGGATTACCTCATTTCATATTCCAGTAACTCTAGAAGAAATACTGTTATTACCCCCATTTTAGATATTAGAAAAGCGATGCTCCGAAAGGCTCAGTTTACTCATATGGCCCAGTTAAAAAGGGTAGATCAAGGATCCACGTCCAAGCTTTCCCAATTGGGTCCACTCTATATCCCTTTTAATGACTGGTGCACATTTATCATCTGGGTTTGCCCAGCCTCCATGCTGGCTTCACGTGACTGAGTGACTCTCTTTCTGTCTCTCTGTTTAGTTTTCTGTGGTGTCAGCTGCATTTTAAATTGGCAGACAACACCCCCCAGAGTCATATGCTTACCTGCTCAGGTCGGGGGACCGATAGAGAGAGAAGTTTTCCCCAGAATTCCAAGTCACCACCTGATTGACCCAGCCCAGATGAGTCAATGGCTGCGACGAGGGGAATGGAAGAGGGCAATGGGCTCAGGTCAGTTTTCATTCTGGTGGGATCCACTTTCCATAAGTAATAAATGGAGGGGCAGTGGATACAGAGAAATCTGGGTTCCGCAGGAAGAGGGGAGTGGGAGAGGGATGGTGGGTAGGTTATCCTTTGGCCATTTGGACAGCCTGCCTTCAAACTTTTTATTTTGAGCAATCCATGCAAGAATGGCAGAACAGTAGGAGCGTTGAAGAGGAGGTCACAGACCCAGACTCCCTGCTGCGTCTCCCTTGCCGAACATCCTGCTTTCCTACCTTCCTTAGGCTTGTTCTCTGGTCTGTTTAATCTAAAAACAGCCTTCTCAGTCTTGCTTTTTTTTTTTTTTTTTTTTTTTTTTTTTTAAGAGAAGGGGTTTCGCTCTTGTTACCCAGGCTGGAGTGCAATGGCACGATCCCGGCTCACCGCAACCTCCGCCTCCTGGGTTCAAGCAATTCTCCTGCCTCAGTCTCCCGAGTAGCTGGGACTACAGGCACGCGCCACCATGCCCAGCTAGTTTTTGTATTTTTAGTAGCGCGGGGGTTTCATTATGTTGGTCTCGATCTCTTCACCTTGTGTGATCCACCCGCCTTGGACTCCCAAAGTGCTGAGATTATAGGCGTGAGCCACCGCGGCCGGCCGCTGCTTCTTTTAATAAATTCCTCTTTGTCTCAGTTTGCCAAGTAAGGTTTTACTGCTTTTCACCCAGAACCCTGACTAATGCATGTTGGATTTCTGAGGAGACAGAGTAAGTTAGACCCTACTTCCCCATCTGCGTCCAAAGTAGGGAAATCTGGCCAAGCATATAGGGACCAGGACACCTTCTTTATTACCAAAGAAGTAAAAGCTAGAGGTCTGACTTAGTGTGGGAGCAACACAGAGCTGCAAACCGAACCCCAGAATTAGATGTAGCCAGTTAGGCACAGATGGTACCCGGCTGGGTGTGATTCCGGCCCCGGAGGAACAGCAGAGAAGGTGGCCATTGCAGCCAGATGGCTCCCAGGAGTAAGGAGTGGGGAGTGAGCCCCGGATGCCTTGCTTATTCTTCCCACATGTACCACCAGGTGAGGCATTTCTCCTCCCCGACATGGAGTGAGTTAAAGGCGATGGAGAGAAACCAGGAGAGTTTATAGAGCATCCTTTCTCAGGGAAACGAGTGGTGAGGACGTATTCTCTCCGAGCAGGAGGCAGCAGCTCCCAGTTCCTCCCTCCATCGCTTTCTTCCTCTCTCTCCCTTTGTTCTGTCTCTAATCTATCTTATCAAAGTAAATTCATACTGTATATGCTGTTTGTGCCTCCTTTTCTCCTCTAACAACATGCCGTAAATGTTTCTCTGTGTCTCTCTCTGTCTCTCTATGACACTTTTCTCTAAGTAGTTACGTGGTATTCCATTGCTTGGTTTATTATAATTTTTTTTTTTGAGATGGAGTCTCACTCTGCCACTCAGGCTGGAGTGCATTGGCGCAATCTTGGGTTACTATAACCTCTGCCTCACGGGTTCAAGTGATTCTCCTGCCTCAGCCTCTCAAGTAGCTGGATTATAAACATGTGCCACCAAGCCTGGCTTTTTTTTTTTTTTTTTAAGTAGAGACAGGGTTTCATCATGTTGGCCAGGCTGGTCTCTAACTCCTGAACTCAAGAGATCCACCCACCTTGGCCTCCCAAAGTGCTGGGATTACAGATTACAGGTGTGAGCCACCCTAAAGGGCTCACACACACACACACACACAGAGACACACATGCATATATATGTATATATATGTATGTATATGTGTACACACACACACACACACACACATATATATATGTTGTTGTTTTTTTTTTTTTTTTGAGACAGAATCTCGCTCTATCACTCAAACTAGAATGCAGTGGCATGATAACAGCTTACTGTAACCTCCACCTCCTGTGTTCAAGTGATTCTCCCATCTCAGCCTCCCTAGTAGCTGGGATTACAGGCATGCACCATCATACCCAGCTAATTTTTGCATTTTTAATAGATGGGGTTTCACTATGTTGATTAGGCTGGATGGTCTTGAACTCCTGACCTCGGGTGATCCACCTGCCTTAACCTCCCAAAGTGCTGAGATTACAGGTGTGAGGCACTATACCCAGCACGTGCACGTGTGTGTGTATGTGTCTGGTTTTTTTTTTTTTTTTTTTTTTTTTTTTTTTTTTTTTTGAGACAGAGTCTCACTCTGTCACCCACGCTAGAGTGCAGTGGCATGATCTCAGCTCACTGCAACCTCCACCTCCTGGGTTCAAGCAATTCTCCCATCTCAGCCTAGAGTAACTGGGATTACAGGTGTGTGCCACCATGCCTGGCTAATTTTGTATTTTTAGTAGAGATGGGATTTCACCATGTTGCCCAGGCTGGTCTTGAACTCCTGACCTCAGGTGATCCACTTGCCTTGGCCTCCCAAAGTGCTAGGATTACAGGTGTAAGCCACTGCACCTGGCCTAAATTATATTTTTACTAATGGTGTATGAGAAGGTTTCTGCCATTTTATTTATTTTGATTTAACTTAACTTTATTTTTTCTCTGAAAAACCATTCCTTTCTATTTAGAGAAGTGCTGACCCACATATAGGTAGAAAATGGATGATGAAAACAGCTCAGGATAGAAATCAAACAAGTATAGAAGGGCTCCTTAAACAACGCAAAGAACAGGCTTTGTAGTTCCTCTCTCTCTCTCTCTCTCTCTCTTTTTTTTTTTTTTTACAGAAAGCAGAGATTGCAACTAAAGGGAATTTCTGCTCATTTTATTTTATTTTATGTTTTTGAGACACAGCCTGGCTCTGTCGCCCAGGCTGGAGTGCAGTAGTGTGATCTTGGCTCACTGCAATCTCTGCCTCCAGGTTTAAGTGATGCTTATGCCTCAGCCTCCTGAGTAGCTGGGATTACAGATGTGTGCCACCATGCCTGGCTAATTTTTGTATTTTTAGTAGAGATGGGGTTTTGCTATGTTGGCCAGGCTAGTCTAGAACTCTTGACCTCAAATGATCCACCCACCTTGGCCTCCCAAAGTGTTGGGATTACAGACACAAGCCACTGCGCCTAGCCAAATTTCTGCTCATGTAAAAAGTCTTATCTGATGGGAAAAACTTAACTGTTTTAATGTGTATCTTTTGGTTAATAAAGTTGGATATTACTTTATATTCATATCTTTTCCTCCTTTTGTCTTATTTGCTTTCATTTCTGGTGGTGTGTCTTTTTCCTATGAAGTAGAGATCTTTGTTAAGATATCAACCTATTTCTTGTTGAATATGTTGCAATTATTTCTCTCATTTCTGGTTTTTATTTTATTTTTTTGAGATGGAGTCTTGCTCTGTTGCCCAGGCTGGAGTGTAGTGGTGGGATCTTGGCTCACTGCAATCTCTGCCTACTGGGTTCAAGTGATCCTCCTGCCTCAGCCGCCTAAGTAGCTGGGATTACAAGCATGCACCACCATGCTAGGCTAATTTTTGTATTTTTAGTAGAGGCGGGATTTCACCATGTTGGTCAGGCTGGTCTTGATCTCCAAACCTTTTGATCTGCTCACCTCGGCCTCCCAAAATCCTGGGATTACAGGCATGAGCCACCATGCTCAGCCTTATACTTTAATATTATTCAATATCTTTGATCTATAAAATTAAAACTTTTTAAATGACCATGCCTATTAATTTTATAGTTCATGGTTCTTATCTTTGATATTATGTCTGCAGGATCTTCCTTTTTTTTTTTTTTTTTTTTTTTTTTTTTTTTTTTTTTTGAGGCTGAGTGTTGCCCAGGCTGGAGTGGAGTGGCATGATCCCAGCTCACTGCAACCTCTGCCTCCTGGATTCAAGGGATTCTCCTGCCTCAGTCTTCCAAGTAGCTGGGATTACAGGTGCCCAACATGATAATGCCCGGCTAATTTTTTTTCTATTTTTAGTAGAGACGGGGTTTCACTGTGTTAGCCAGGATGGTCTTGATCTCCTGACCTCGTGATCTACCCACCTCAGCCTCCCAAACTGCTGGGAATACAGGCTTAAGCCACTGCCCTGGCCCTGGGTCTTCTATTTTTTTTAAAGAGGCTATCAGATCTCTGTGAAGGCCTAAGTGTGGGGCAATAAGCTTCTTCTAAATACTCTGTACCCTTGTTCACTGAATACTTTTCCTTCCTTCCTTTCTTCCTTCCCTCCCTTCCCTTTCTTTCTTTTTCTCTCATTCTTTTTCTTTCCTTTTCTTTCTTTCTTTTCTTTCCCTCCTTCCTTCCCTCCTTCCTTCCTTCTTTTCTTCCCTCCCTCCCTTCTCTTTCTTTTCTTTTCTTTCTCTTTTTCTTTCCTTCCTTCTTCCTCCCTCCCTCCCTTCTTTCTTTCTTTTTTCTTCCTTCCTCCCTCCCTCCTTTTCTTCCTTCCTTCTTCCTCCCTCCCTCTCTCCTTCCTTTCCTTCCTTCTTTCCTTCCTTTCCTTCCTTCCCTCCCTCCCTCTTTTCTTTCTTTCTTTTTTCCTTCCTTCCTTCCTTCTTCTTCCCCTCCCCTCCCCTTCACTCCCCCCTTCCCCTTCCCTTACCTTTCCTGTCTCACTCTGTCACCCAGGCTGGAGTGCAGTGGCACTATCTCAGCTGACTGCAACCTCTGCCTCCCAGGTTTAAGTGATTCTCCTACCTCAGCTTCCCAAGTAGCTGGGATTACAGGCGTGTGCTACCATGCCTGGCTATTTTTTTTTTTTTTTTTTTGTAGAGATGGGGTTTCACCATGATGGCCAGGCTGGTCTCGAACTCCTGACTTCAGGTGATCTACCCACCTTGGCCTCCCAAATTGCTGGGATTATAGGTGTGAGCCACCATGCCCAGTCTGAATAATTTCTGTTTCAGAGTTTTCAGAAACATTTTTTTTTTCCTTTAGCTATGTAAAAGAATCCTTGAAATGTTTACGCTAACACTGAGCATAGAAACACTATTTGCGTAATTCTCCACATCCCTGATTTAAAGTTGCTTATCCACTTAGGATGTGGTAAGAAGTTTAAATGTTAATTCTCCAGTGAAGTATTAATTAAAGCATCCTGTGCTCAGACAGTTTATAAATTCATTTGTTCAACTGTGTAAAACAATAGATTCCATGATTGCTGCTCGGGGGAGAATTACGTGGTCAGATCTCAGGCTTGAAGTTGCAAGGGCTATCATCAATCCATTTTCTCCTTTTCCTAACAATTATCGGCACTAACCACACAGAGATCAATGGGCACCAAGCAGTGGAAAGAGGGCAGTGGACACTTTGTTGAGGTCGATGGTTTCACAGAACTGTCACTGTTAACTCCAGTGACCCTGCAAATTAGTTATTACATTGTCACTGGGGCCTTCAAGCCAGGCCTTATGAAATGTCCTTGGGATTTTGGGAACTGTTCTTTAGTTTCTATTATGTCTACAAGTTTCAGGGATAATTACTATAGCCAGAATATCCTGTATCAGTGCCTCTGTCCTCCTCACTAAGCCCAAGAGAAGCCACCAGACATAGTCCTGGTGTACTTGAGCCCTGAAGTTTCCCAAAGGCATGGGGTGGATTCCAGGAGGCCAGGAATCCTTTTGTTCTTTTGAGGGTTCTCCAAATGACTGGCTCAGAAAGTTACTGTGGGTGGTCTACTTTCATATAAAGCTTCCTGCAAGCTTCCTTGGAGGAAGTGCACATTTATTTGCATATTGATTTTTAAGGGAGTTGTGCTTTTTCCAGGACTTGATATAACATACTTTAGATCTTACATAAAAGACCCCTCTCTGGCATAGCCACTCCCAGGTTTGGCTTAGGGAAATCTGGACTTTGTCTTTTAATTGCTTAATAAAAAGCATAGCTCCACTGGTAAGCGAATGAGAGCCACAAAAACCGAAGACTAGGAGAGAGTCTTTAAGGGGATCTGAGGCACCTCTGAGGGGAGGGGGTGGGGTAGACACCTGCAAGAACCACGAGGCTCGATGTCCATGTAGAGGCTAAAGTAAGACTTGGGGTTTGGGGTGCTGAGATGGATAGTCTGCAATGATCTGTGTGTGTGTGTGTGTGTGTGTGTGAGAGTGTGTGTGTCTTTTGGGTGAAAGTGGTATGTCTAGAGTGTTCAGTGTATTAGGCTCCTGTTGCCACTGTAACAAATGACCATAAATGTAGTGGTTTAAAACAACACAAACTTGCCAGGTGCAGTGGCTCATGCCCGTAATCCCAGCACTTTGGGAGGCTGAGGTGGGTGGATCACCTGTGGTCAGGAGTTTGAGACTAGCCTGAACAACGTGGAGAAACTCAGTCTCTACTAAAAATACAAAATTAGTTGGGCGTGGTGGCACGTGCCTGGAATCCTAGCTACTTGGGAGGCTGAGGCAGGAGAATTGCTTGAACCCGTGAGGTGGAGGTTGCAGTGAGCCGAGATCATGCTACTGCACTCCAGCTTGAGCAACAAGAGTGAAACTCCGTCTCCAAAAAAAAAACAAAAAAAACCCACATTTATCAAAAAATTTTAAGTTTTAATTAATTAATTTTTTTCTATATGAGATGGTGTCTTGCTCTGTCGCCCAGGCTGGAGTGTGGTGGCATGATCTCGGCTCACTGTAACCTCTGCCTCCCAAGTTCAAGCAATTCTCTGCCTCAGCCTCCTGAGTAGCTGGGATGACAGGTGCCGCTACGACACCCGGCTAATTTTGTGTTTTTAGTAGAGATGGGGTTTCACCATCTTAGCCAGGCTTATCTTGAACTCCTGACCTTGTGATCCACCTGCTTCAGACTCCCAAAGTGCTGGGATTACAGGCATGAACCACCATGCTTGGCCTTTATTTTTATTTTTTTTAGAGACAAGGTCTTTTTCTGTCACCCAGGCTGAAGTAGAATGGTGCAGTCATATCTCACTCAAACTCCTGGGCTCAAGGGATCCTCCCACTGCAGCCTCCTAAGTAGACAGGACTACAGGTTCGAACAACTATGTCAAACTAATTAAAAACCTTTTTTTTTTTTTTTGGATGAAATCTGGCCATGTTCCCCAGGTTAGTGTCAAACTTGGGATCCTCTTCCTTTGACCGTCTAAAGTACTGGGACTTCAGGCACGAGCCACTGCCCCGGCCACAGATTTATTCTCTTACAATTCTGGAGATTAAAAGTCCTAAAATTAAGGTGTCAGAGGGGCTGTGTTCCTTCCGGAGGCTGTAGGGAACAATCTGCTTCCTAGACTTTTCTTGGCTTGTAGCCCCTTCTCTCTTCAGAGCAGCAGAGACCCCACTTCCCACTCCCCTTGTCCTGTGCTCTCACTCTCTAGCCTTGTGTCTTCTTTGACTCTGGTGCTCCTACTGTCCTCTCATAAGGACACCTGTGACTAGGCTGGAACCCTGGGATAATCCAGGGTCATCTGTCCATCTCAGAATCCAAAACTTCATCACATCTGCAAAGTCTCTTTTGCTATGTAAGGTTACATCATCACAGGGTTTGGGGTTTAGGGTTTGGCCATCTTTGGGGAGCCATTATTCTAACTTCAACCTTCAGTGTGACAGATCTGTTACCTTCACTTTACTGCGAAGATCCTCAGAGAGGAATGGGGATGATGATGACAGTGGTTCATAGTACCTTATGTTAGATAATGATATACCATTTACAAAATCTTAGCATTCATTTCAAGCCCACTCAAGTGTAGTTGGATGAGCACTGGGACTTTGAGTCAAGAGCCCTTGATTTCATCATTTTCTAGCTGTATGGTTCACAGATGATTTACTTAACCTCTTGAGGCTCAGTATTCACATCTATAAATTAGGATAATGTGATCAATGGGAAGAACTGGCTAGATTATGGCTAAACTGAGAATCTTAGAGTGTTTTGTGTGAGAGTTTTCTTTGGGGGAGTGCTGTCTAACTCTTTGCAGCCTGAGATGAATTTATAAATGTGTCCAGACACTTTTTTGTTTTTCAATCTCCATTTGTGTTAGTTCAGATCATCTAAGATGCAGACACCAAAATGGAATTAGAGGCACACAAGATTTATCGGGGAAAATGTGGCGGAAATGGGGAGAGAATGAAGGAGGCTGAGAGAGCCATCAGACCACATGCAGGCAGGTCTGACATCTGTGGAGGAGACAGCCATGGTGGCTGGAGCTGGGACTTTGTGGAAGAGGTATTGGGTGAGGTGGGTTACGATCATATTATGGAAGGACTTGGATAAGGTGCAGCAGAGGGTTATTGGCAGAGGAGTAACTTAATCCTAGTTGGCTTTTAGGAGGGTTGTCTAAGGATAGAGTAAGGTGCATTAGAATGGGAAAGCACACAGCCAGGGCACTCATCCTGGGCTGCTGCAACATTCCTTAGGTGGGTTATTTACTAAGCATCTGGATCAGCTTAGTGGCAATGAGAATGGAAAAGAAGAACAGCCATGTGCAATTATCCATCTCAAAGAGATAAATGTCTCCCATTCCTCCCTGCCAAATAGAACCATTGGAATGTGTTAAATGAGTTTTTATTGCTAAGGGGTCAGTAGATGTTTACCATGCTGTTAAATGATTACTGTGAAGAATGGTGTTCATTTTGCATGTATTGACCCCATCCCAACATGGGCTGATCTGATAGCTTCACTCTGCAGTTCATCCCTCTTCTCTTCAGTTTCTTTCCTCTTACACCTAAGAACTCAATGTAATTTTTGTTAAGAATAGGAATGATTAGGGCAAGGCATCTCTCATTCTTTGACAGAAGGTAACTCATCAGAGATGAGTTTTGTCAGTTTGCAGCCTTTTCAATTTATTATAACAGCTGAAGTTACTGACGCTTCATTAAAACAGAGGGAGGGGTGGAGGAAATGTAGGGTAGTTCCCCCGACCCCAGGACAGTCTTGCTCTGTTGCTCAGGCTGGAGTTCAGTGGTGCAATCTCGGTCCACTGCAACCTCTGCCTTCCAGGTTCAGGTGATTCTCTTGCCTGAGCCTCTTGAGTAGTTGGGACTACAGGTGTGTGTCACCATGTCTGGCTTTTTTTTTTTTTTTTTTTAACTTTTTGGTAGAGATGGAGTTTTGCCTGTGGGCCATGCTGGTCTCAAACTCCTGACCTCAGGTGATCTGCCCCCTCAGTCTCCCAAAGTGCTGGGATGACAGGTGTGAGCCACCATGCCTGACCCAAAAATGTAGGTTTAAAAGATCATCCCTCTTGCCACAAATTTGACCTGAGGATGTTTGACCTTGAATGTACTTGTTTGTGACAAATGTCATTAGGCAGCCACAGATTCCAAAGCAGGTTAGAGTGGGAACAGGAGAATGGCTTGAGTGACCTGATTGTTAGAGGGAAGTTCAATTGAGCATGCAGAACAGGCACGGAAACTCAAGGCGACATGCAGAAGGGAGGGGAGTCTTGATGGGTGGATAGAACGTAGCCCCAGGGCCGCAGCTGCATGTCCAGGTAGGTTGACTGCATCATGACTTCCAGCTGCTGGGCTGGGTTTAGAAATGGAATTCTAAGTTTGGGCTGGAAAAAACAAGGCAGGTTCTTAATTCTAGAGAGATTTACATTACCAATAGAGGTTCAGAAATAGTGAACAAGACACAGACCAGGAGCTGAGGTTCAAGGTCATAGCTACAACAGGAATCCTGGTGAATGTCCACTATGTTGCCTTCTTGAGTTTCTTGTGTCCAAGATTAAACTTGGACTGGGGTACTGAGGCTGACTCATTAGATGGTAGATCAAGGATGCCAGTGGGAAGGAAGAGGCTGGGAGCCGGGGTCAACCAGGTGGTAGATTTTCATAACATTGAAGGCAACATAGGTGTATATCTCAAACTGAAGCAAGAACCAGAACCACTTGGAAGGCTTGTTAAAACACAGATCCCAGGGTCCCATCTCCACAGTTTTGGATACAATAGGGCTGGGCTGGGGTTGAAAAATCTGCATCTGTAACATGTTTCCATGTGATGCTGATGCTGTGGTGCCAAGCCTACACTTTGACTACTGTGTTTCTCCATATTTATTGTATATTTTAATAGCCTGGGGAGTTTTTTAAAACTACTGATGCCCGATTTCTACCTTCAGAGATTCTTTTCTTTTCTTTCTTTTTTTTTTTTTAGATGAAATTTTGCTCTTGTTATCCAGGCTGGAGTGCAATGGCACGATCTCGGCTCACTGCAACCTCCGCCTCCTGGGTTCAGGCAATTCTCCTAATTCTCCTGCCTCAGCCTCCTGAGTAGTTGGGATTACAGGTACGCACCACCATGCCCAGCTAATTTTTTGTATTTTTAGTAGAGACGGAGTTTCACCATGTTGACCAGGATGGTCTCCATCTCTTGACCTTGTGATCCACCCGCCTCAGCCTCCCAAAGTGCTGGGATTACAGGCTTGAGCCACCGCACCTGACCCTCCCTCAGAGATTCTTTTAAAAAATTTCTATTTATTACTTATTTATTTAGAGACTGGGTTATGAGACTGGCTAAATTTTGTAGTTTTGGTAGAGAGTTTTGCCATGTTGACCAGGCTGGTCTCCAACTCCTGGGCTTTAGTGATCCACCCTCTTTGGCCTCCCAAAGTGCTGGGATTACAGGTATGAGCCACTGCCTGGTCCCCTCAGAGATTCTTATTTAATTGGCTTAAGGTTCCCAGGTGACTTCAGACTTTAAAGCCACTGCTTTAGATCCTGATAGACTCTGACCACACTGCTTAAAAAAAAAAAAAAAAAAAAAAAAAGAGCAAAATTTACTCTAAAATTTACATATCGAAAGAGTTAATTTTTTTGGTATTCAGTTCAGTGACTTTTTGACAAATGTGTCGAGTCATATAACCATGATCATATTTAAGACATGGGCCAGGAGTTGAGGTTCAAGATCTTAGCTACAATGGGAATGCTGGTGGGTTGGGAATGGAAATGGGGGTGATGATTCAATCACCCCTGAAACTCTCATGCTGTTGAAATCTAAATGGATGAGTATATTGCTTTTTGAGTCTGGCTTCTTTAGCTTAGGTTAATGCATTTTAGATACATCAATAGTCTACTCCTTTTTATTGTTGAGTAGTATTCCATCGTGTGGATGTATCACAGTTTGTTTGAATATACCAGCTAACAGATATTTGAGTTGTTTACAGTTTTCAGTTATTATGAGTAAAGCTCCTATGAATATTCATGTAAAGATTTTTGTGTAACCACAAGCCTTCATTTTTTTAGGATAAATACCTATCAGTGGGACTGTTGAGTCATATAGTAAGTATATGTTTGATTTTATAAGTAATGCCAAACTCTTTTCCAAAGTGGCTGTGCCATTTTGCATTCCTGCCAGCAATGTATGAGAGTTCCAGTTCCTCCATATCCTTGCCAGTACTCAGTACTCTCATATTTGTGTGGGAGGAGCATTCTAACAGGTGTGCAATTCCTCACTGTTTTTAACATTTGCATTTTCCTGTTGACTGATGTTGAGCACATTTTCATGTGCTTATTTGGTATCCAGTTATCTTCTTTGATATATATTTGCTTTTCTATCAATTTTTGCTTCATGTCTTTTGAGGGTCTGTTGTTCGGTATATACACATTTAGAATTGTTATGTCTTCTTAGTGAATTGGCCCTCTTATCATTATATCATGTCCCTCTTTATCTCTGGTGAATTTCCTGTTCTGAAGTTGAATTTTTCTGATACTAGTGTAGCCACTCCAGCTATTCATTTATTTATATATTTGTTTGTTTACTGATACAGAGTCTTACTCTGTCATTCAGGCTGGAGTGCAGTATCATAATAATAGCTCACTGTAATCTCGAACTCCTGAGCTCAAGCAATCCTTCCACCTCAGTAACCTCCTGAGTATCTGGAACTACCAGCACATGCCACTGTGCCTGGCTAATTTTTTTTTTTTTTTTTTTTTTTTAAGAGATAGGGTCTCATTGTGTTTTCCAGCCTGGTCTCAAACTCTTGGCCTGAAGCAGTCCCCATGTTTTGGCATCCCAAAGTGCTGGGATTACAGGAAAGAGGCACTACATCCAGCCCCAGCTTTTTAAAATTAATAGTTGCATTGCATGATATATATTTTTCATCATTTTATCCTTAACAAAGTCTCAGGTACTTGCAAGACAATATCATCTGGCATCACTTTTCTTCAGCTTTTTGTGTTTTTCTAGCATTTCTTTTAGAGCAAGTCTGCTAGCAATGAATTATCTTAGTTTTCCTTAATCCAAAAATGTCTTTATTTTCTTCCATTTTTGAAGGATATTATTGCTGACTATAGAATTATCTGTTGACAGTTCTTTTTTTTTTTTTTTTTTTTTTTTTTTTGAGACAGAGTTTCCCTCTTGTTACCCAGGCTGGAGTGCAATGGCGCGATCTCAGCTCACCGCAACCTCCGCCTCCTGGGTTCAGGTAATTCTCCTGCCTCAGCCTCCTGAGTGGGTGGGATTACAGGCACGTGCCACCATGCCCAGCTAATTTTTTTTTAGTATTTTTAGTAGAGACGGGGTTTCACTATGTTGACCAGGACGGTCTCGATCTCTCGACCTCGTGATCCACCCGCCTCGGCCTCCCAAAGTGCTGGGATTACAGGCTTGAGCCACCGCGCCCGGCCAGACGGACAGTTCTTTTCTTTCAGCACTTTAATAATGTTTCACTGCTTTTTGGCCACCACTGCTTTTGGGGACAAATCAGCAGCCATTTGTTTCCTAGATATAATCTGTTATTTTTCTCTGGCTGCTTTCAAGACATTTTATTTATTTTTATTTTTTTCCAGCAGTTTTATCAGGATGTGTTGGGTGTTTTTATTTGAGTTAATCCTGTTTGGGATTCATCTGAGCTTGAATTTGTAATATATGTTTTTCACCAAATTTGGAAATTTTTCAGCCATTATTTATTGAATTTTTTTCTGTATTAATCTTTTTCTCCTCTTCTGGGACCTAAATGTAGTGAATATTAGGTTTCTTTATATTGTCTTGCAGGCTTCTGAGACTTTGTTATTTTTTTTTCAATCTTTTTTCGATAGTTTTCTCTCTATTCTTTTTTTTTTGTTTTTTTGGTGCCGTGACTTGGATTCCAACTGAGGTTGCTGTGGGCACAACGCAGAGTACTAACCACTATGTGATCACTGCCTCTCTATTCTTTAGACTGGATAATTTCCATTGATTTATCTAAAAGTTTGCTGACTCTTTTCTGTTTTTGTTTGGTTTTGCTTTGTTTTCTTTTCTTTTCTTGAGACCGAGTCTTGCTCTCTTGCCCAAGGTGGAGTGCAGTGGCATAATCTTGGCTCATTGCAACCTCTGCCTCCCAGGTTCAAGCAATTCTCATGCCTCAGCCTCCTTAGTGGCTGGGACTACAGGGGTGCAGAAACATGCCCAGCTAATTTTTCTAATTTTAGTAGAGATGGGGTTTTGTCACATTGGCCAGTCTGGTCTCGAACTCCTGGCCTCGAGAGATCCTCCTGCCTTGGCTTTCCAAAGTGCTGGGATTATAGGCATGAGCCACCACACCTGGGCAATGGACTCTTTTCTATGTCATTTCCATTCTCTATTGAGCTCATTTGGTGATTTATTTATTTATTTTATTTATTTTTTATTTTTGTTTTTTGAAGGGTAAGGCTCAGTGCATTTTTAAACTTTCTGTATTATATTTTTCAGATAAAAAATTTCCATTTGGTTCTTTTTAAGAAAGTTTATATTTCTCTGCTAAGAATGTCTTTTTTTTTCATTCCAATAGTATTTACTTTTACAGTATGATTATGTAGCATGGTTACAGTAGCTGTTTTAAAGTCATTTTGTTGTAGTTCCAACACCTGAGTCATCTTGGGAATGGCATCTGTTGATTGTCTTTTCCCTTGAGAATTGATCAGATTTTCCCATTTTTATCATGTAGAGCAATTTCCGATTGTATCCTGGATATTTTGAGTATTATGCTTCATGACTCTGAGTCCTGCTGAAATCCTCTGGAGAATGTTGATTACTTTTGTTTGTTTTTGGGCAGACAACCAACCCCACTGACTGGGAGTTCTGGCCCACATTCTGCAGGCACTGAATCCAGTATCAGTTCAGTTTTCCACAGATCTATTATGCTGTTTGGTCTTCTCTGAGCATGTGCCACTTAGGGATTAGTCTGGGGCTTGGCTGGGTCTCAAAGTTATCCTTCTTTGGGTCTGTTTCACATATGTGCACCTCAGACTTGTGTTGGTGCAGACACAGAATTAGCGGTTTCCTTCCTCCAACTCTCTGTTCTCTATGATTGTCCACAGACTCTTCAGCTTTCCAGAACCTTCTCTTTCCTGTTCTTCTGGCTAGAAAGATGGATTTCCCTCAGTGTTAGTCCATTGCCCCCATTCTCTCATATAATTCTATACAACTGGGGCTACCCTCAAGTTCAAAGTAGTGGGAGAAAAGAAAGAGAACAAACAACAAGGGATTCCCTCTATATTCATTGGAGCACAGGGATCCCCTTTTCCTGTGACCAGAGAGACAGGCTTTTCTCTTGGGGTTTTAGATGTGTGTGCAGTGGTGGCAGTACAACTCAAAAACTGGGACTGGACTTAGGTTAGGACTGGAGAGAAAATGAATGAATGAATGAATGAATAAAATGGTTATCTTCCCCATACTCTCAGGCTCAGAGAACTCTTTTCCCCAGTTCTCTGGTCAGAAAATGGAGATTTCTCCTGCAGTTTTGCTATTTATACCTGCTTCACAGTTACATAACCTGGCCCCCTTTGGGTTAATGCAGGAGGATAAAGAAGGAAACTCATTGGTGTACCAAAAACTGCACGTTTTGACTTTTCTCTTTGAGCTGTCTGCACTCTTTACCTTTCAGAGTCCTCAGGTAGTTGCTTTTTGTGTTCCATGAGCACTTTGAATTGTAATGGGTGAGAAGGATAGGCTATGATGCAGTTTACTCCATCTTGGCTGGCACTAGAAGTCACCCTAATGACCCATTCACTTTGCTTTCTTATGTTTAGTTCAAGGAGAAAGGGGCTCCTCCTTTAAAATAATGGCTATTTTAATTCACCTTAGATGATGAGGCTCTTCCAGTGTCACACCCCCGCTGGGCATAGGTGTGAGGCTTTTCCAGTGTCACACACTCAAAGCTGGGCATAGGTCCTCAGATTCTTTTCCTGTTGGGCTGCCTGAGGCAGCCACTATAAGCATGTGTATGTGCACATGCACACATGCACGCAGTGTCTTGATCTCAGTGTTAGCTCTAACAGTTAACACCCAAATCATCTAGGTCTGAAGGGATTCAGAGGGTACAAGAGATCTTTTCCAGAAGCCCTCTAGTTCTGGAGGTGGGTATGCAGGAGGGGCCTGAGTATGACCTTCTGATATCTAAGTATAGGGAATGCATCACACAAATTTTATCTCTTATTTTGGCACTGTCATTGGTTGTTGAATACCTTTTTGGCCTGGTTTGCCTACTTTTCTTTGTATGTGGATCCTAATTTGTCCAGAGAGTATGGAGTTTTAATTGCAAAGAGGATGTAGATGCTTTAGAATCCAGGTAGATGGAGGTACGTTGAGTGTATCCCACTGTGGAATGACTGTTTGAATCCAGAAGTGACTGGATCTCTATTAGCAGTCTCCTTCAGTCCAGGAGTCCTCAAGAATTGTGACAAAGAGCTAAGTGTGGGACTGTCACAAACTCACTCAGAGAGGAACCATTTCAATTCCCTCTTTGGCCTTTACTGGTAGCTCTGCCATTGGGTACTCTCCTCAAGGAGGGAGGGGTTTCTGTTCAGGAAGGAGGAAACAGGTATGGAAGAATTTCCCTTTTCACTATTCGTGAGCCTTTAGCTTACTGATCACAGGACTAGGGAAATGACAACTTTCTGAGGCACCTGTTTTCTAGCTGTTTGTACACTCCCCACTGCCATGGAGGCCAGAATGGATGTGAATGGATGAAGAAAATTCTATAAACTCTGTTTAGGATGCTAGTAAGTAACCAAGTATAAACTCTGTTGAGGATGGTAGTAAGCAACCAAGGAGAATAGTTGTTTAAACAAAAACCAGCACCCAGAGATATTGATATACGCCATGTTTTGCCCAGTGTGATTGTATTAATCTTGGGGTTGAAGAAGCGAGTTGGTATTATCCTGATATGATGTCATTTTGAGAGTTCTCTGTGTCTATTTTCCATTTGGAGTGAAATCAAGAAGGTTAGGATGTGAGCATGATCCTTCTTTTGTTGTATGTCTTCTGAAAGACAAACCCCTTGTATTTCGGGGTGATGTCATTTTCTTGATGAGAAAAGAGTATGAGATTAGTGCTTGTTCCTCACGTTTAAGTCTGGCTTTTGATTTAATTATCATGAAGAAATAATTCTTTGGTAGGATGCTCTATCATAGCTTTAATGCCACTTCTGATTTTGCCTATGTGGTCAGGGCCTAAGTTTCCTCCAAGTGTTCAATTAGGATGACTTATGAGAACAGAGTGGGGGAAATGACATTGGATGTCATACCAAAGCCATTTATGCTATCAAATAATGATGTCTCTTTTCTAGGAATACATAATTATACTTGGAATTCATGAGAACATTCTAAAGTATTTCAAAATCCACAAACAGATAAAATATCAGTGGAAAGAAAATGCTTTTGATGTGTCAGAATTCATTTATTTTCCAGCTCGTTGTGCTTTGCCTTACGATATGTGAATGGGCACTTATCAAAGCATAAGAAGGTTATTATTCAAATATTCTGTTCTTAACATTTGCCCAAATTCAGTTTAATATGCCCTATTAACACGAAGAATGTGGAGAAAGGATACCACATAGGCTTCAGGAAAAGATTAGAAAACTAAATTATGCTTTGTCTCAAAATATTAGAAGAATTATTTAAGTTATAGAAGTAATACATGAAGAGCTACTTCACATAAAAAAGCAAATTACCTTCTTAAATACCTAATAGCATGGGGTCAAAAATTCCTTTCCTGTAAATTTGGGAATCTATCTTTTCATGACCAATCTTAACGTAGCATTTTTGATAAATAACATAATTTTGCAACTGCCCTTTAAAATATGTAATTTATTATTTAGAATTCTCCTTAAAATATTTTGCATTTTGGTTTGCTCTCTTTAGTAAGAGGGAGATTTATTATGCAATCTTCTAAAGTGTAACACTTATTTTCTGCCCATTAACTTGTCTGTGTTTATGCTTTGCCTTGTTGAATCAATCACTGGTGTTTTATGGTTATTTCCATGTGTCGTATCTCCCCAGCTAAATTGTAAGCTCTTTGAGTCATCTGAGTTTATATCCTGTATTTTTTGCCTTCTGTATCACTTTAAGGGTATTACACTCTATAGATACTCAGTAAATACTTTTCCTTATAAGTACAAATTGGCATTAGATTAGTTCAAATCTGCTACCAAGGAACGATGCCCAAAGGTTGCTTTTGGTGGGTGATGGTGGTTATATAAATCTTTGCTATCTCCTGGTTCAGTTGTGGTTTGACTAGTTCTTAAAGAAAGAATAAAAAATTCTGGATAATCGAAAGTGCTAATTTGTTGAGTTTCATTTTATGAAGATTTTGTTTGGAAAAGAAACAAAATTAGAATATTTAGATTTGAAAGAGGAGTGAAAGACAAAGTTGCTATCTTTAAAAATGCTTTTCTCACCTCTCCTGTTCTGATAATCTTAGGCATATACAATCATCGATGCAGGATGGTTTTTACCATTTTCTCTTCTGATGATGGGCACTGTTTATGAAGGTGAAATAGAAAGCAGGCTGGTTGGAGACACCATTAGGGTAGTTTTTCTATAGCCTGGAGACTTCTCAGTTATTCTCAGGCCTTCATCTATTCATTCTTTAAGCAAGTATGTATTAATTACCTATTGTGTTGCAGGCATTGTGCAGCCCCAGAAATACAGTGGGGACAAGACAAACATGACCTTTCCCTTAGTGATGTGTATTATTGCACCCTGGTAAATCCTAAATATACTTCCTTGTAAAGAGGATTGTGACCTGCTTTAAGTCTAGTGGTATAAGAAGAAAAATTAGACATCTTCAGGTTGATTCCAAAGAGGAATTGTTTCCTCTTTCACTTGACTCACATAGAGTTAAGTCAGGTTATATAAGTAAATATAAAATCAAATTGGCTTTTTCATTCTAAGGAGAAAAATGCTTTCATGTTACTTAAAATGCGTTTCAATAAATACAGAAAATTACATACAAATTATATACCCCACATGAGAGTTTCTTGTGGGGAATTATAGTCCCCTAAAACTACCCAAGTCACCTACAAAAACCAAAAACCTTTTTTCCTCCTTTTTTAAGTAGAAATTGACACTGGGTTGAGGGTGTCCTATGGAATGAATGAGTAAAACTGAGCCGTTTGACTTGTTAGAAGGAAACATAACCATGATTTCAAGGATGATCCAATGCAGCTTGGCGGCAGCCCCTGATAGCTCTCCTGCTGGTTTTTTTTTTTTTTTTTTTTTGGTAGCAGGGATGGAGAAAACAATGAAGATGAAATTTCCAGGAAATAACCCAATCAGGTGTTGCTTAATGGGGTCTACTGTCATTAAAATCCAATTCGATTCATTTGGAGAGTGAAATATCACAATTGCAACTGCACCATAATAGCTTTTGGAAGATGGAATTTGTATAAGCTGGGTTAATCCCTTGATCACCAATTCAAATAAAAATAGATAAAACATGAGGAGTTTGGCAGGGGTGAAGGACTGGGAATAGCAACCGTGTTGCCAGAAGGTGTCTTTCCTGCCAAGGGGAATTGGCATAGGGAACCGTCTCTGAGCCCAAGTTCTGGAAGCCACAAACTGATGGAGACAGAAGACCAATTGCGCAGGTCCAGCTGGGGAGTGGAGCCCTGTTGGTCCAGCCAGATCACAGGTGAATTGCCCCCTGACCTGCATATGTTCGCTGTGTGCCGAAATTTGCATTTCTTTCCATTTAGAATTTTGCTTTCCAGTAGCCCACAAGAAGTTTAGTGGCTGTCATGAACATGTTTTGTTGTTTTCCTTTGGAAATGTAGCTGTTAGGAAATCATTCAGTGAGTTCTGGCTTTATAACTAGAAATAGTCCCCTGGAAGTCTGGAAGAGTTAGATGCTACCACAAGGTTCTACCAGGTATACAGGGCATAACTTGTACATACAGGCTGGGTCAGTCATATTAAGTGGATTGCAGGAGAAACTTTAACTATGAGGCTGCTACCTTGGACTTGAAATACTTTGACAATCAACAATTAGTGAGAATTGGGATAACATTTGTTTCTCCTTGGCACATTCTTCTAATATACTATAAGCAAAATGGGATTTCAAAGGCATATATTTCTAATTGATGACAAACTTTTAATTATCTCACATACAAAAGATTGGCATGGTATTCATGATTTTTAATGAAGTCATTAAGAAAGTCTCCACAAGAATCCCTACTAAGCTGTGCTTGATTTGCCTGTACATTGGGTAGGATGCTTTTGCATGTAAGTTATAGAAATCACAGGTCAGAATGGTTTAGGCCATTCTGGATAATTTGTCATCTTGCACAGGGTAAGTTGCAGGTTGGTTTCAAAATCAACACCCCAAGATATACAAGCATCTCCCATTCTTTCCATTTTGCCCTTCTCAATGAACTTGGTACCTCCTCCTTGTGCCAAGATAGCAGCCAGATTTCTGACTTCAAAACAGATGTGACCTTGTCCAGCAGAAGAAAATTCTCCCTATGCGTCTCTTTTTATTATTATGGGAAGATTTCTTAGAAACCCTTTTACCAACTTTTTGTCACATTTCATTGGCCAGCATTGGATCACAATCACTTCCTAAATCAGTCAGTAGGGAGGTGAATGGGCTCACACTGACTACTCAGAGCTATAGATGAATTAAAATTTATTCCTGCATCAAGTCTGGGAGAGGTGGATCCCTGATCAAAATCTCACACACGTACATACATGCATGCCTATCCAATAATAGCCAACTACTGAAGTGTGTGCACCCCAGAAGCAGATGCTGATGCCAAGTTTGGGGTGCAAAATGTCATTAGGTTTCAATTCCTGTGAAGAGATGGGAAAGGAAACAGGGTTGGGTAGTGGAAGGAGTTGAACTGCAAGGCAGGCCTGAAAAAGCCTGGGCTCTCTCTTGGCTTTGGAGGGTTCTGGGGCAAATATTGCCTGCGTGTATCCTGCATTGGGTTGAAATGCCCAGGACTTTATATCTAGGGAGTCACTCATCAGATCTGGGCTGCTGGGAGAGGCAGCTCTCTGCAGCTGAGGCAGATTTGGAAGGCTACAGTTCCTGTAGCTGGGCAGAAGGTCCTACCCTGCTGGGGAATCTGGGTGGTGTACTCCCACGTTTGTCATGCCAACCAGTGTCTGTCACAGCCCAGTGTGCATAACTACATGAAGGTGAAAAATATATAACTGCATTGATTTAAAGGATTTTATAGTCTCTTCTGCCCACTAGTCCAAACTCTCTCTTTCTCCACTTTATCCATTCCCAGCCTCAACTGTTCCAGAACAGCAGAGGTTTACCGTATTATGTTCATGTAGGGATTGCAGATGGTTAGAGCTCAATCAGCTCTTGGAGTTCACCTGTGCAATAAGAGTGTTAAGTAAGGAAGCCAGGGTCCAGATGAATTCTGGGCCTCAACTTGGAATCGTTCCTGTAGTAGGCATTCAATGAATACTTATTAAATTTAATTAATGAAGGACACAGACTCAGATTAGTACCTTCTCTCCCAACTTCTAATCTAGTGTTCTGTGAACCTCTGTCTCTCTCTGTCTCTCTCTCTCTCTCTCTCTCTCTCTCTCTCTGTGTGTGTGTGTGTGTGTGTGTGTGTGTGTGTGAGACAGAGAGAGACAGAGAGTAAAATTTGGACTATCAAATGGTTCCAGTGGTCTGGGATTTCACATTATCATGTATACTAGTAGGAAAACTCAGACAAATTAGAATTATTTCACTGGATAAACTGGAGGCAGATATATCTGGCATTCACAGTGGTTTGATTTTATGGGTTATGTTGAGGGCACCAACTCAAAGTTGGGTTGGGCAGTAGCTGCTCAGCCTAGCCAAATATTGCCATGGGGCAATGCAGGCCCAAGATAGCCTGTATCCTCAGCTTCCTCAAGAGAAGCTGGAAATCTGAATTTTTAGGTGATATCTACAACATTTTTAATGTTGACTCAAAAATTTAATATTGTCATGTTGGCCAACTCAAACATGCTAGTTTGAAAACTCTAATCCAGTGGCTGTCACCCAGGGGCAGTTTTGTTCCCCAGGAGACATTTGGTAATGTCTGGAGATATTTTTGGCTGTCACCAGGGGAGCTGGAATGCTACTGGCATCTAGAGGCCAGGGATGCTGCTAAATACCCTACAAGGCACAGGGCCTTCCTCAACCAAAATGTCAACTGTGATGAGGCTGAGAAACCCTGCTTTCATCATATGTTAAAGTCAAAAACAGAAACTGCCTCTTTTTCACCGAGATATCCTGTTTGAAAGGTGGCAAGTGGGGCCTGCCCCAAAACAGAAAAACTAAATTTCAGAGCTTCAAAAATCAACACTTTTAAAAATGATTGCTGAGTTCCAAATGGCCTAAAGCATATGAAAAGATGATTAACATCACTAATTATCAGAGAAATGCTTAACATCACTGATTATCAGAGAAATGCAAATCAAAACCACAACTGAGCCATTACTCAACCATTACAGTGTCTGCTATAAACAACAACAACAACAACAACAACAACAGCAGCAGCAACAGGCTGGGCACAGCTCACGCCTATAATCTCAGCACTTTGCGGGACGAGGCAGGTGGATCACCTGAGGTCAGGAGTTTGAGACCAGCCTCACCAACATGGAGAAACCCAGTCTCTACAAAAATACAAAATTAGCCAGGTGTGGTGGCACACGCCTGTAATCCCAGCTACTCAAAAAGCTGAGGTGGAGAATCACTTGAACCAGGGAGACAGAGGTTGCAGTGAGCCAAGATTGTGCCATCGCATTCCAGCCTGGGCAACAAGAGTGAAACTCTGTCTCAAAAAACAAAAACCAAAAAACAAAACCAAACAAAAACAACAGAAAATAAGTGTTGAAAAGGATGTCGAGAAGTTGGAACCCTGGGAATTGTTGGAGGATGTAGAATGGTGCCACTGCTATGGGAAACAGTATCATGGTTCCTCAAACAATTGAAACTAGGACTACCATATGATCCAGAATCTCACTTCTGGGCCTATATCCAAAAGGATTAAAAGCAGGGTCTTGAAAAGATATTTGCAAATTTGTGTTCATAGCAGTGTTATTTGCAAGAGCCAAGAGGTGGAAGCAACCTACATATTCATCAGTACATGAACGGATCAATAAAATGTGGTATTTACATACAATGGAATATTATTCAGCTTTAGAAAGGGGGAGGAATTCTGACACTTGGTGCACCATGGATGAACCTTGAAGATATTGTGCTCTGTTAAATAAGCCAGATGCAAAAGGAAAAATATTACATAATTCCACTCACATGAGGTATCTAAAGTAGTCAAATTTATAGATAATAGGAAGTAGAAGGGCAGTTGCCAAGAACTGGGGGAAGGGGCAAATGAGAGTTATTTATGGTTATAAAGTTTCAGTTCTGCAAGAAGAAAAAGTTCTGGAGATGTATCTCACAGCAATGTGAATATATTTAGTACTACTGAGCTGTACATTTGAAAATAGTTTTATGTTATATGGTTTTATTTTTACCGCAATTTAAAAAAATAGGTTATTGAGCTGAAAAATATTTCACCAACAAACTCTCATCTCATGTATGAGTTATGCCAAGGTATTTTGAAAAACAAACACAAAAACAAAAGATGTCATTTGCAGAGACCCAAATCACAGTTTTCTGTGCATTTGAGGAGAGACATAGCTAAACTACCAAAACTGTGACTGAGTGATAGTTGACTAAAATGTTAGGCGTTGTATCAAGGCTTCGATCCTCCGAGACCCCCAGGGTTCAGTGTCCTCATGTGATCACATCACCAAGGACTCTCCTGCTCTGTAAACAAGGTTCACAGCTGGTAGGATAAAAATTGGTGGGGTGGGGCTGGGCGCAGTGGCTCACACCTGTAATCCCAGCACTTTGGGAGGCCGAGGCAGGTGGATCACCTGAGGTTGTGAGTTCAAGACCAGCTTGACCAACATGGAGAAACTCCATTTCTACTAAAAATACAAAAATTAGCTGTACATGGTGGTATGTGCCTGTAGTCCCAGCTACTCAGGAGGCTGAGATAGGAGAATTGCTTGAATCTGGAAGGCGGAGATTGCAGTGAGCTGAGATCGCATCATTGTACCACTCCAGCCTGGGCAACAACAGTGAAACTGTCTCAAAAAAAAAAAAAAAAAAAAAAAAAAAAAGGGCCGGGCACGGTAGCTCAAGCCTGTAATCCCAGCACTTTGGGAGGCCGAGGCTGGTGGATCACGAGGTCAAGAGATCAATACCAAACTGGTCAACATGGTGAAACCCCGTCTCTACTAAAAATACAAAAAATTAGCTGGGCATGGTGGCGCGTGCCTGTAATCCCAGCTACTCAGGAGGCTGAGGCAGGAGAATTGCCTGAACCCAGGAGGCAGAGGTTGCGGTGAGCTGAGATCGCACCATTGCACTCCAGCCTGGGTAACAAGAGTGAAACTCCGTCTCAAAAAAAAAAAAAAAAAAAAAAAAAAAAAAAGATGGTGGGGTGAGGTCCCCTCCTATGGTAAGGAAAACTATCACTGCTGAAAAATTTTCCCTGCTCTACCACTTATGACACTAACTATTCTCAGAAGCTTCCAGAAGTTGCCTTTTGATATAAAAACAGATTTTAGAATTCCAAAATATCTCTCTCAAAAAGTCTCTGCTGTATGTCTACAATACACATTCTGAAATCAATTACATTTTTCATCCTGGACTGTGTAGGCCCCTCTTTAGACAGTGAGCTTAGACAGCAATGGCCTGTTGCCCAAAGTGAGGGGACAGGGAAGGGGATGAGGAGGGTGGAGTGGAGGGGAGGATCTGATGCTGTTCTGACACTCACATTGCTTCCTGCTCTCCACTGTGGGCTTCTTGGAGGCAGGGTCTATGTCTTCATCTTATACACCAGAGCTAGGCTGGCTAGCTCTGGCTAGCTCAAACACTTTTGTTGCTACCAACAAAGTGTTTGAATCAAAGAATGAGTAAACACGTGGGTGTTTACTGACCTCTTTGTGTCTTCCTACCTTTAAAGTAGGGTTAGCCATTCCTGGTGGTGACCCCAGGCAACACTGGGAGCCAAGCAAGATTTCTTCTGTTTCCGTGTCTTCCCTGTGGGTGGACCATTTCCCATCCCTACTAAACCCTGCCCTCTGAAAAGCCTTCCTGCCCGCATCACACACTGGTCGATGGGTTCTCTTTCCAAAGGGTATTTGTTTCTTAAGCTTCTTCTGTCTTGTGAAGTGGAAGGGTAGTTTTTGTTAAGGGAATTTTCAGGTGCAGTTTGTTGGGAAGCCTCTCTGAGGCTGTTGGTCCCTTCCTGGGCCCCCAGGTCTGCTGGGTACACAATCTGCTTTGCTTACACTGAAGGCTGGCCCTGGAATCCCTGCCCCACCTGCATCGCTGAGCTGTCAGGGGGATAATGCAGGATGATGGATGGAGGAGGACTTTGAAAAGTTAAAAGCTCCTCACAAACTCGAGTTGTTATCGTTGTTAATCCACAGCCGTCGGGAGGTGCTCCTTTTGAAAAGAGTCCCATCTCTAAGGAGACAAGGGGCAGGGCAATTTGGAAAGAAGTGGCATTTATGGGTTTCTTGCTTTGAAATGAAACAACACAAAAAACATCCCTCCCCAGGGTATACTGTGAGTGAATAGGATGAAGAGTTATTCTTAAAATTAGAACGGATAAGGGTTCCCCTTGACCCCTCACCTCCCATCCTACTCCAAAGCCTCTAAAAACTGCAAACTTTGTTTTGGCAGGTTCACTGCCAAATGACAGAAAGCCGATAGCCTTAATTTTTCTCTCTGTTCCCACATCTCCTCTCTATCCTCCCATCCTCCTTCCAATATTTGAGAACAAGTCTCAGCTTGGAGCTGATCTTTAGCTTCTGGAAACTGAATTGGTTCTGTGTGTATTTGGCTTGGCTGAGTGAGGGGAGAAGGGCTTGCTTTTGTAGGAAGAGGAGAGGGGTGCACGCCGGGGGAAGTCTGGGAGCTGGGAGGAGGCGGGAGGCTGAAGTCCAAGTGTGCACCCTCTCTTCCTAGGCCAGCTTCTGTGTGGGACTCACAGCACTGTCAGCCAGCCCTGGGGGTGGTGAGAGTGGGTGGGGAGGTGGGAGGGAGGATTTGAGGTGATCAGGTCCTGGGTCTGATTAGTATTCTTACTGCTGTTCAAATTTTGCTAAATGTGGGCCAATTGCTGGAAAATAAATCACGAAGGGGCGAGAGGCGGCTAGTGGGTGTTTATGGGGGTGATTTGTTGTCCTATAGGGAGGTGACGGTTTCCATTACTCTTCTGAAGTGGAAGGGGGACATCCCTGGCTGCCTTTCCCTCCTTGCTGGCTATTTTCATTCTTTTCTTGGGGGAGGCTTGAACGTGCTCAAGTATTAACTAGAGGCCATGGGTTGGCCTGGATTCCCGGGACTGGGCTGGGCAGCACAGGAAGACCCCTGAGTTGGAGAGTTGAAATTCCATCCTCTGCCCTCACCAGCAGCTGGCGAATCGAGCCCCCCTGTTCCCTGAGAGCAGCCCTGAGTGTGAAGGGCCTCTCTGAAAGCAGCCCAGGGGATGTGGCCAGGAAACAGGTCTTCGTTTCTGTGTGGGGTATAGGAGAAATAGTTTTCTGTACTCTGGAATCTTCAAGAGCTTCACCAAACATTCCCAGAATATGGCATCTCTCTTGTTGTTCTTCCTATTGAGTAAAAAGCCCTTCCTCTCTTGCTCCTCCTGTCTAAATCCAACTCAAAATCCAGGGCACTGTTCAAATCCCACCTCTCCTGTGTTTCCAGAATAGTCATCTCTTCACAGCATGAGCGCCCAGAAGCCTGTTTGTGCTCAGCACAGGAGCGGGGATTGATTACCTGAAATTTCATCTATATTGGCACTTGGGAATGTATTTATCTTGCCAGTTTATGATGTACGTCTTAAGACTTGCTCTCTGTCTGTATGTCTTATATTCATATTGAGATTATTAACTTCTTTAGGACAAACAATATAGCCTAGTCCTTTGATAAACTTTCAAATTCCAAACTTTGTAAGCATTTTCTTTTTTCTTTTTTGAGACAGAATCTGGCTCTGTCACCCAGGCTGGAGCACAATTGTTCAATCAGAATTTATTGCAACCTTGACCTCTTGGGCTCAAGTGATCCTCCTGACTCACTCAGCCTCCTGAGTAGCTGGGTCTACAGGTGTGTACCACCATGCCTGGCCCTTTGTAAGCATTTGATAACCCATTACATTTTTTCTTTTCTTTTCTTTTCTTTCTTCCTTTCTTTCTTTCTTTCTTTCTTTCTTTCTTTCTTTCTTTCTTTCTTTCTTTCTTTCTTTCTTTCTTTCTTTCTTTCTTTCTTTCTTTCTTTCTTTCTTTCTTTCTTTCTTTCTTTTTTTTTAAAATTGAGATGGAGTTTTGCTTTGTCGCCCAGGCTGGAGTGTAGTGGTGTGATCTCGGATTACTGCAACTTCCGCCTCCTGGGTTCAAGTGATTCTCCTGCCTCAGCCTCCCAAGTAGCTGGGATTATAGGTACATGGCACCATGCCTGACTAATTTTTGTATTTTTAGTAGAGATGGGGTTTCACCATGTTGGCCAGGCTGGTCTCGAACTCCTGACCTCAAGTGATTGACCGGCTTCAGCCTCTCAAAGTGCTGGGATTACAGATGTAAGCCACTGCACCTGGCCCCCATTACTTTTTTTCTTTTGGGAATGTAATTTATATGAAATGAGGAGGGCGGACACTGGAAGGGAGGATGTACCCTCAGGAGTAGATGAGGTTGTAGCCTTGTCTCTACCACAGGGATGTGTCTTTACTTCCTTCTGCATTAGGCATCAAAATGAGATCATCGCACTCTCCTTGGTCTGCCAGCTCTTTCCATCAGAACCGCTGTAGATCAATCAATCAGAGCAGGCCCTTGCTCTGAGGCATTCATGGGGAGCATATGGGGTTCTGTGCAAATCCTATCCTCCATTTCTCTCTCTTCCCTGAACTAGCTGAAGTAGGCAAGCTGTAGTACCCATGGGAGTCAGAAGGCAGGAGGGTGTCTTGGGCATGAGAGGCAGTCCCTAAAATACCACCACACTGTGGGAACTGGAGAGTCATGCTCGTGTGGTGGTCATGAGGGGAGGTGATCGAGTGGCACTCTGAAGTTCCATAGGTGCTTCAGGACAGAACACTGGAATACACACATGTCCAGGTCTCACACTCTGATTTCCTGGTTCAGGTGTGACGGTTGATAAGCAGACTTTACATTTTGGGGTGTTCCTGCATAGTAGGTACAATCAGTGATGGGATTGTTTTTCTCCCCTGATTCATGCCTGCTTCTTTAAAATTTTCATATTAAGAATTGTTTTATGAAATTAATGTTAAAATACTACCAGTGTTCTCTTTCCTGGGGGTGTAACAGACAGATCAGTGTTCCTGGGATTCCTTCACCAGTTCTGAAAGGCTGTCATCCAGCCTCACTTTCCTTTGCCTCCAGGCTGGCCCTAGTGGCCTTCTTTGGAGGATGCCCTTGGGTCCCTGGAACTGCTTGGGGAATGGCATAGAGAACCAGAGGTGCCCTGAGGTGGCCAGTAGCAGAGAACTGAATATGAGAGTGACAGAGGTGAGTGCCTTTGCTTCAGTGTGGGCCAATTTATGCTCTGGACCTCCTTATGGAATCTGGCAGAGGCTGGGCTGGAATTGCACCTGTGCTTGGCTTTCCCCCCCGTTTCTGTTCTGCTCCTCTCAACCCCCTCCCATTTTCTCCTGGGAGCACTTTGTTGGCATATAACTGGCAGGTGAATTGTAGTCTCCAGATCTGATTCTGGGGGACTTGTTTTCAGATGGGGATGGCAGAAGGTGGGGGGATGGCATGGGAATATAGATCATAGATGATCCTAATTACAGCTCAAGTCAAGCTGCCCTGTGGGCACAGGATCCCTGTACAGAGACCTGACTGGAGTGCTGTTTGCCTAGCAGGGCCTGGGCCTAGTGAGTAAATAGCGTGGGGCTGGGCTGCCATGTTCTCCAGAGGAGGACTAAGATGGTGGCTGAGAATCTGAGTGGGCCACAGTCATTTGCGCAGCTCAGGCTAAACCACTTCTGGATGCTGGAGAGTTGGTTGTAGTTGACCTTTTCAGTTTCTAAGATTGGAAGTTGGCATCACCCTTGAGATAGTCACAATGGCCTCCAAGGACAGGGATATTCTGAGTGTGGCCCGACTCCTGCTCTGTCGTTCTCCCCAATGCCAAGTCAAGGGATTCATGTGGCCTTTCTTTCCCTCATGGAAAAGCCCAATTCACTGCTTCTCACTGTGGTCGCAACGTGGAAGTACTCCTTCCGAGTGAATTAAAAGGAAACAGAAGCAAACATGATTTTCCAGAAATTCTAAGTTGAAATGAAAAACCTATTGGCCTTGGCCAAGCACTTTGTTTTCTTTCTTTCTCCCTCCCCCTTCTACCACCCTTCTTGGATTTTTTTTTTAACACTATTATATGAGTCAGAATAGGTGTATCACTTTTAATTATTGTTGATTACCATTCGTGTTGGAACAGCTACCTTGTAACGACATCTCCTATCAGGAAATAAATGCCGACTTAGTGACCTGCGTGAGATAGCTAGCGACCCATCCCACTGGGGAGATGGCGGGCAGCCGCCTGGCTCTTGTTGAATTAAGAAGTGTGACTACAGTAATTAGCAGCAAGTATCCAGCACAGGATAGAGTAGATTCAGGGCAGAGCTCAGTTGTCTTACAGATTGACCTTGGTGTGGGAGAAATGAGGGATTTGGGATTGGGGCCTGGAGCGTTGGGGCAGGGGTCACGAGAAGGAAGGTCAGTAGCAGAAACCAATTTGACATCTCTGAGCTTTTGTAATAGGATTTACCATCGGGCTTGCAGACCTGGGAAGTGTCGCCTGTGCAAAGGCTTGTGGCCAATTCTGCAGCCCTGGAGTGTGTATTTGGGAATGGAAGGGTTAAGTCGTGAGTGCTTTGCCACTAGTATGTGCTTAATGGAACACAAACAAAAAGGAAGAGACACAGTGTTAAAATAGAACTGGGGCACAGATTGAAATGATACGTGATTACTAGCAGTTGTACAATTTATGGAAAAAATGTGCATGCAGGTCTTTTAGGAAGTGTAAATAAAACAGATGGATTTATGGAGGGGGGAAGTATGCTTTACACACCCAGCTCCTAGATCAACAAATGTTGCCCTCAAGGTAAATTTTTGAAAAATGTTCTAAGCTTGTATTAGTCACACCCATTTATTTTTGGCATAATTTGTACACTCTTTGGAAGTTGGCAAGAACAGGAATGTTGGGGCCAACATTTGGTCTTGCTTCAGGAGTTTCTATGAATATGAATGCCTGAAGTTTACATAGGCTTATGCCGTCTCTATAGCAACGTGTGTTTGTTGTGAAAATCTAGCCTTTTAAAGTCAAAAATCCATATGTTAACCTCAAATTTAACATGCTATCTAATTCTGGTGTTTTAGAAACACTTTTAGGACTGTTGCACTTTTAATATTGGATTGGATTGGAGGGTGAGTTCATGAGTATCCCTGATACACACACACACACACACACACACACACACACACACACACACACATACAGGCAAGGTCTATGCAAGGTGGACCTCTTCCTTATGGAAGTTAACCTTCATGTGCCTCAAAATGAAGCCAGATGAGAGGCACTTCAGACAATCATGGAGCCACCACGGGGAATCTGAGAGTCACATATGAAACACCAAAGGAGATAGTAACTTGGTAGATCGTGCTTTTTCCACCGGGTGTTTGGAACTTGGGGGAGAGGACCATCAGGCTGGCTCTGGTCTTCCCCAACCTAGAGGACAGAAAGGAAGATGTGGGAGAATTGGCAAGAATGAGGCAGCAGAGCCCCCAAGGCATGGAGACATATCTGTGCAGCTCAGTACCTGTCAGATTTTCATATCATTGGGATTGTTCTTGCCCTTAATGGGATTCTTGGTTGAATTCCAGTCAGATAACAGTTGTAGGTGGGAACCTGAATATACTTACTGCTCTCTTCAGGGGAAAGAGCTGGCTTATTACAAAATTATGGTGTCTTGTGCCCACAGTCTCTGGGTTCTGATGTCCTGCATTTTTGGAGGGATGCTCTTTCCTGACACCCTGTACTTCTTAGGATCCTCATGCCCTCCCCTCCCTGAACTGGCTCTCAGAAGAAGATAGACCCAACTCTTTTAGACTGATGTTTAGAAGAAGAGTACTTGGAAGAAGAGTAGTGGACTTGGAATAAGGATTGGTTTTCCTGTTAGAACCTGGGGCTTACCTGAGCCACTGCAGCCATTGAACAATTTGCAGATATTCTTATATCCTCAATTTTGGCATAAAGAAAACAGTACCAGTTCAAATGAGATAATGGATGTGACAGAGCTTTGTAAAATTCTCAGCTCCTATTCAAATGCAAGTTTATTATTACAATCACTTTAATAAGGCATGGCAAATCGTTTTCTACTCAGATCCCAGCTTTGCTCAGTGGGTTGTAGCTGCTTGCAGCATTGTGCTGAGAAAGATGCTGAGATTCTCTCACAAGGTAGAAGTGCTCAGATTGACTAGCGATGTCTGTCATGGGCACCAGAAGCCTGGAAGGGTCCCATCCAGTGTCAAGTGTTGGCACTCAAGGTCCATTTGCTTTTTAAGAGGGGTAGAGAGTATGAAATAAGGAGATAAATCTTTAACAGTAAGATTTTAGATATCAGTGTGTGGCGAAGCTATGTTTTGAGGCAGCGAAACTCTTAATCGCCAGAATCAAGCTGGTGTATAGTTCTGACTCTATCAATGGAAGACAATTCTCTTATTATTTCTCAAGGCTGTTTCCCTGGTTGTCTGGTTAGGGAGGTGCTAATAATTGGGAACAGTGTTTCTTTTTCCCTTTCTGTTGTCCTATCAATCATACTGTCTCTTTCATACATTTTAATGTTTGATCAGAGATTCAGCTTAGCACTTGGCTCATTGTTGTTTTCTGTTGATCACAACAGGTACAGATTTTGTATGTACAGATGTTTTAACTATAGGTACAGATTCCTCTGTGAAACTGTAAATTGCTTGAGAGATGGAATTATGTCCCACATTTTCCCTCCCCCTTGAGACAAAAAAAAGAAGTTGAAGATATGAAGGATATGGAATAAAAAGTAAGTATCCTCTCCTATTTTCTCCCTTTTTTCACTCAGCTGCTCCTTTTAAGCAATTTCTTATATTTCCTTTCAGACATTAGTTTTGTATACATAGGCACAGAAAATATGATTTCATATTAGTCATATAGTTTTGTGATATTTTTGCATGTCTTATATCTTGGACATCTTTTGTGTTACTGCATACAAATCCACTGTATTCTTTTAAACTACTGCAAGGTATTCCATTCCAGGAAAATCTCATCTTTAACCAAACCTTTATTGATGACTATTTAAGTGGTTTCCTTTTTTTTTTTTTTTTGAGACAGGGTCTCAAAAATGTTTGTGCATTTACTTATGCATCAGCTATGCATAATCTTTCTGGTTTCTCATACTTTTATCAATAATGGGGACAAAAAAATGAAAAACCAAACACATACAAAAACCAAACAAACAATAATCTCACTGTTTTTAAATTTACATGTCATTCATTATTATTGAGTCTATGCATTTATTCACACATTTATTTAGCCACTTGTATTTTTTATTCTGTAAACCACAGTTCATACACTTTGTATTTTTTATCATGTTATTGATAAGTTTCTTTTTTTTTTTTTTTTTTTTTTGTTGTTGAGACGGAGTTTCGCTCTTGCTACCCAGGCTGGAGTGCAATGGCGCGATCTCGGCTCACCGCAACCTCCGCCTCCTGGGTTCAGGCAATTCTCCTGCCTCAGCCTCCTGAGTAGCTGGGATTACAGGCACGCGCCACCATGCCCAGCTAATTTTTGTATTTTTAGTAGAGACGGGGTTTCACCATGTTGACCAGGATGGTCTCGATCTCTTGACCTCGTGATCCACCCGCCTTGGCCTCCCAAAATGCTGGGATTACAGGCTTGAGCCACCGCGCCCGGCTGATAAGTTTCTAATTGATAAGTTATAGGTCTTTAGATATTAAGAAAATTATTTGTCATATGTGACACATTTTTTTTGGTCTTTCTCTGACCTGTTTTTACAGCAGTTAAATATGTTTATTTAGGCGGGCCTGGTGGCTCACGCCTATAATCCCAGCACTTTGGGAGGCTGAGGTGGGTGAATCACCGGAGGTCAGGAGTTCAAGACAAGCATGACCAACATGGAGACACTCTGTTTCTACCAAAAATACAAAAAATTAGCCGGGTATGGTGGCACATGCCTTTAATCCCAGCTACTCTGAAGGCTGAGGCAGGAGAGTTGCTTGAACCTGGGAGGTGAGGGTTGTGGTGAGCTGAGATTGTGCCATTGTACTCCAGTCCTGGCAACAAAAGCAAAACTCTGTCTTAAAAAAAAAAAAAAAAGTTTATGTAATCAAGCTTGTTATTCTTTTCTCTCAATTATTTTATTTCATGTTAAGAAGAGTCTAATTTATTCCAAGATAATTTAGACAATTCACTTATCTTTCATTTACCAGTTTAAAAAAGTTATTTTCATTATAAGATCATGTTATTTTCATGTTTAAATTAAATAAAAACATAATATAGGGAACTGGCATAAACTTTCCCTAGACATTTAGCTAGTTATCTCACACCATTTATTAAATAATCTATATTTTCTCTTCCGATTTCAAATGCTACTTTTATCAGGTACTAAATTCTTATATATGATTTGGCCTCATTTGGACCTTCTAGTGTTTCTAGTCCCACATTTGTACCTTATTGTTTTAATTACTATAGTTTTAATGTATTTTTATAACAGTGAGGTCTAAACTATACTTGTTACTCTTCCTTTTAAAAAATATTTCTTGGCTATTTTCACATGGCCTATTTTTCCAGATGACTATGGAATCATTTTGTCAAATTTCTGCTCTTCAACAAATCAAACAAAACTATGTTTTTGAAATTTTGATTGAGATTATGTTGAATTTATAGACTAAGATGAAGAGAATTGACATCTTTACACTACTAAGACTTCCTATCCAAGAACACAGTTTTTATTTCATTTTATTCTTATCTTATTTTGTGTTTCCCAGTAAGCATAACTTTTAAAGGCTTTACAATACTTTGTCTATGGATTTACCGTAATTTGCATGACTCTTCCCTTATTGCTGAATCAGTTCCCATCTCTTTCTAGATTAAACAATGGGGCAGAGAGCATGAGTATGCCGTGTTTTGCTGATTTCCTTAGAATACATTTCTGGCAGATCTAGGCATTTTAAAGGCTCTTGGTAGCTATTGGGAGATGGCTTTTTAGAGAGGCTCAAATAGTTTACCCTCCTACTGGCAGTGTTAGAGTACCTGTCTGGCTGAACCCTCATCAGCATTTCGAGTATTAATATTAATAGTATTTGCTAAGTTGGTGTGAATGAGTGAAGTGGTGGGTGGGACACAGGATTGGATGGCTGCTTCTGCCTGTCTGTGAATAGATTTTTAAAAGTGTTCTCCTTTGCTGCATGCTTTTCTCCATAGAATACTGAGGGCAGTTTTCACTCTCCACTAAGATTACCTTTGGACCAACTTTGAAGACATTTACTTTAGCAGCTTCTTAGGTCTTTTGGAAACTTCATCTGTCCACTGATATCTAGGAATGAAGGTTAAATTTTGAGAGGCATATTTCCATTTTGTTGTGATAAACTTGTCTAAGAGTACATAAGGTGCTCCCTGCCCCCACCCACCCCAACACACATACACATGAGTGGCTGAGACTCTGCACATTTCAGCTGAGCAACTTGGGGTTGACTCGGGCCAAGGTTGAGAGAAGGTGTCCAAATTTCATGCTCCAAATACGTCCCTGGAACAGCAAGAGTTGTTTTTGCTTTCCAGCTGCAAATGCGATTTGGATTTCCCATGCTTAGAACCCAGAAGTGTTCTACTGTAAGAAGCAAATGCTAAATTTACTAGGAAGGCCTGAGATGGACAACCAGACAACCATGTTGGTAATGCCTCTTTGCTTTGGGGTTATTAGTGCACCTATGTGCTTTGGCAGGCTTTGAGCATGGCAATCAGACATTTAAAATGCTCTCCTTTCCATCTGAAAACCCCCTTTGCTGCCACCACCTTGCTGTAGAACCCTTTCCTTCAGGATTTTTTGGTGGGGTGGGTCATGTTTTTATAGGGCTATTTCTTTCAGGGTAAGCTTATTAGGCTTCTAGGATGCTTTAATTGGAGCACTATAATTATGGGGTGCCACAAAGGCCCTCAAAAGGGGTACTTTATAAATCAGATTATTATGCTTAGTTGTGTTAATGGACATTTATATGCCCTAAATCCTTCATATAGCAATGAGATAATAGCTCTTAAGGCTATAGTTACTATTTTGGGTAGGGCTTACTTGTAAAACTAAATCTTTTTATTGTGAAGCTGTTTTCAGTTAGAGGGTACATAAAACCCTTTGAAAGACAGAATTTCAATTTTGTGGTTGCTGTCTTCTGTAGCTTAAATGGTAAAATCATTACACACACACACACACACACACACACACACACACACTCTCTCTCTCTCTCTCTCTCTCTCTCTCTCTCTCTCTATATATATATATATATATATATATATATATATATATATATCATATACATATAAACGCTTTGAACCAGTTAACATGGTGCTCCTGAAGCAGGACTTCTTAATAATGGGGAACTACAAAATCTGAGAGGAATTTGACCAAATGCCCAACCTTTCTCCTCACCAGTAATAATGTTAACTTTTGGGAGACACGTTCTCTCTGGTTTTGTTTGTTTTTCAGTGGCTGCAGGGGCCCAGGAAAGATTAGGAAGCCATGTTCTAGTGAGTCGGTGATGCAGAGAACACAGGTTATGTGGCTACAATGGAGAGTCTGAATGCACTGGTTGCATTGATAAGGATTTTCAAGTGCATTTCCATTCCTAGGCTTGAGACTGATGGACAGAGGACCCAACTGGCTTGACAGGAAATCCCCTGTCCCCTGGGAGCCTGGCTGCCTTGTTTGGAGGTTCACAGTAAGTAGATTGGATGGACTGTGGGTAGCTTGCTGTGCTACTTTGTGATGTGTAGCTATGACTGGAATAAGATAAGACTGAAAATTGCACCACACAGGGGCATGGATTGTTTCCATGACAGAGAGGATCCAATGCAGTGGGGACATCCCAAATTGAGTGCAAATGCCTTCCCTGCCCCTGCCATTGGCTCACTTTTCCTGGAGCTTTCCCCCTTTATTTATAGCTAGAGGCCTTCCTGAGTTTCAAGAGCACACACCTGCTTGGTTCTAAGTGTGGCGACTGGGACTATTTGGAAGAAGCTACTCTGAGGGTGGAAACTGTCCCAGATACCCTCAAGGACCACATAATCAGACTATGGGAAAAATTCTCACCTTCCTGCTAGGTACTTTTGAAACTCACCTGGTGACTATGATTTCCTTTCCTCTGTTCTCCTTTGCTGGCTGTTCTTCTGTTTCTGGTGCCAAATTTGTTAGTCTGAAGGATGAGCCATCAATGGCGGCGACTTCCATGGCACCATTTGGGCTGCCTCCAGTCTCCCCTCTTGCCCTGTGTGAGCCCTGCCAGAGCCCATCTCACCTTAGCTCCTGATCTTTCTCTTACGTGTGACCCTGGGCCCCTCATCTGTCTTCTTCCTTTTTACAGGTCTGCATCAGTCTTATGTCCGCTTTGAAACCTTTCTTGCCACTCCAGATGTTAATAGACATTAATTGTATCTGTGGTTTGGGGTTTATAACACCCTGCTCCCCCTCCTGGGGTATTCATAAAGCAGAGGCAGTACATACAGTGGTTAAGAGTTTGGCCCCCGGAGTCTTCACCTGGTTTGAGTCCTGGCTCTGACCCCTGCCATCGCGTGGTCCTGACATGGCAGTTTACCCCCTGAGCCTCGGTTTCTCATGGAAGACTAGAACATACCTAAGTAGTCATGAGGCTTAAACACAATTCAAAGCCATTGAAAACTCTTCTCATGGTGGTGGTGGGTAGAAAACACCAAGAAGTGTTAGCTGTTGTTGCCGTTATTTTTATTATCTTAATAGATCACCACATCCCATTGTAAGGTCTTTGACTTCTTCCCAATATCTACCAGACCTGCGCCTACAGGTACTGGTCTGTCCCAGGGGAGGATGAAGGTGGCCTAAGCCTCATCTCCTCCCGATGCTGACCCTTTGGCTCACCGAACAGGATGTTTGGCAGCACAGAAGCCCTGCCAAGGTTGTCGGCAAATAAACACTAGCATGTTCTTTAGGAAGCCAATAAGGTGACCTGCAGTTTCCTGTACACAGGGTTGGGGTGGGGAGGGCTGAGTGGGGCAGGAGAGAGGAGGCTTTGCAGAAGTGGGAAGAATAACTGGGAGCCACTTCTTTGTCTATCCTGTATACTTGCTGTTTCTGGAGGAAAGGGGTTTAGAGGAATGAGGACTGTGTTCGAGTTAGAGGCCAGGGTTTCAGGTGCTAGTTCTGTCACTTGCCAGCCATAGAAGACTGGGTACCTCACAGTCTTTGGGGCTGCAGTCTCCACATCTGTAAAGGTGGGATGATGTACTTCTCAGGGATACTGGGGGAATCCAGAGAGCTAGTCCCTGTGTAAGTGCTGCGTGAAAAATGACACAGATCCTAGTTGTCAGAATCAGACGCACCCTGTGTTAATGGCTTTGATTTCACTGTTGCAGCTTACTTGTGTCCCCTTCTTTGCCCTTCTGCCCTGTTCTTCCCGTCCTCTTTATTTGCTTTGTATTTCTGTTTCCCTCTCCGGTTGCAAGGCCGGATCTCTGTTTAGTCTGCAAGAAAACACCAGAGGGGAGTAGAGTTCCAGGTTTCTGGCTAGGGCCTCTCCTTTCACAATTTTTATTTTTTTCTTCAGAGAAAGGGTCTCACTTTGTCACCTGGGCTGGAGTGGTGCAATCATAGCTCACTGCAGCCTTGCACTCCTGGGCTCAAGCAATCCTCCCACCTTGGCCTCCCAAGTAGCTGGGACTATAAGCATGTGCCACTATGCCCAGCAATTTTTAAATAAATACATACATTTTTTTTGTCGAGAACAGGTCTGAGTATATTGCCCATGCTGATCTTGCACTCCTGGGCTCGAGATTATGCTGCCTCGACCTCCTAAAGTGCTGCCCTCGCATTGAAACACTTTCCTCCATAGCCTTCAGATGGCCTTAGTGCTGAGGCTGAGGCTGGGATGTTCCAAATCCCTGCTCAGAGTTCCTTCTCTGTTCACATGCACTCTTTTCTTCACAGCTGGAGACCATACTTGTTTATGGCAAAGATTATGGTTTGTATTGCTTTGTACAAAGGCAGGTACACAGTAAACAATCTGTAATTGATACTCAGTGGTGCTGCTTTTTCGGAAGGGTTAGGAAACGTAGGACAAATACTCTTGTAGCCTGTGGATCAGTAGCTCTTATAGGACACACTCAAGCAGTGGCCCAAAGGGATGCAGGCTCAGGCTCCTGGCCTGAAAGAGCATAGGTTTGAGAGCTGGCCTCCAGGATGGGGTGGTGGGCAAGGTCCTGGTTGCCTACATGCTCTGGGCTGAGGGTTATTCTTATTTTCTATCCAGCAGGGAGAGTTTAGGCAGGCTCATGGGCTGTGGGTTAGCTTGTTTGAAATATGCCTCCAGCTGGTGCATGGTGGTTTGCACCTGTAGTCCCAGCTACTTGGGAGGCTGAGGTGGGAGGATAGCTTGAGCCCCAGGAGTTCAAATCCAGCATGGGCAACATAGTGAGATCCCATCTCTAAAAATAAAAAAAGAAGAAGAAGAAGAAATAAGTAAAGAAATGGTAACTTCGGCCGGGCGTGGTGGCTCACTCCTGCAATCCCAGCACTTTGGGAGGCCGAGGTGGGTGGATCATGAGGTGAAGAGATCAAGATCATCCTTGCCTACGTGGTGAAATCCCATCTCTATTAAAAAATACAAAAATTAGCCGGGTGTGGTGGCGTGCGCCTATAGTCCCAGCTACTTGGGAGGCTGAGGCAGGAGAATTGCTCGAACCCAGTTGGTGGAGGTTGCAGTGAGCTGAGATTGCACCACTGCATTCCAGCCTGGTGCTTGGCAACACAGCGAGACTCTGTCTCAAAAAAATAAAAATAATAATATATAAAAAAAGAAACGGCAACCCCAATGATAACAGAACAACATGTTGTTATAGTCTTGAGGAACTTCATTTCTTGGGTGTGGAAAACTGACCGACTGGACCTCTATCCTGTGGCTTAGAAGCGTGGAAACTTAGACAGTTGCTGAACAGGGCCTTAGATATATTCAGACATCAGAGGAGAGCTGTTTACCCAGAACAGAAGCCCATGTGGTCGATTCATTAATTTATCCACGTCACTTCTCAGTTGAATATGCCCTCCTTGGTGGGCTCAGGGTGACATAGAGTAGAGCATCCCAGAAACAATCACAATTCCTTGGGGACTTAGAGTCCATCAGGAAGACAGATACATTATGAATAGTTACCCAAATGTGTATAACTATGATTATGGTAAGTAACATAAAGGCTAAGTGTGGAGGGGTCACTTCTTGCAGGGAGACCTGACCTAGTTTGGAGGGTCAGGAAAGGTTTCTCCCTCCATATGACACTTAAGAGATCCAAAAGATGGGCAGGGAAGGGTGTTTAGACAGCCCTGGGGCCAGCTGGTGCAAAAACTCTTTGGTAATTAGAAAAATGCACCTCTTTTTTTTTTTTTTTTTTTTTTTTTTGAGACAGAGTTTCGCTCTTGTTACCCAGGCTGGAGTGCAATGGCGTAATCTTGGCTCACCACAACCTCCACCTCCTGGATTCAAGAGATTCTCCTGCCTCAGCCTCCCAAGTAGCTGGGATTACAGATGTGTGCCGCCATGACTGGCTGAAAAATATACCTCTTTAAGCCAGTTTATTGCCAAATCACTGTAGTAACTGCATTTTTAGTAGAGACAGGGTTTCTCCATGTTGATCAGGCAGGTCTCAAACTCCCGACCTCAGGTGATCTGCCCAGCTCCGCCTCCCAAAGTGCTGGGATTACAGGCAGGAGCCACCATGCCTGGCTGAAAAGCGCACCTCTTTAAGCCAGTTTATTGCCAAACTGTTGTAGTAACTTTGCATCTGTGACGCCACTGAGGCAAATGGTGCTCCCTGGATTCATGCAGTGCACGGCTGGTGCAGTACAAGGGAGGCTCTGGCTTCAGGAAGAGGAATGGCCCTAGGATGAGCAGGAGCTTGAGCTATTGGAGGAAAACTCTGTGCAACCAGTTGAATGCAGGCAAACCAGAGGAAGAGTGAGGAATGGGAAGAGGTCGGCCAGGGTTGAGACATGTAGCACCGGGAAGTCCCTGTTAAGGATTTGAAGGACTTTAAGTCATGGAAGGGTTTTAAGCAAAGAAACAACTTGGTCATTTTTATATTTTAAAAAGCTTACTCTGGTTGCTGGATAGAGAATGGTTCAGAGGGTCAAAGTGGATGTGGAAAGACCAGATAGGGGGATTTTACAGTCCTGCACTTGTGGATAGAAGTGCACAGATTAGAGAAATATTTGGGAGGTGGAATAAATAGAATTTAGGGATGAATGATGTGTATGTGGGAGGCATGAAGGGGAAGAAGGAGGCACCCTTTAAAGGCTGTCCTGAGGATCAGGAGCTGGCTGAGATGATTGCAAGGAGCATTCAAGGAGAGAGAGAGGACAGTGTTCTGGATGCCAAGGAAGGGGCCATCTCTAGAAGAAGGGATCAGTGGGTCATTGTGTCAAAAGCCACAGACAGATCAGTGAGGGGCAACTTGGACTTGGCAAAGTCAGGCTTGGTGGACTTCCACCTAAGTGTGGGAGTTGGGCTGGAACAGGCTGGAGGAGTGAATGGGAGATGAGGAAGAGGAGAGAGTGACTGCAGGCAACTCAGGAGATGTTTGTGAAGGGAAGTAAGAGTGGGTGGTAACTAACAGGAAATGAGGGCCTGGGGTCAGGGAGGGAGGATAACGTGAGAGAGGATTGAAGGATCTAGTGAAGACAAAGAAATAGGGAGATAGAGGATACAGAGAGTGTGACTGATAATGGGAGGTTCTGGAGAAGGCAGGAACGGGTGGAAGACAGTGAACTAAGGCAAGATTGGCTGTGGATAAGGAGTGGGGGTATCTCCATAGAAACAGCAGTGAAGGCGGAGAGGATGAAGTAGGTGCAGATAGGTCTGTCAATTGGTGGTGGGAAGGTGGTAGAGTTTCTTTCATGTGAGTTCTCTTGACTCTGTGAAGTAAGATGCAAGATTGCTGAGAGGCTGAAGGTGAAATTTATGTGATGGACTAGCACTGGATGAAGCATGAGAAGTTTGCAGAAAGGACAAAGGAGTGAGTGGAATCACTAACATCCACATCACACGGTATAATTTACAAATCACCCACACATACTTCATTTCACTTCTACCTTATTTCAAACACATGTGTTGGATGATATTATCCTCTATCTTTCAGATGAAAATAAGGTCCAAGTTGGCTTCAAATTATTCTGGGATCTGTACCCTGTCAGAAGGATGCCGAGGAGACCATTCAGCACTCTACCCTCACCAGATTAGTGGGTTTTGTCTTTTTAGGTCTGCACTGCATGGGAACCTAATTGAGAAATTTCCCACCATGTGATTCTTAAGGTCAGCAGAGCTAGCAGAGAAGCCTAGAAGGCCAATAAATACCTGCCCTCCTGAGCCCCAGGTGTCTAGGATGCAGGCAAATGCTGGTGCTCTGGCAATGGCAAGACTCTGCCTGAGGCTCTGAATAGAGAGCTGGTGAGGCCAAGAAGTGGGGATGGCCCTGCTAGGGTGGTGGCAGCAGAGGCAATGGCACTGACAACAGGTTTTCAGGGGTCGTGCCAGCAATGAATGCACTTGCAGTGGCGACATAGGCTCAGGCAAACTCTTCAAAATGCACTTGTAGGGAATCTTTGGCTGTGGTTCCTGGGCCCGGCTTTCTCTGGTGCCTGATCATTCCCTGAACCTCTTTCTCCAACCATTCTGGAGTATATAAGCTGCCCATTAGTTTCTCAGTGAAGCCTTTTTTTGCTTAGTCCAGGCAGAGCCATTTCTGTTGCCTATGGCCAACAACCCTGACTGGTACACCTGCTTAAACCAAGAGCATAGTTATATCCGCAAGAAGAGCCTGCAGCTCACCATGGTGTATTTAAGATCTCAACATCCAAGTTATGTAGAAGACCCCAAGCTGTGGAGTGGGCATTCACACTCATTCTTTTTGCTCAGGAAAATTAATCTCATTTAGACTGAGGAGAATGGAAATACTTTGAGAATTCTCACAAAATAAGTGGGTACCTCATTCGCATGCTAGGTGTTTTCATGTTACTGGGGGAGTTTGGGCATAGAGTGATCCTTGTGTCGAGAGCTTTGGAGCCAGTCAGAAAGCAATGTGGAGCCATTGGGTTGACTTTGCAGATTCAGAGGCAGTCCTGTTTCTTAGATAAGGCTTAAGTCTCAAAAGTCAGGGTTCACTGAGGACAGTGGCTCATGCCTGTAATCCCAGCACTTTTGGAGGCAGAGGTGGGCAGATCACCTGAGGTCAGGAGTTTGAGATCAGCATGACCAACATGGTGAAACCCTGTCTCTACTAAAAATACAAAAATTAGCCATGTGTGGTAGTGTATACCTGTAATCTCAGCTACTCAGGAGGCTGAGGCGGGAGAATTGCTTGAACCTGGGAGGTGGGGGTTGCAGCAAGCCATGATAGCGCCATTACACTCTAGCTTGGGTGACAGAGCAAGACACCATCTCAAAAAAAAAAAAAAAAAAAAGCCAGGGTGTCATCTATTTGCTGTTGATATGAAGGTTGCCAAAAAAGCTCATTCTGACGTCTTGAGGGCTACCTAAAGAGTGAGTGATATCTGCCACTGGTGCAAAGATGGGGCTTGTGCCCATCCCCGATTTAGATTCAGATCTTGGAGGCAGAAGCTCCTGAAGGGCACATCAAGGCTAACCTTAATCAAGGCTAACCTTACCTTCACATAGACTTACAGGTTTCCCTCTGGCAGATGAAGTAGCCAAGACTTATGTTGCTACTTGGGGGCAGCAGTTCAAGCCAAGATTGAATTTAGGCCTTGAATTTTCATTCATTTCCTAGCATGAAATCCCTGTGATTTGAGGGGATCTGACAAACTGTTCTCTGTTGCCTCTGTTGTTACTCTACAAAATATTATTTTTAAAAGACATTTATTAATCAATAATTATAGTTATTTTAATATACCAGGGCTAGAAACTGATAACTCAAATAAAACAAAAGTAAGCAGAGGCATAGATAATTTGACTAACATAATGACAAGTTCATGCTATTAGAATTATGTAGAACAGTATGCCCAGCAATAAAAAATACACTTTCTTTTGGAGCATGAAAGAAACATTTGTAAAAACTGGCCACATGCCAGGCTGCAAAGGAAGCCTCAATAAATTCCGAGGAATGATAATTATGCAGATTATGTTCTTCGAACATAACACTAGAAGACTAAACATTATCTAGAAAAATCCTATCTGAATAAAATTAAAAAATGAAAAATCTCACATGTCTGGAAACCAAATATTACTAAGAAACTCCAACTAAAAGAGAGCTTACTTGTCCAATTCCTAATGAGTATAAGAGAAATTAGTAAAAATAAATAACTAATGCTAAATGCTAAATGACAGTAAGATTCCTTCCTACCCAAATAAGCAGGACATAACTAAAACAGTAGTCAAGAAGAATCCATTGCTTTAAATCTACCTTTTAGGAAATAAAAAAAATAATATCAAGTGATTTAAGAATTCTACCCATAAGGTTTGGAAAGAATAACAGAACAAATCAAAGTAAACAAGAAGGAAAGAAATAATAAACATAAGGACAAGAATAAATGAAGAATGAACAAACAAATCCAAACAATACACAAACTGACAACAAAAAAACCTTGTTTTTCCTTTTGGAAATATGAATAGCAGGAACTATCTTATTAAAATTTCATAGTTAATGAAAATGTGAATCAGTAAAGACTAATCAGCAAAAAGATTAATAAACAAGATACAGATGGAAAAGGGCGAAACAGCTATATGATAAAGCTGGTAAGATAACTAAATTATGAATAACTTCATCCTACTGAATTTGGAAACCTTATATGAAATGAAAATATTTAGAGAACATGATTAAATGCCTATATTGGTAAAAGAAGAAATAGAAAACTTAAATAAACCAATAGTCACCGAAACATTAAAGTGGTAATTAAAGACCTCCACTCCAACTCCTGACCTCAGGTGATCCGCCCCCCTCAGCCTCCCCAGCTGCTGGGATTACAGGTGTGAGCCACTGCACCTGATCAGTATTAAGATATTAAGACTAAGTTTTATTGTGGCAAAATACAAATAGAACATAGAAACAAAGTAGAGCCCTCAGTTGACAGACCCATGTGTGTAAGGAATTTAACAATCACCTCATATATAATTTTAAATTTTTCCTTTTTTTTTTTTTTTTTTTGAGACAGAGCTTCACTCTTATTGCCCACACTGGAGAGCAATGGTACAATTTCTGCTCACCGCAACTTTCACCTTCTGGGTTCAAGTGATTCTCCTGCCTCAGCCTCCTGAGTAGCTGGGGATTACAGGCATATGCCACCACACCCAGCTAATCTTTTGTGTTTTTAGTAGAAATGGGGTTTTACCATGTTAGCCAGGCTGGTCTGGAACTCCTGACCTCAGGTGACCCACCCACCTCAGCCTCCCAAAATGCTGGGATTACAGGCATGAGCCATTGCACCCGGCCACGTTTGTAATTTCTTTGTGGTGAGAACATTTAAAATCCTTGCTTCTAGCTATTTTCTTTCTTTTCTTTCTTTCTCTCTCTCTCTCTTTTTTTTTTTTGAGACAGGGTCTTGTTCTGTGGCTCAGGCTAGAGTGCAGTGGCACAGTCATAGCTCACTGCGGCCTTGACTTTTTGGAATCAAGCGATCTTACCTTAACCTTCCAAGCAGCTGGGACCACAGGTGTGTGCCACCACACTTGGCTAATTTTTAAAATTTTTTTGTAGAGAGAGAGTCTCTCTATGTTGCCGAGGTTGGTCTCAAACTCTTGGGCTTAAGTGATCCTCCTGCCTTGGCCTCCAAAGGGATTATAGGCGTGAGCCACTGTGACTGGCCTTCTAGCTATTTTTTAATATATAATACCTTACTGTTAACCATGGTCACCCTAGTGTGCAATAGAGCATCAGAACTTATTCTACCTTTCTAACTGTTACTTTGTACCCATTGACCAACTTCCTCCCATCCCATCCGCTTCCCAGTCGTAACCACTGTTCTATTCTCTGCTTCTATGATATCAAATATTTGTAGTATACATACATATCTCACATACAAGTGAGATCATGCAGTGTTTACCTTTCTGTGCCGGTCTTATTTCACTTAACATGAGGTCCTCTATTTCAACATTCTGCTGAAAATGACAGGATTTCATTCTTTTTTATGGCTGAATAATATTCCATTGTGTGTATATGCCACATTTTCCTTGTCCATTCATCCATTGATGGAACGGTTGGTTGGTTTCACATGTTGTCTATTGCAAGTTCTGCAATAAAACGAGAGTGCAGGTATCTTTCCAATACACTGATTTCATTTCCTTTGGATACATACCCAGTAGTGGAATTGGTGGTTCATATGGTAGTTCTAATTATTTGAGGACTATCCATACTGTTTTCCACGGTGGGTATACTGATTTTTTACCAGACTTCTTAATTCCACCTGTGTCCTGGGCCCCTTCAGACTCCCTGTTTCTGCTTGAAAGCCACATCTTCCTTGTCCATCTCCTTGGCCTGTTCCTTGTGCTGTTTCAGGGGCTGCTTCTTGCCACCTTTGTGTCCAGACATGGTACATGCTGCCTTTTTAAAAACATAACAGCATTTTTAAATGGAGGTCTCTTTCTCCATCTAGCATGGGGGTTAGCAAACTCTGGCCTGTGGGCCAGCTCGTCTGTGGTCTGTTTTAGTCCACAGGTTAAGATTGGTTTTTACATTTTTAAAGACACAAAAAACAAAAATGAAGAAAATTATGTGACAGAGCTGGGTGCGGTGGTGCGTGCCTGTAGTCCCAGCTACTCTGGAGGCTGAGGTGGGAGGATCGCTTGAGCCCAGGAGTTCTGGGCTGTAGTGCGCTATGCTGATCGGGTGTCCACACTAAGTTTGGCATCAATATGGTGACCTCCAGGGAGCAGGGGACCACCAGCTTGCCTAAGGAGGGGTGAACTGGCCCAGGTTGGAAATAAAGCTGTTCAAAACTCCTGTGCTGATCAGTAGTGGGATCGCACCTGTGAATAGTCACTGCACTCCAGCCTGGGCAACATAGCGAGACCCACATCTCTTAAAAAAATAAATAAAAAAAATTATGTGACAGAGAACTGTTTGTGGCTTGCAAAGCCTAAAATATTTATCGGACCCTTTACAGAAAAAAATTGCCAACCCAGGGGACACTATCAGAAGACTCTATGAAAAGTCATGGAATTCCATATGCTGTGAGGATCGGATTTGCACCAGTTAACACTAGCTGACACTTGGCTAACCAGTTTTTTTATGTGCCGGCCACAGTTCTAAGGACTTTACACATGTTAACTCATTTAATTCTCCTCCAAACCCTGAAGATAGGCATTATTATTAGTCTCATTTTATATATGAGGAAACAGATACAAAACATTTGATGTGGTTAAGGTCCCACAGTGGCTTTTGTTCTGCTGGACCTGAGACTCAGCCAAGCATGGTGGTTAAGAATAATGGGCTCTTGTGCCACTCTGCTTAGTTTGAGTCCTGGCTCCATGATTTAAATGAGTCTGTACTTAAAGGGCTTAGCTTAGTGCCTGGGGTAACATGGAAACTTGGTAAGTGTTCCCTAGTATTATTGAGGTGTTGCAAAATCACATTCACAAATACCTTCTGTTACTCTAATGGAAGAGAGAACATCACTCACTAGAATTGGAGAAAAACAGAACTATGTTTCCTAGGTGCTGTGCATGATGAGGGCAGTCATGGATAGACAGTGTGGTGTTGACATAAAGTTGTGTGAATTGAATGAGGGAGCAGAATGGTGATATAGGGTGTGTGTGTGTGTGTGTGTGTGTGTGTGCATGTGTGCGTGTGTGCGTGTGTATATGAATGGAGGGTAGTGAGAGGGAATGTGGGAGAGACTGTGTGTGTGTTTAGCAATTAATATAACTACAAAACTTTGGAGACAGAATGAGAATGTTTAAGGAGGGTTGTTGATTGGGAAGATTTCAGGGAAAACACTTGCGTAAACTTTATAAGAAAACCCCAAGACTGATACTGCTTTTCAAAGCTTCTGGAATGTTATGTTTTCTTTGAACACCTCTTTGAGACTAGATCACATGGAGGCCAGTATTTATAGGGATTATGTTGTATATTGACTGAACACAGGAACTAGTATTGGCCTCTCCACCCATGATCCTAGAAAGTGACTTTTAGTCCAAGAAGTTGATAGGAATGTCTGAAAACATTCTAGAAACAGATGGTTGAGAGTAAATCATAAGAACTCTATGAACTAGCATGCCTATAGAACTGCTGTCACTTGCCAAGGGTGCTGGAACATTAAAAAATCTCTGAGATGTGTCCTAGGCATCCAGTGGTATGGCAGAACCAGCTTGTACCACCTCGGAGGAGCCAATTGTGCATAGATATTTCCCACTCCATCATTCAGCAACGTCCATTTGGTAGCCTGAAACTGGCCATGAAAAAGGCATTTACATTATAGAAACTGACAAATGCTACACACCAGAGTTTTGTTTCCTCACTTGGAGCTGGTTGTTAAGAATTTACCAGTGCACCATCACAGATATCAGGCTTACCTCCCTTATCAGTTCCAAAATCCTAAGAATAAAAGGAGCCTGGTAACGAGGGCAGAATCACAAGGAGAAGAAACTTACTTAAGTGGTGAAATTTTATTTTTAAAAGGATAAATAGTAGCTCTTAATTTTGAGGAGATTTTTTAAGGCCAATTGATCTAATACTGTCCTATTTTGACATCAGACATTCTAGGAAAACAGTGGATGTAAAATGATCGAGATATGTTTAAATGGTGTGTGTGTGTGTGTGTGTGTGTGTGTGTGTGTGTATGTGTGTCTGTGAGATAGACAGAGGAGGAGGAGAGGGGAAGGATGTTTGTGTGGTGGGTAGGTAAGAGTTTTGAGCAGATGCAAGACAAAGAACATAGTCTATGTTATATGAAATATAACAAACATTTTAGTTATATGAAATATATTTATAGATATGACAATTACTTGTTTCATTCAGGTTTATTTTTCTTTGTTTTCTAGTCTTTTTTTTATTTTGCATTGACTTATTGTTTTTCCATAAGGATATTACAGAGAGAGAGAAGTGGATTTTTGAAAGTATATTTATTTAATGTAAGTCATACCCTAGGCAAATAAAAGATTACTGAGCCATTGTCCATGCAAAGTTGAGTATTATGTTGAGATTTTGAGTTTTCAACAATAGCTAATTTTCAATAGAGATTATCCTGTAAAATTGAAATGAATTTGGAAAGGAGTCAATTAAAGTTTCACACAGTTATGATGTAGAAGTTTGTTATTATCAGTGGTTAGCTCTAATTAACACAAGAATGTGATTTCAGATGACATTGAAGGGGTGTGTAAGTGCCTTTTTTTGTGTCTCTCACTGTTTATGGAAGAACCAACTCTTGTGGAAAATGTAGACTTTGCAGCCATTGGAATATAATTATATGTGTTTTGTTTGTTTTTATAGAACAGATGCAAGACAAAGAACATAGTATGAGATATTGGAATGTAATTTTGAAACATATGTTTCCAAAATTATGGAAACGTTCTGGATGATAAATAAATCCTTTCAGTCTCAGAGGGTACAGGCTGCAAGGCTGAGGGAGAGCCGAGTGTTGGATGGGGAAGAACGTGGCTTAAGTAACAGGCTGAATAGTAAGCACATCAAAGCCATTAAAGCATAAACCCCCAGATTTAAAAACGTGAGAGGCGAAAGATTATGTAGCGTGGTCTGGCGGCTTTATAGAACCCGTTTCAAATGAGGGATAGAACAAAAGAATGTGTGATTGAAGCTCTTGAAGAGATTTATTTCAGGAGAGAGGCAAACATTTTGCTCTGATACCAATTAACCAGGAGAAAGCGCCACGTCATAAATGCCAGTATTAAAAATGTAAATCCTACACCCGAGGGTGTATTGAAGACAGGTCAAAATTCTTTGAAGATGGAATGTATAAAGAGATAAGAGGAAGAGAGCCTTTCTGCTGCTCAGCCTACCTGTTTAGTTCTGTGTCCTGTCTGCTGATGAGATTTTCCATGGGGAAGCAGGCTCTTGTTTGGGGTGGTTTGGCTACTCGACCTATTATGCGAGATTTAGATCTCGTTCAAGAGAATTTATTTTGGGAACTCTAGAAGATCTTGTTTATAATACTCTTTTATCTGTAATGGCTTGGAGATGCTCCAAGGTTTTTCTAGCATAGTTTGGATAGCACAATTCACATAATAGATGTGTAAAGGTATTTACAAAATGCAGAGTGAAAACCAGCAAGTGCTATGTATAGCACTTTTATGCCTTTTAAAGTATGTTTGCTTCCATTAACTTGGTTGTTCCTCACCATAATTCTGTGCAAAAGAAAAGGCATGCAGAGTCATAGTCTTCAGAGCTTGGGATAAATTTAGGATGATTTAACCTAACCCTTTCATAGTAGGAAAAAGGCCCAGGGAAGTTGAGAGATTTCATACCCATTAGTCTACTGGGGAAACTAAGCAAGGAGAGATTTGAGCCTCTCGGCCACCAAAAGCATTGCGTGTTGCGTCCTGGATTTCTGTCATTGGTAATAAGGCAGCCCAGTCTTCTGGGAAAGGAAGTACACAAAAAGTCAAACAAAAAGTGTTGTCTGGAATAGAGATGTCTGTTGCTACAAAAATATTCAACTCCCCGTCACTGAACCAGGATAATAAATCTCTTTACCTTTTGTATTTTGGTGCATTGAAACATTATCTTTTATGATCATAGGTGTTGCTTCATTATTTAAAGCACACTTGTTATTGCAGGAAAGACAAGCTTGCATTTGATTTATAATGGAACCATTGTGCTTTGAATTAAATGAAAGTTCAAAGGAAAATGAATTCTAAATAAGAATAATTGAAGAGATTCAAGGTTCATTTGAGTTTATATTCATCAAGGCAATTGTCTCCGAAATCTTTTTATTTAAAGCAACAGGACAGATCGTAACTTACAAACTTCGCCTTTATGACATCACTTTATGCTGTATATCATAATCAGAAATGTTAAGCCTCAGCAGTAATTTATACAAAATGTATTGTTACGGAGTTATAAATGTCATTAAGTGGTAGACTTATGCTTCAGTGTCATGGAAGTTGAACCTTGGATTTAAAAAAATTACCCATAATGCAAGTATTCCGTAAAAATATTCTTCGTACTCTTTCCTCCACTGCAGCCTCATATTGAAAGTTCAGTTCCATTTCCCACCTGTACTCTGCTCTGGAAAGTGCAACCTTTATTTCTCCTTCATGTTTTTAAAGTCACCTTCTTAATTCTGGTAGAACATAACTCAAACAACTGAAAATGTTAGGAATGGATTTACAGTCCCTCTGGCTACTCTCTATCTGGGATGGAAAAGAAAGTGAAGCTGGAGATAACTTTTCCTGCCATCAAGGGACAGCTAGAGAGGAGAGGTGATTAATTGTAATATGCCAACTAGTTTTGATTATTCAGGGACTTGTGATGGAATTTGTGGATTATTCAGTTCCCTGGTTTTCTGTTTTGGTTAATTTCACTGCTCAGTGGTACTGCCGGAGGTCAGGGACAACTGTTCTCCTGTGGGATGTTCCCAAAGAGACAGTGGCAAAGAAACCACCCCCTTTTGAGCAACTACTCTGTATCAGACACAGGGAGGATTTTTTTTTTTTTTTACATATGTATTCTTTCATTAATTTCACAACAGACCTACATTCTATTTATAAACAGTAAAAGCTCAGTGTAATTCATTAATTTCTCAAATCTTTATCAAGTATATTCTATGTGCTAGTCCCTGGGATAAAATGGTGAATGAAAAAGATGGGTCCTGGCTTTCTCTGAGCTTAGGATGCAGGAAGGAAAAAAAAGAAAGTAGACAAATCATCACATACATAAAATATAAAATGACAAACGGTGACAGACGTTATGAATGAAAATTTTAAGGGATCACAAGATTTGTAAATAGGAGATGGATCTGATCCAGCTTATGGTGTCAGAGATGGCATCCCTGAGGGCATAAGCCTCTGTGCTGATGATTGAAGAATGGAGTGGAAGCTGTCAAAGCTTGCACAGTGAACCTGCAGCAGAGTTGGGATTCAAACTCAGATCTGCCTGACACCAGACTCTTTCTATATTACACTTCAACAGACAGTTGAAACTATGCCCCAACAGGGAGACCTTTGACTCCCAGCCCCTCACCATGCTCCACCAGCTGCCCCAGAGATTCTGTGTCCGTGGGAGTTGGTGATGGTGGATTGGAAGCTGAAGAGCTCCTATGGCTTCTCAGAAAGTTTAACTGGCAACACGAAGGAGCCCTCACTCTCTGTGCATTCTTTCCATTTTCTTCATGGTTCTGTCTAGATTGGATTTGGGCACTGGCAGGAGGGGTGTCCCTCTGGCATGACTCCTGATGGGGTTGTGTGGCTAATTTAAACATTGGGAGGGGCTTGATTAATGACCAGCCCAAACCCGAGTTCAGAAACATTGCCTGGGACCTCCGTAAAACTTCCCAGATCCTGCCTCTTTGTCTACCTCCCTTTACTCAACCCTGCCTCCCCTGAGCTAAAGCCATCTTGGAGATTGGCTACCTGCCTGAAAAACTCCCTGACCTGCTGAGGAATTGCAGCAGGGAGTCCTGTTAGCAGCTGTGGGAGGGTGGCTGGAGTCTGACCAGAACATTCCTCACTTATGTTTCCACCCACTCCGTGTCTGCAGGGTGAAATGCCCCATTGGATGCGGTGGCCACCCCGGAGCTGCACCTTCTAGCTGGATACAGGGATGGGAGTGGTTGGGAACAGAGGAGAGAAGTCTGGGAAATAAACCATTTTCTTAGGTCTTCTGCTGATTTCCACCCCTCTGACTGTTCATAGTATGGGCAGTGATTTACCAAAAAGATGGAGGCGTTGTATGACTCTTCAAAGACACCGCTCCAAAAAAACAAGCAAAAATTCCACCCCAAGCAAAACTACCCCCCCAAAAACCTCTAAAAGCCAAAAAACCCAAACAACCAGGGAAAAATCCTTCTCCTTAAGCCTAGATTTCCAGCATTCGTGACATACTTTCTGAGTTACACAGCATTGCTTTCTTGCTTCAATGCTTTTGTGCAAATGTACGCAGTCTGGGGAGAAGCAAAGGTTTAACTTGAAGCCACCGAAATGTGAATCAATTCATCCTATCCCTTGTCTGTATCTGGTGAAAGGGTAGCTAGAGGACCTGGGATATCTTGAGGAACAGGTTGCTGAAGTGGGGACAGGACAGGGGCAGCCACTTTGCTGGTCTGAGCTCCCGAGCCTCCCTTTTGCAAAAAGCAGCAATACGTTATGGTCACTAGGGGGCGGAAGTAGGCCAGCAATTGGCCTCTAGTACTCGTTATCAGTTCTGAAAACCAAAGTCGGCAAATATGCATTATTTGTGTTTTCTTTTTTTAGGAATCCCAAGTCTCTCTGAGATGGTATGAGTGTGAGAGTTAGGCTACCGTAGTGTAAAGAAGCCAATGCCCAGAAAATAAAAGCCCTGTGGAGGTAAAGCAGATACCCAACAGATTCTATCCATGGACTTTGAAATTGTTCTCCTACTGTTTTTATTATGAAAATTTCCTGAAAGTTTCTCAGATCTAAAATTCAAATAAGAATGGTTGAAACAAAACTGGTTTGTCAAATGCATAACAGTGCCCTCAATTTCACAAAAGGGTGAAAACTTACATGCAGATGTATTTTTTCTGATTATAAAGAACAAATTATCTTGAGGAATGGTTTAAAAAAATTATCTCCCGCTCACAGTAAAATACATATTTTACTGTTATGGGTGGCTCTGTTCTGACTGAATAAATCTTGCTTAGCAACTTACCTCCAGAGTAAATAATAAATCACTGCTGAAAGCTTCAGGCATTTAACTCTGTCTGGGCGGTAAAACTTTGTGATGGTCTTGACAGCATTTTGTAAAATCAAAATTGCTTAGAGAAAGTGATTCTGGGTGTCTTAAAATGTTCAGAATTAAGGAGTAGCTGTTTTTTTGAGGGAAGTTATTCTAGTACCATGTGTGTGTGTTATTTATACAAATTTTAGATTATAATTTACACACTCATCATTTCTATTAAAGAGTATGTAAAAATTTGATTAGAAGTACAGCCACATGTATCACACCCAGGTTTTATTAAAAACCTTGTAACAGTTAGGGCAAAGGTGCTCAGTTATCTGTGCACAGTATAGTATAGGCAGTCCTACCTTTATGTACATATATAGTTATGGACTGAATTGTGACCCTCCCCAAGATTCATAGATTGTGGCCCTAATCCTTAGTATCTCAGTGTATGACTGTAACTGGAGATGTGGTCTTTAAAGGTGAAAAAGTGAGGCTGGGATTAGAGCCTCTTTAAAGAGGCAAAAATTGGTGGCTCATGCCTGCAATCCCAGCACTTTGGGAGGCCAAGGCAGGAGGATTGCTTGAACCCTGGAGTTTGAGACCAGCCTGGGCAACATAGCAAGACCCTGTCTCTCTAAAAAAAAATTAGCTCAGTGTGTTGGTATGCCTGTAGTCCCAGCTGTTTGGGGGGCTGAGGTGGAAGGATTGCTTGAGCCCAGAGGTTGATGCTGTGGTAAGCTGTGATTGTGTCACTGCACTCCAGCCTGAGTGACAGAGTGAGGCCCTATCACAAAATAAATAAATAAATGAATAACATAAAAAACAATGAAGTGGTTACATGAGGTCATTAGGGTAGGCTCCAATCCAGTGTGACTAGTGTCCTCCTAAGAGGAAATGATGCCCCAGACATACACAGAGGGAGGACCATATGAAGACACATGGGCCGGGCAGCCTTCTACAATTACAAGCCAAAAGCAAAGCCTCAGAAGGAACCAACCGTGCTGACACACAGCTTCCAGGACTGTTTCATAGGAAACTGTTACCACCATGAGATCTATACAAAAAATTAGAACTTTTTTTTTTTTTGAGACGAAGTCTTGCTCTGTCGCTCAGGATAGAGTGCAGTGGTTCAGTGGTCAAAATAACAAATACAACATTGTTTTCAAAAGTCAATATGTTAAAATGATATATTGGCATGTTTGAAATAAATCTTGGGATTTGGTTATAACAATTTTAATATCAGTAATTTTTTTTTTTTTTTTTTTTTTGAGACAGGGTCTCACTCTGTTGCCCAGGCTGGAGTGTAGTGGTGCCATCTTGGCTCACTTCAACCTCCACCTCTTGGGTTCAGGTGATTCTCGTGTCTTAGCCTCATGAGTAGCTGGAACTATAGGCACATGCTACCACGCCTGCTAAGTTTTTGTATTTTTAGTAGAGACGGGGTGACGCCATGTTGGCCAGGCTAGTTTCTAACTCCTGGCCTCAAGTGATCCACCCACCTCGGCCTCCAAAGTGCTGGAATTACAGGCATGAGCCACTGTGCCTGGTGTAATATCAGTAATTTTTAAAGTAGAATTGTTGAAGAAGAAACAAAATTTTTAAAGAAACTCTCATGATTTAACTGATCACCCCCCTGTAAGTTGCCAATGTGTGCCTGGATTCAATATAATTACATGGCTGTTTCAATTTCTCATCCTTTGGAAGTAGGAAGGTATCTTTTTAGATGTTGTTCTTTTCTACCTTTCCCCAAAATTGTCACAGGACATTTAACCCCAAGTGTTGCACAGTAAGGGAAGTCTGTTTCTTTGTCTTATTTTACCCAGCAAAACAACAGTTTCTTGTTTCCAGGTTCACCTCTGGAGTGGGACGTGACTCCTAACCAATACTCTCTGGAGAACCGGTTTTGCTAGAGGAGGTTACCATGACTCAGGATAAGCTATCCTGAGTCATGGTAACCTTCTGGAGTCTCAGTGTCTTCCTTTAAAGTGCTGGTACATCTCTGAGTTTCCTCATAGCACTAACTTTTTCTATAGTAACTAAGCATGTGAGGCCAGTGAGTAAGTGTGGGGCTGGAAATAGAGCTGTACTTGACAAAATTGCAGAGTTCAACATTCCCACCCTGGCCCATAGCCTGGTGTCTCCTTTCCAAGGCTGTTTCTGCATCCAGGAGACCCACTAACTACCCCTGTAGGTATCATAGGCTGATTCTCTGGTATGCTCTTCTTTTTTATCTCTCTCCTCTAGCAAAACTGGTTCTCCAGAGAGTATTGGTTAGGAGTCATTTACAATGTAGTGTATATTCTTCAATAGGTTCGCTTTCCCCATGGCAAGGACACTTAAAATCTCATTTCTTATCTGCAGGACTTCCTTTTTCTGAGAACAGTGCCAAACATCTAGGAGCAGGTGGAGAGGCATCTTTCAGGAGCAGGAGATTTTTCCTATGTATCACATCTGGAAGGCAGTTCCCTTCTTTGCTGGTGGAAAAGACCAGGTGTGAATAAAAGCCATGTTAAATAGTTGCTACGAACTTGTAGTGAACAGACATACATTTGTGACCAGGATTAGCAGCCTGGGCCTGGCTGACTTCTTTCGTCTTCATCCTCTTAGGAGGGGGTGTGTATATGTTGCTGGCTCTGGACATGGGAGAAGTACCTGGTGTTATATACTGGCTGCCTGAGTCTCACGGGTAGCGGGGCAGGACAAGCATGACAGGCCTCTGAAAGATGCTTTTTTTTTCTTTTTGCCGCCTCTGTCTGATGTAGTTTGGGCAATAGAGCGTGGTACACACAAGGAGTTTAATAAAATATTTTTTTGGATGAATGAATGAATGGGTGAATGAATGAATGGATGAATGAAAGAGTTCTAGGAGCTCACAGTTAAGACTCTAATTTGGATCTTTCATTCTGCTGGCTTGCTCTCCACTCTAGTTAGGCATCAGTATGACACCCTCATACCATCACTGCTATGCTGTTAGGCTCCATACCGGACCTCCTACACTATGTAGTATGTTATACTGTGAAGTATATATTACATACACACATGCAAATGCTGTAACCACCATGAGATCTATATGAAAAATTAGAACTTTTTTTTCTTTTGAGATGAAGTCTCATTCTGTCACCCAGGCATGATCTCGGCTCACTGTAACCTCCACCTCCTGCATTCAAGCAATTCTTCTGCCTCAGCCTCCTGTGTATATGAGATTACAGCACCCACCACCACTTGTAATCCCAGCCACTTGGGAGGCTGAGGCAGGAGAATGGCTTGAACCTGGGAGGTGGCGGTTGCAGTGAATTGAGATCACGCCACTGCACTCCAACCTGGGTGACAGAGTGAGAGTCTGTCTCTTCGAAAAAAGAAAAAAGTGTTGTGACAAGAGCTTTGGAAGGAATAAAAGATGTAGAAGACTGCTCTTATTCCTCAGGTCTTATTTTAGGTTATGTTGTTAGGAGAGGCCCCTAAGAAGGGGCACACAGGAGCCTCAAATATCTTGGTAATGACTATTTTTGAACCCAAGAGGAGAGTGCTCAGGTTTCCTTTTATTATTCATTTTTATTTTTATTTTTTGAGACAGGGTCTTGCTCTGTCACCCAGGCTGGAGTTCAGTGGTGTGATTTTGGCTCACTACAGCCTTGAATTCTTGGGTTCAAGTGATCCTCCTGCCTCAGCTTCCAGAGTAGCTAGGATTATAGGTGTGTGCCACCATGTCTAGCTAATTTTTTTTTTTTTTTTGTATTTTTTGTAGAGATGGGGTTTTGCTAGTTGCTCAAGCTGATCTCGATCTCCTAGGCTCAAGTGATGCTTCTTCCTTGGCCTCCCAAAGTGCTGGCATTACATGTGTGAACCACCGCACCTGACTTCTCTTTATTATTCATATCTAATTTATGCATACAAGCCATAGGTATGCTTCTGAAAGATGAGCTATTTTATGAAAAGCAAAAGGAAATAAAAAAGGCACTTAAAAGCACGGGGACCTCTGGGACCAAGTGCAAATAGAATGAAGCAGACAGTACATTACTTAGATTAATGGGGCTGGGACGGTCTGGGGAAGCTTTGCCAGTGAGGTCATCGACTGCGAGGCCTGGTGGCACAGTGGGACGTGGGCAGGTAGAGAGGTATTGGGGCCAACTGGGTGACTTGAACAGTGAGAGTTAAGCATGGAGGTGGAGCCTGGCCTGGAAGGTAACATCAGCAGGAGGGCGGCAGCTGGATGGTCACGTTGGGTTACACTGGGGATCCAGTGGAGAGATGGGCTAAAACTGGTTGGAGCATGTTTTGAAAATGAGATTAAAAAGTTTCAAAATTGTATTAAGGGCACTGAAGAGCCTTAACCAAAGTGAATGAACTTTTGGGAAGGTGAATTTGAAGCTATGGGGAAATGACACCTATTGATGGTGTCTACTTGATACCTCCTGATTCCATTCATTTCCTTCTTCGTACTGTAACAACAGCCTCCTTTTTGGACTCTTTCTCTCCCTTCTCAATCACTGCTCATCCATTTCCTATACTTTTGACTGACAGATCTTTTAAAAATACTGTCTGAGCATACCACATCACTTCCCAGCTCAAAAATCTTTTACTGGTCCCTGCTATCTTTTTAATGAATCCAAACACCATTGAAGGACACATGAGGCCCTGCGTGCCTTTGTCCTGGTACTCCCCTCCAGCATTGCCCCTAACTTCCCACTCTAACCAAATGGAAGCACCCATGCCTCCCTGAACTCTCTACATCCTCCCCTTTGTACCTGGGTCGGGAGGCTGCTCCCCAACCCCCAACTTCCTCTTATCCTGATTGACTTCTGGTCATCCTTCAAGAGTCAGCTCAGGTATCAGGTCCTCTAAGACCTTGCCTACTTGAAGGGTGGCCTGTGTATCAGCAGCATCTTAGCATCTCCTGGGAGCTTGTTAGATTTGCAGAATCCCAGGCCTACCTCAGACCTACTGAGCCAAGAATCTGCATTTAACAAGAACTCCAGGAGATTTAGGTGATGACCCAGAAGCCCTGCTCTGGGCAGCCTGGTCTATCTCCCTCCGCCACCCACAAGGGTCAGAGAGTTGAGTCCCATGTGCTCCCTTGAAGCCTTCAAGGGAAGGTGGTGTTGTCTTCTGTTTACTTCCCTGTCTCCCTTACTAGGTCCTGAATTCTGAGGGCTGTGACCACATTTTATTCATCTTTAGTGACTCAGTGACTATTCTAGTGGTACCATACAGTAAGTGCTCAGTAAATGCCTGTTGCCCATGTGAACAATCAGTAATTGACTTTGGTGACTCAGTGACTATTCTAGTGCTAGCATACAGTAGGTGCTCAATAAACGTCTTTTGCCCATGTGAACAATCAATAATTAAACTTTGGCGACTCAATGACTATTCTATTGCTAGCATACAGCAGGAGCTCAATAAATGCTTGTTGCCCATGTGAACAATCAGAATAACAGTGTTCTGTTACTCATGCACCATCAATGACTAGCTTAAGAAGGAACCTGTTTTAGATCTTTTATTGAGACTTGGTTTAACTCCCTCTTTTCAAGCATCTTTTTACTACTAAGTGAGCTGCAAGGCCAGTCGGGCCCTTGGTACCTGCCAGAGCCCCAAACTAGTGCTGGTGATGCTGAAGCTTAAGCCCAAGAGACTCTCATATATGGGAATGCTTTAAAATGACTATCCCTTGAGAGATGCACCAACTAACTGTTCCTGAAAAGCGGCTTCTTCTTCTTCTTCTTCTTTTTTTTTCTGAGATAGAGTCTCGCTCTGTTGCCAGGCTAGAGTGCAGTGGTGTGATCTCAGCTCACTGCAACCTCTGCTTCCCAGGTTCAAGTGATTCTCCTGCCTCAGTCTCCCAAGTACCTGGGACTACAGACGTTCGCCACCATGCCCAGCTAATTTTTGCATTTTTAGTAGAGATGGGGTTTCACCTTGTTGGCCAGGATGGTCTCAATCTCTTGACTTTGTGATCCGCCTGCCTCAGCCTCCCAAAGTGCTGGGATTACAGGCATGAGTCACTGCGCCCAGCCTAGATTTTCAATTAAACAGCATTTTCCTTCTAATCAAAGATCCACTTTGAAGACTTTTAAATTTGGCTCAAAGTGTGGATTAAGAAACTAAGTGGCATGGGGTATCATCTTTGCCTCTGTACCCTGGAGAGCCCTCATCAGGACTCTTGAATCTGTGAGAAAAATGGGGAAGCCACTCTAGCCCCAGAACTAATTTTTTTCCTTTTATCTGGGAAAGGGAGATGAGTGACCCTCATGCCGCAACTTCAGCAGAGAGAAGCCTTCCACTCAGCATTGGATTCGAAGGGCATGTTCATGGTCCAGTTAAAAGAGGCTAAAGCACCATCCCAAATGGAGGTACAGAGGAGAGGACTTGAAGGTGGAGGCTTGGCTTAGGCCTCCTTGGAAGCCTTCTTTATTCTCTGCAGTAGAATAGATTTTTGATTCCTTTCCTTCCTGCCCTACCCTCCTGAATTTCCTATCATGTTTGGACTCAGAAAAGTGTACTGTATTTGTGACAAAAACGATGCCTTGAATTGCTGAGGACTTAACTCTTCAATGTGCTTCCCGATCTTTGATTTCACTTGCCTGTTTTGACAGGTGGCAGGACAGTTTTGTTGACCTCATTTTAGACGTGTGGGAATGATGGCAGAAGGAAGCAAATAGGCTAACGCAGAGTCCTGCAGGTAGCTGATGACAGAGCTTGGGTTGGAATTCAGCCTTCTGACTCTTGGTCCAGAGATTTTTGCAGCCTGTTTCAGATTTTACAAGGTGGATTCCTGCACATACATCCCATGTGCCAGGATTTAAGTACATACTATCTTAATTCTCACTTCTCTGAGAGATAGGTGGTCTGTCTTTCCCACTCGACAGACAAGGGAGTCTAGTAGACATCCCTGTCTCAATCAGGTGTACTTTCTCTCCTGCGAGACAGAGCTCAAGTGTGACTCCTTAAGATTCTTTCTCCTCATTTTCCCCGCAGCGATGGCAGCTCCTCTTTCATTCTTCTTTTGAATGTCTTTGTCTCTCCTCAATTGCATCCATCCTATGGGATCGTAATTGTTTGGCCTGTGAGTGGTTTCAGGGTATCATTTCTTTTTGTGACAGGATTCAGCAGTGGGTAATAATATTCTTTTTCTTTCCTTTGCAATTTTATCTAAGTTTTGTTTCCTTGGGGTCCTCTGGAGTAAAAGAAAGCATATTATACATCAGGGCACATTTGACAGATGTAAGTGATTATACTAATAGTGGGATTATTTCCTAACGTGTCTAATGTATTCAGACTTATTTCAAATGAATTGAGTTTAAAACTCATCTCTAAAAATGAAATGAGGTCTTTAAGTTGTTCCCACCTACCTCCTTCTTTTATCTGGGTTTTAAGAACTTTTTGTTTTTAATATGATGAGAATATTTTATTGTCTGTAATTTACTTTAAAATACTTTGACACAGACAGGCTGATTTATATACAGAGTATGTTTTTATATGTATGTATATTATATGCATATATATGCACAAACACACACATATATATACACACACACTTCTGTGCATGTACAAATGCTACTCATGTTGGCATATGTGCTGTGTGTGTGTTTGTGTGTAGATTTATTTTGCCCTATATCCTGAAGTCTGTTGTCCTAAAAGGGAACATACATTTTTGGGGTAGGTATTTAGTGTTTTGAAAGCTTCTAATTAGAAATTCACACTCTAGAGATGAACTTGAGCTATCTTTATATCTAACCAATACCAGAGGCTTTGTTGTTTTTCACAAGTGAAAAAAGTGGTGTTCAAATCTATTGATTGGCCAGATATATTGCAGAGGTTCTCTACCCTTGTATATATGAGCCACAGAAATCTAGTCTAGTAGACTATACCTTTCAGGTATGGTGCCTGAGGCTTCATTCTGAAATGACCTTATACTCAGCCATTGATCAGATAATTTTGGTCTCATAAATGTAATTGTAAGGTCAGCTGAATCCTGCTACTAGATGATTGTTGTATTTGCCTTTGGTGAAACTCAGATTTCCTACCAGGGCAGAAAGCTAGAACTTCTTCAAACTTGCAGACTAGATTGTATGATTGTTTGGGTGCCTGCTTGCTAAATGAATGAAGGTATATGTTGCAGAATTCAGCCTGAGACTTAATTTCATTGTTATCAAATGGTGAAGTGAATCCAACCACTTCTAACTCTTGAATGCCATCCATTTACTAGGAAGAACATAATAATTGCTAACAGTTATTATGTACCAAATTGGCTTAGGTACAATCACAACTGAAGATTATGGAGTAACTGAGTTCCCTCTTTTAGAATGGGCTTTGACCCATTAGATTACTTTAGTTCCATTTTTATGATATTCAAGGATCAGCTTTGTCCATTTTGCAAGGGAGGCTAATAAAGTATCTGCTAAGCAAACAACAATAAGAGCACAATGCCTTGATGTCTTTGCTTACTCTCTTCATACCTTCTAATTTTAGTTTTAAAAATCCAGTGGAACCCTGCTCAAGGAAATAAGAGAGGACACAAACAGGTGGAGAAACATTCCATGCTCATAGTTAGAAAGAATCAATATTGTGAAAATGGCCATACTGCCCAAAGTAATTTATAGATTCAATGCTATCCCCATCAAGCTACCAATGACCCTCTTCCCAGAACTGGAAAAAAACACCTTAAACTTCATAAGGAACCGAAAGAGAACCCACATAGCCAAGTCAATTCTAAGCAAAAAGAACAGAGCTGGAGGCATCATGATACCTGACTTCAAACTATACTACAAGGCTGCAATAATCAAAACAGCATGGTACTGGTACCAAAACAGAGATATAGACCAGTGGAACAGAACAGAGGCCTCAGAGGCAATGCCACACATCTACAACCATCTGATCTTTGACAAACCTGGCAAAAACAAGCAATGGGGAAAGGATTCCCTGTTTAATAAATGGTGTTGGGAAAACTGGCTAGCCACGTGCAGAAAGCAGAAACTGGACCCCTTCCTGACACCTTACACTAAAATTAACTCCAGATGGATCAAAGACTTAAACATAAGACCTAGCACCATAAAAACCCTAGAAGAAAACCTAGGCAAAACCATTCAGGACATAAGCATAGGCAAGGACTTCATGACTAAAACACCAAGAGCATTGGCAACAAAAGCCAAAATAGACAAATGGGATCTAATTAAACTCCAGGGCTTCTGCACAGCAAAAGAAACAGTCATTAGAGTGAACCGACAGCCAACAGAATGGGAAAAAAAATTTGCAATCTACCCGTCTGACAAAGGGCTAATATCTAGAATCCACAAAGAACTAAAACAGATTTACAAGAAATGAACAAACAAACCCATCAAAAATTGGGCAAAAGATATGAACACTTTTCAAAAGAAGACATATATGAGGCCAAAAAAATGTGAAAAAATGCTGATCATCACTGATCATTACAGAATGCAAATGAAAACCACATTGAGATACCATCTCACACCAGTTAGAATGGCAATCATTAAAAAATCTGGAGACAACAGATGCTGGAGAGGATGTGGAGAAATAGGAACACTTTTACACTATTGGTGGGAGTGTACATTAGTTCAACCATTGTGGAAGACAGTGTGACCATTCCTCAAGGACCTAGAAATAGAAATTCCATTTGATCCAGCAATCCCATTACTGAGTATATATCCAAAAGATTATAAATTGTTCTATTATAAAGACACATGCACATGTATGTTCATCGCAGCACTGTTTACAATAGCAAAGACCTGGAACCAACCTAAATGCCCATCAATGATATACTGGACAAGGAAAATATGGCACATATATGCCATGGAATACTATGCAGCCATAAAAAACGATGAGTTCATGTCCTTTGTAGGATCATGGATGAACCTGGAAACCATCATTCTCAGCAAACTGACACAAGAACAGAAAACCAAACACTGCATGTTCTCACTCATAGGTGGGTGTTGAACAGTGAGAACACATGGACACTGGGAGAGGAGCATCACACACTGGGGTCTGTTGGCAGGGACTAGGGGAGGAACAGTGGGGGCTAGGGAGTTGGGGAAGGATAACATGGGGAGAAATGCCAGATATAGGTGATGGGGGGATGGAGGCAGCAAACCACATTGCCATGTATGTACCTATGCAACAATCCTGCATGTTCTGCACAGGTACCCCAGAATCTAAAATGCAATTAAAACAAATATATATATATATATATATATATATATATATATATATATATATATGCAGTGGAACCACAGATGAAATGGATGTCCATGTGACAAGCACCTTTCTTTCCAGAGAGACAGGATTACTAGACAGTGTGTAAAAAGACAGTAACCATGGCAGTGCTACTATCAATCCAGGACCATGGGGGAGATTCTTCAACTTTTTAAGCATATTTTGCCACGTGGGGCCTGTTAGGATTGAGGGGGAAATGATTGCTGCAGATATTGTGGGACTCATGAGAATCCGTGGAGGATCAGGATTGTACAATCAGTTGGACAAATCCTACGTTGCCAAGATGTGGTTTTCTCTCATTTCTGGTATTGGAGGATACAATTTTAAAAATAAAGTACAATAACAACTTGACAAAAAGAGCTTATACATAGAAGGGAACTCTGAAATGAAGTACACTAACTATTAATTATATTTGTCTTTGGATGATGGAAATGCTGATCCTATTTGTTGCTCAATGTTTTTTCCCCAAATCATTTTGGTGCCTAATTCTATTATTTTGGGACATTTAGTGGAGTTCTTCAGCTTTGAGTGGGTTCAGAGTCCTCTGTCTTAGCTCTGATCTAACTACGGGATGAGAGCAACCCAGGCTGACCCCTCGGCTATTGGGAAGCCTTTATAGGAGGAAGGAGCTCAGAGAGAGAAGAAATAGATTTTCTTAGAGAGATGGAGGCTTGAATCATCTTAATTTCCTATTGAAAGAGATGTGATCTTATTTTATATCTGAAGCTTCTAAAACAGGTCATGTTGGTCATGAAAGCATTGTTCCATGTCATTACACACTTTTCATGAATATAGATATACATATTAAAGTTTCATTATGTAAACACCATTACTAAAGTTAAATGTTACATACTATGTCATTTAATAGCTATGTTATTGTTTAATTAATTCTACCTCTGTAGCTGGAAACTCAAATTCCTTTCTTTGTTATCATATATTATGATGAAGATGATTATTCATAAACCTTTTTTGTCTTTGATAATAATAATGTTGGTTAGTATTTGTAAAGACCTTTTTATGTATTGAGTCTTGTGCTAAGCATTTTGTATTCTTTTATTTAATCCTTACTACCACTCTATGATTACATATAATTATTCTAGCCATTGTACATGTCGGGGACAGTTGGGACGGCACGTCTGCCGGGGATCTCTCGACCTGCAAGAGGGTCCCAATACCTGGAAGAAAGAGTGTGCGGAAGAAAAGAGAGACAAACAGACAGGGTCTGGAGGACTGAATAGGCAGTGCCCAAACAGCAAGTTTATTCTTGTCCAGGTTCTCATTATATATCTTAAGATCAAAGTAAATGACATCATCCTCACAGTATGCGAAGAACAATAAAAGGGGACAGAAAGTTACAAAATCAAAAAGTCACAAGTACATTTTGTTGTGCAAGGGGTTTATGATCACAGCTCATAAAAGTGACCAGGTGGTGTGTTTTATCTATTTTTCCAGAAGGGGTCTCTGTTCAGATAACAATATCAGAAAGTCACAAGCTAAGTTGTTAAACCATTATCTAGGGTACAAGACAGTCATGCAAGTAAAGAAAAGGTTAAAGCTATTCTTAAAGAAAGAGTCATAAAAGTTAAAAGCAGAAACCGGTTGCTAGTATGGAGTCACTCAGTCTAGCAGAACCGCATAGTTTAGGCCCAAACGTCATCGTGGTTAATAGTAGAAACTGATCATCCATCTTTCAATTCCTTCTTTCCCATAGCTTGACTGCCTCCAGCAGGAAACTGTGTTTGGGATCAAGCTCACCGTATAGTGAGACCCATGCCTTTTGGGGGTCTCACATGGGAATGTTCCCCACAGTACAGATGAGAAAATAAAATAAAAACTTACCCCAGGTTTGCAGCCAGTCTTCTTGAACACTGTAGCTGGCACTACACAGCCACTTATCCAGTCTTCTACTAACACCGGATGTTGTCCATGTTTTTACTTTTGCCTTTTATCCAATATTTTCCCATCTCAACTAATTATTTCGAATGGAAACATAACTATTCTAAAGTGTGGTCAACCACTCTCTTATCAGATGTTTAGATCATTTCAGTAGTTTGTCATTTAGTTCTCCACAAAACTTAGTTTTATTATTATCTTTCCTCAGTTGTGTTTAGGGAAGCAGCACCAATGTCAGGCAAACTGACATTCTCTAGACTTCCACTAGCAGTCTAGGAGAATGCAGTTTCTTTGCAATTGCAATTTTTAAGAATTATTTGCCAGTATGATAGGTGGAAAATGAGATTTTACGATTTAAACAGCATTTCTTTGGTCATCAGAGAAGCATAATGTTTTTCAAGTGTATTGGCCTCATGTTCTTTGTGAATTGCCTTCATGAAATTTGTTATTTTGTTATTGGTGTGATCATCTTTTTCTTATTGACACCTATGAGCTTTTTATATATGAAGGACACACATTTAATTTTAAGTAAGTTTACAGTTAAAAGGAAAAGTAATTAATATGCAAAGAAAGTACAAACAACAGTGTCTTGGCTGGTCTCTAGTCTTGTTCTTCTTTAACTCCTGGTCTGTCTGGAAGAAAAAAGTACAAGTCTGATTAAGCCATTCTCCCTTTAATAGCTCCCGGTTGCATTTAGGAGTAACTCCCAAAAGGAGAGTATGGAGCTTTTATAATGGTCCTGCCTGACTCTCCAGACTTGTTTCTCTAATCCCCTGTATCTGATTCTAAGAGCCATTCATACTGAATTACTTTTAATTTTCCAGAAGTGCCAAGCTCTCTCTTTAAGGCCTTTTGTATGTGCTGTATCCTCGGCCTGGAGCTCTCTTCCAATTCTTCTTTCTTATAACAACTACTCATGATTCAGGTCTGGATTGGATACCGCTTCCTTTAGACCAGTGATTCTCAACCAGGGATGACTTTTGTTCCCAGGGGACATTCAACAATCTCTGGAGATATTTCTGGTCATTACGCTGGAGGGGAGTTAGGCTACTAACATCTGGTAGAGACCAGGGATGGTGCTGGATGTTCCTCAGCCCCCAGGATAGCCCTTCACAACAAAGAATTATCTGGCCCAAAATGCCAAGAGTGTGAGTTTGAGGAACCCTGGTCTAGATCTTACTGGTGTTTACCAACCCTCCTTCCTCTCCCCATTACGTGCACACACACACACGTTACATATGCTGAAACTACACAGATCCATATGCTCTTCTAAGACTGGTTGGCTATCTCTCCTGGGGCATCCCAGAACCACCCTGTGCTTACTGCTTTCACGGATCTACTACGTTGTATTATAACTGTCTTCTAGGCTAGAAGCTTCTTGAGAGAAGGAACATGTTTTGTAACCCCACAGCCCAGACTAGGGTCAGAATATATGATGGTCAGAAGCAGGGTAGCATAGTATGGACCAGGGAGACAGAGGCCCAAGATTTGAATCCCAGACTCTGCTGCTTACTAGCTGTGTGACCTTGGACAAATTACTAACCTCTCTGTGCCTCCGTTTCCTCTTCTGTAAAATGAGGATATTAATAGTACCTACCACATAGCATTATTAGGAAGAATACAGGGGCTAATGTTCATAATCTGCTTAGATAACTAAACTCTATGTAAGAGTTAAATAAAGGAATGATAATGTAATAAACATTTAATCCATGCTTGTTGATAAATGACAGGTGTAGGCCTCATTCTGTGTTCAGCCCTGTCTCACTCAGCATGTGACGATTTTTGCCAACAATTTAAAAAGTTTCTTCATAGTTCTTAATTTACCTTGGCTCACATTATATCTTTATCTCTGCAGTGATGAGCTGTGAATTTTCCTGAAACTATGTCCATTTCTCTTGTGTAAAGAGACACATGAGAGTGAGCCACCCACAGGATCACAAACACACAGACCCCTATCTTGGAAACAACTTGCTTTTCAATAAAATGCACCTCTGTTTCCTAGTTTTGTGTGTGGTGTATACTGTACCATGGAGACACTTGGTACAAACGAATCTCTTTAGAAAGACAGAGATTTATGCCACGTATGCGGAGCACAGTCTGAGCAGCACTGCACACAGTATCCAATCAGTGTGTGCTCTTACATATTTGAAGTTAATTTGACGTCAGAGCAAACAAACCAAAGTGTGTTTATAGAATAATTAGGCCCTATTCTCAATGCTGTGGCTAAAAAGTTTTGTCACAATTACTGATCAGTGGCTTTCTTTGTTTTTGAAACTCCATAGCAACACACAAAAATAAGGCTGTTGTGATTACACTGGCACTTAGATAATTCCAGTATCTTGTAGGAAGAGTACCTGGGGATGAAGGTGGCAAATTCTTAGTGGAATCTTCTCATTGTGTTTCTTAGAGCGTAACCTGATTGGATGTTTGGAAACTGGTATGAAAAGGGAGACTCTTTTGTAAGTGTGGTCCAGTCTTCCAAAATAGCTGTAAAATGCACGCTCCCGTTCATCCTTTGCATGTAGGTGCGTCTGCCTTATGTGGCTTCGTCTCCTTGCCATGGGGAAGCATTGGTTCAAGGTCTTGTGAAATGAATGCTTCCATTCAGACCAGCAACAGGAAACTTGACGTGAGAAAGCAAACTGGTACGGTCAATTTTTTGAAAGAATTATTTTTTTTGGAGAAAGCACATTAAGCTCTCTAAAATGGTACACTTAATCATATATACAATAGGGAAGCCCTTTGATGGGGATGCAACTGAATGCCAGGAAGGTATGTCTAGGGGAGGGGGTCTTCAGAAGGCTGAAGGTATACTGGAGGGTAGAGGTGGAGAGCTCCCCCTGAGCAAATCTCCCTGAAGTCATTCCCACCCACTGGAGAGGTCCTTCTTTCTTTCTTTCTTTCTTTCTTTCTTTTTTTTTTTTTTTTGAGACGGAGTTTCGCTCTTGTTACCCAGGCTGGAGTGCAATGGCACGATCTCGGCTCACCGCAACCTCCGCCTCCTGGTCTCAGGCAATTCTCCTGCCTCAGCCTCCTAAGTATCCGGGATTACAGGCACGCGCCACCATGCCCAGCTAGTTTTATTGTATTTTTAGTAGAGACGGGGTTTCACCATGTTGACCAGGATGGTCTCGATCTTTCGACCTCGTGATCCACCCACCTCGGCCTCCCAAAGTGCTGGGATTACAGGCTTGAGCCACCGCGCCCGGCCTCTTTTTTTTTTTTTAAATTCAACATTTATTTCAAAAGCCACAAAGTTAATTACCTCATGCTCTTTTGAAGTTCATGAGCATGGATATCAGATCTCTCTCTCGCACCTTGCATGTCATTCCCTCTCCTCTTTATCCAGGCAAAACCTCCTAGTTGTGGTGGTGCAGTCCAAAGACCCCATTCCCAACATCTGCCATGCTAGTAACATGGGTGGGGGCAGAGCAGATGGGTGCCAGTATGTCAGCGTCAGAGGACAAAAGGAGAAGAGCATTGCTGTTGGAGGGTTGAGCAGGATCGGGGTTGGGTACAGGGAGGCAGCATAGCAGACACCAGTAGTCAGCACTGGTGTCAGGTGTTGCTTTTGTAGGAAGGCAGACCATGCTTGATTCTCCAAGGTGGGTGCCAGTGTAGGGCCTGAGCAACTCAGAGTGAACAGGAGAGATTAGGCAAGTGGCTTCCCAGAGGAGTTAGGAGGGCAGGATCACCACCTGCCAGCCCATAATGCTCCCACTGGAGAGGTCTTGAGGCTGATCTACCTCTTCTCCTGGGACCCCGTCTCCTCAATTACTGTCTTAGGACATTCTGGTGTTTTTGCTGTGTCTTTCTGCAAAGAACCTGTGTCCCTCTTAGTCTCCTTTAGAGTGAGACGTGTCTCACAGTCCCCAATTCTTGAATTAGTCAGTTTCGTCTCTCCTCCACCTAATCCCAATCCCCCTTGACCTTGGCATACAGCATCCTGTTTCCCTATGGTGTCTTGGTACCCAGAACCTCTCAGTACTCATTTGACAAACTTGGGTGATAGTGGGCGCTGTGTGGCTGTCAAACTCTGGGGTCTGCTGCTAAGTGTTATTTTAATTTATCTTCATCTAAATTCCTCAGAGAGCAGCTTTTGAAACATGAGATTGTCTTATTAAGAGGTACTTATTGTAAAATAGAGTGAGCTGCACCTTTGATGAAGACAGAAGAGGCCAAGTTTGATGGGTTGGACATCGCTAGACAAAGAAAGTAATTAATGACTTAATTGCCTCTTCACCCTTTCCTTAAAAAAAAAAAAAAAAGCTTTTCTTCTTTTCCTTTAAAACACACCATGCTGAAAACTAAAATTCCCAATGCTATTTTATGGTTTAGTTAAAAAAAAAAAAGACAAATGAAAAATAAATCAGAACACAATTTTTCTATTACATTTTCCTGTAACATCTTCCTCACTTTCTAGAATCATTGTCTATTGATTTTACCTTTAGTGGCTTTGGAAGTTGCAGCTATCTGTTTGCGGAGAGTTCAGTACCTCGTATGGATTTCCTTGTGTTAGTTTAAATGCTGATAAGATACGTGGCAAATTAATGAAATAAAAATAGCTTTGTCAATAAACAGAAGCGAAACCACTTTCAACATTTGTTCAGTACTCATTGCTTTTCAGGGCCTAGACAAAATTAGTGGGTAGGATTAAAGAATATATTCGTCTTTTATCCCATGTTTGAGTACTTGATCACAGAGGCATGGTTTAATCCAAACATCAATAGCACCTCGTCAATTCCATCAGAGACAGCTGTCAAAGTGGACTTTGGGTTTGTTAGAGCTTTGTGTTTTATCCTTTTTTAAGGTCATGGAGTATTTTCTTTGATTTTTGATGCTGAAATCTTTCTTAATCTTCTAAACTTGGGAAACATCTGTTAAGATTTAATGGGATGGCTTTTGTCTTAAAATTAGAGCCCATCTTGCAAATCTCTTCACCTCCCTTCTCTTCCCAGCCCCCAATTAGGAAAATGGGGAGCTGGGGCAGAGGAAATGAAACCCAGGTCCTTTCTCGGACGGAAGTTCTCTGGTCAGTGTGAGAGTGTTAGAATGAATCTCAGGCAGGGAGTGACGCTTTTGAGGGCTGAATGCTGTGAACCCAGTGTTCAATTTTATTTTGTTTCCTAGTGACATTAGCAATTTCTCTGTAGCGTGTCACTTAATCTGGGATCTGTGTGGCAGATTTATGGGTTCTATTGAATAATGAGACAAAAATGATGTAAGGAAGAGAAACAGCTGGAAATAGGAATTTTAACCTTTCCTCGTAAACCTTGTTACTGGATTGCATGGTGTCAACAAAATTTAGTAGTTAAAATAGCTGGAGGTACAGTAACAACCTCTAAAAATACATACCTCCAAATATGTACAGACAGCTGTCATGTCTGTTGGTGGAATATATTAGTCATTATCCTCATCAGTAGACACAGAATCATTGAAGTTTTTATAATGTAGGTGCTCCATACCACATAATTGCTAGTCATTTTGGAGGTCCTTTGATAAAGTCACCACTATTATAATCATGGTGTTTTCATTTAGCCTGCTTTTTATATTCTTAATCTGGGTGTTAACACCTCAGCCAGAGCTCTTCACAGGGAAGTATTAAAGTATTCCCATTTATTGCTTCAGATACATTCCCACCTACCCTTGGCATGAAAGTCTGGGCTGGAAACTTCTGTACTGAATAAAGAAGGTGATCAAGGCCGGGCGTGGTGGCCTTGTAATCCCAGCACTTTGGGAGGCTGAGGAGGGTGGATCACTTGAGGTGGGGAGTTTGAGACCAGTCTGACCAATATGGTGAAACCCCATCTCTACTAAAAATACAAAAATTAGCTGGTCTGTGGTGGCACGTGCCTGTAATTCCAGCTACTCAGGAGGCAGAGGCAGGAGAATCGCTTGAACCTGGGAGGTGGAAGTTGCAGTGAGGTGAGTTGGTGCCACTGCACTCCAGCCTGGGTGACAAGGGGAGACCTTCTCTAAAAAAAAAAAAAAAAAAAAAAAAAGATGATCAAGACCCTTCATACCAGAGGTGCCCATATTCCAGTCTGAAACTTCTATGAATGTAGTATTAGAAAAACGTGTCTAATTCCTGAAAACTGGATAAATACCACCATCTGAGGATTTCTTACCCCTTTAAAAAGGCAGAAAGGAGCCCCTATTACAGAGCATATGAACGGTAGAGCCTGGATGGGGATTTGGGGATTCAAAGCCAATTCAATGCCACATTTAGGAGCCAAGCATTTTCTGAGCCTCAAATTCTTAGTGGAAAATAGGAGTGATCATAACTACCTTATAGCATTGTGCAGACATATCACAAAAGAACCGAAAATGTGCCTGTTATACAATAGATGATTGAAAAAATCTTAGCTTCATTACCTTAATTCCTGATTCCCTTTGTATTCTTCCCTCCACTGAAGTCTTAACCACCTTCCTCCCCCACCTTCACACAAGCATGCATCCTTGCCTATTTTCCTTTAAAGGCTTCTATAGAACTGCTACCAGATTTACTTATGAAATGGGAATAGAATGGCAGCCTCAGCTCTCTCCCCTATCCTCGGCCATTTGCTAATTTGGCAAAATGGAGAATTCTCATTGTTATAAACGAGCAAAATATTAAAAGTTGTGAATACTGTATCAGGCACTGTATGAAATGTTTATGTGTATAATCACATGTAATCCTCACAACGACCCTCTGAAATACATACAATTCTCATCCACATTTCATCCGGGAAGAAACTGAGGCTCAGAGAGGTTAAGTCACTTGCCCAAGAGCGCACAGCTGAGAATAGTGGAGGCAGGCCTTGACCCAGGCAGTTTGTCCCCAGAAGCAGCAGGAACAGCATGCTCAGAGAGCAAGGCAGCCCCAGCGTCACGCAGAAGCTGGAGGCCCCTTGGCTGCATCCTTGCAGCCTTTCTGTTATGGTAGGCAGCGTCTCCCAGGGGCTCAGTCCTCAAGCCCGGGCGGAAGGCCTCCAGTGCAGCTGAGGTGGAGCAAGGACCACTCTTCTGGGAGGGCGTGCTGCTGTTCATAATGTGAGAGTGGGGTCCTGTCAAGGGTTGTTGTTTTTCCCCCTCTGTCTCTTCCTCCCACTTCTGACAAGGTTTTCAATTAGCAGCTTGTAGAGGCCCAGCCTGTGGTCCCCATTTCAAGCCATATGCATAACTGAATTCCCCAGGAGGCGATTAAAGGGCAGAGGAAGGTGGGGGGCGGGGGCTGAGGCCTCTTAAATGGGAGGACCGAAATGTCCTGTGGGTGTGGGCTGAAAGCAATGCCTCGCCTTGTTTAAACTTGAGTGGGGCCGGGGTCACCTGGGAGGTGACTCTTACGGAGATGAAAGGGAAGGCGGCTGTGGCTGCAGGATACCGGGCCCCTGGGCTGGTGGTTGGGCCTCCCCGCCCCGTGTCTGGTTTCTGGTGGAATGAATACAGAAACTGGAGCAGGGAACTGCTCAAGCTTGTTGGTGCTTAGGAAGAAGGAACTTGGTCTCCGTTTTGGGAGGCGAATGAAGCTCCCCGCTTTCTGGTGGTTCTTCACTGTGGGAAGCTTTGGTCATCTTGAACCTCGACTGTGTGTTTAATGCTGGGCTACTCTGAGCTAGTGCCCTCCTCTCTGTCCAGGACTGGGAGGAGACCCCTGTTCTCCAGACATTTCCGATGGCTGCTTCTACTTCACTGCCAGGCTAGGTCTATGCTTCATCTGGTAGCCATATTGACTTTCTTTTTATCTTTTGAAAGCAGAATTATTGTTTAAGGGAGGAAAAAGTCAAGAGGCACATGCTTCCCAAAACACATACTCCGCATTTGCCACCTCCAGCACGGAGCTTGTGATCCACCTGAAAATGAGGGCTTGTCCTGAGGAACGAGAGCAACATGCTGTGGTCCACGTTGAAAGGAATGTCTTGTTTGAACTTATATGGGGCCAGCGGTCATCCGAAAATGACGACGGACCAAGGCCAAATGCTGTGTTCTATTATAGAGGGGTAAAGAGGGTTTTTAAAAGAGGTTGTGTATGGTCTTTACATACCCAGTGTAGGGTTTATGTCATTTTCTTGTGATCCCTAGACACAGTTTGCTTCTGAAGAGGAGTGAGGGCCTGGGATATGTTACTGATGGTCCTGAAAGTGATCTGCATTTGAATAGGTCAGAGAAATTGTTCTGGAAGTCTGCAGACTGGGACACACTCCCTTCCCCACCGGTTCCAGAGGGCTCTGAGGAGCAGTTATAGGTGTGTAATGAGGACCCAGGGCTTGGACCTGTTCTGTGGGAGAAAAAAAATAAGGGAAGTGACTTTCTGGATAAATCACGGTGATCGTTGAATTTGAAGTTGTCCCCAAAGTGTATTCTCCTCATCAGAGCATATGCTCATAGCTTTTTTTTTTTTTTTGTATTTTCCTTTTCTTCCCCTGCCTTCCTTTCCCTCCCCATCTCCCCACCCACCTCCTCTGCAGCATCCCCAGCCCACACATTCTTTTTCCCAGCCAACTGCTTGTTGAGGGCTGTGTGGGGAAACTAATTCCCCACAGGACAGAGGAACATGTGAAAACAGGCCCTCGATGAAGCTGGGCTCAGGGCCACCCACTGCCAACATTTTCTAGGTGAACAAGAATGAATTACAAACGCAGGCTGGACCTTGGTGCTCGGAGCCATGCCAGGCAAGAATTGCCTGTGTTGAGGACAGAGAAGGGGAAAAACGTGCGTGCGCGCGCGCACACACACACACACACACACACAGACAGAAAACCTGCCTCCCAGGGAAGACTGACTGTGAATCTCAATGGCGTTTCCCTAGACATGGTTTCAGCATTGAAAACAACCTGCAAATGAGGCTTTTCCCGTTCTGCACGAGTGGGCTCTCCCCTCCTCCTGCATCTGACATCCCTGCCACCACCCACCGATTGGGCAGCATGATTTGATGGAGCATTCATCAGGAGGTTTGGGGGTCCCCAACGAGTAAATACACTTGCTGTTGTGAGTCCCATACATAAAAGGAAAAGTATCACATTTTCCTCTGAATTCTTGAGGAAATTGCTCTCATATACAACACCAGCCTTTGGCTGCGTGACAGAGACAGAGTGTCGTTTGCATGCCATTACCAGGCTGTAAAGTCTGGTCAGGGTTGCCTTTTCGGAGTTTCCAATCTTTTGGGATCCTGGGAGGGTCACCCTGCGGGTCAGGTTTGTTTAGTCTGGTCCGTAATGGTGTAAAGTGGCCTTGACTGTTGAGCCTGCCTAAATAATGCCCTATCTGTTTGATACTTCAACAGTCCCTCAGAGTTGTATATATGTTTCACTTTCTAATATTCAAGGCTGAATTGGATTTCATTTTAATAGAAGGCAAACTGTTTCTAAAAACAACCTCATCTTGCTTTGAAAGTTAGCCAGAGTTCAGAGGGCCCTTGCATTTTAAGGGGTGATTCATGTTTTCTCTGGAAAAATCATAGAACACTTCTGTGTTTTCATATGCATGTTACTCACTCTTTGAATCTTTTTAAGGGATTCATCTCAACATATGTCATTTAAAAATGCATTTTATTAAAATATAAAGTACATAGATAAGACAGCACATATAATAAGCATGTAGTGAATTTTAACGAACTCAGTACATTGTAGCAACTGGCCCCAGGTTAAGAAACAGAACATCAGCAGCACCCCAAAAGCCCCCTCATGCCTCTCCATGGGAGCATATACCATTTTAAATTTCTCTTATTTATAATTTATTCTAGGTTTTCTATGTTGCACCTTATTCTGTTTTTCTCAATGGTGTAACATTCCCTGAATCATCACATACTAATAAGAAAGAGAAAAGAACTTGTCTGATCTGCTGGGTCAAAATAAACTACCTGTCTAGAATCCTTGAATATGGCATTGTAATGTCCTATGAAGCTTTGTAAATTCATCAATATCTTGCCAAAATTGAGTTCATTTTTATAGGATCTCCTCTAGAAGCTCAGAGCTTTCTTCTTTATGTATTGTCACAAGAAAATCCTGGTTTCACAGAGGGGTCTAAATAGCATTGGTTTTATCTAGCTCACATCCTAGTTTGGTGAAATACTATATTTTATTTTTTGAGACAGGGTCTCACTCTGTCACCCAGGCTGGAGGGCAGTGGCACAGTCTCAGCTCACTGCAGGCTCCATCTCCAGGGTTCAAGCAATTCTTCTGACTCAGCCTCCTGAATATCTGGGACTACAGGCATACACCATCACGCTTGGCTAATTTTTTTTTTTTTTTTTTTTTTTTTTTTTTTTTTTTTTTTAGTAGAGACGGGGTTTGGCCATCTTGGCCAGGCTGGTTTCAAACTCCTGACCTCAAGTGATCCACCCGCCTCGGCCTCCCAAAGCGCTGGGATTACAGGTATGAGCCACTGTGCCCAGCCCTCCTTTTGTGAAATACTATCAAACCCACTTTATGAATGTTAAGTAATTAAGGCCTTCCGGGTTGAGAGAATAGTGGTGGAAGAAAGTTATTCATTGCAAACATTTTGCTCAGAGGCTTTTAGAAGTAAATAGGTTCTCCTCCCCAATCCTGCTATATTTCAAAAGGAATCAAAAGCCCTATAAATGGACTTCTCCCCTCCTTTTTAAAAGTAGTCAATTTCTTTCTTCCCAAGCTCCTCAGCTCCCAGAGCAGCTTTCATTACGGCAACATAAATAAAAAGTGACATAAAATTATACAGCCCTGTGTAAAGTAGTTTAAGGAAAATGTCTTTTATGGCAGCTTTTATGGTTTCACCAATTAGTTATTAGATTTTCTCCATTTTTAATTCGCTGTCCTGCAAGTGCGTTCTGAAGGGTTTCTTCCCCTGTTTCATCTCTTAGTAGTAGCAGGGCTGGGGGGCGCTGAGCCCCTGTTTAGCTGATTTCTTGTTTCATGAAGGCTTTCATGACAGCCTGTTGCTAGATGTGGGCAGAGCAGGTCCCTTGGGAGAGAAGCCAGCATCGAGCCATTCTGTGAAGTGAGCAGAATTTCACCCCCTCCCTGTAAGAACTCTCAGTGTCTGTCTCCTGCTGAGGGTAGCACCAGGCCGGCTGTGGGATCCTGTCACAGCAGGTGGACCTTAAGCTGATAAATCCTGAGTTTTTAGAAACTTTCCAAACATTCCTGGGGAGTGAGAATAACAGAGATTTACTCCTGCCAAAATTTAATCATGCAGAAAAAGCAAAATTTAGATCAGTGTATAGATTATTTTTTAATGCAAGCACTTGACAGCAGAGAACAAGGAAGCTGAATACTCAGCGCAGCCGAGTCTAGACCACTGCAATTTGATTCATTTAGGGGAATTGTATTAGGTTTTCGCTTTGGCTTGGGCTGGGCTTTTCTCTTTGGGAGCGCATGATGTCATCGTGTCAAGCGTGTCACAGCCAAGGCATTCTGGTATTTATGTTGACTTCAGATCTAGCCCAGAGTACATGGCAGGCTCAATTTATTGCTACTTTAACTTTGTTTAGTCATGGAGAGGCTTTATTTATGTTGGTAAATTTCAATCAGTGGCCAAAAGTAGCCGTACAATGAAAAGACCTGCCAAATTCATCATCAATAAATCACCTTGTTGCTGAGTTTCTTTAATTAAGGAAAAACTCCGTCTGTGGATCCCTGTGGTTGCTGGAAGGAAAGGAGGGTGGGGAGTGCTTTGATTAATCCATCTATCAGCCTGGCTTTGGAAAGTGAGTCTTCTGTTTCTGATTGTAGCTGGGCAAAGACCTAAATAAAAATTTATCTTGTCAAAACCTATGGGCTAACTGAAAGCAAATAAAGAAGTTTTATGGCGTCCACATAAAGTTAAATAAATAACGAGAAAGTGCAGTACGTCCTACAGACATTTTTTCAGTACAGTGCGTGGCTCTGTTCTTTGGGGAGAACTCATTAACTTTAAAAAAATTACCTTTAATGGGCCACTCGTTATTGTCATCATCAAATGCTTCGCTTGTCTCAAGTTCCAGTGTTTAGTACCTGATTAAAACCGAAGACGGGGGGGTGGGGGAGGCATGTGGCTTGGTGCTGTGGGAACTACCCAGGATAGAATGCACGGCAAGTGCTTCTAAAGGGTAAAATACAGACGTTGCAAACAGCACTGAAAGTATCGGGGGGATCTTTTAAAATGGATCCCTCTGGAAGGTAACTGACCTTCCTGAGGATGACATACTATTGCAGGGGAGGTTGAAGCTTTTCATGTCTGAATGAACGAGGGACTTCATCTCTGGCTGAACTTATCTTTCGTGTGGGGGCATCCCTCTGCTGGGAAAAGTCTAGAAAAATATACTGGGATTTTCACCAAATGCTGTTTAAGCAGACTTCTGTCTGGGCTTGGGCTCATGGTGGAGTACACTTTATTTCTAGGTAAAAAAGAAGTCCTACATCAGACAAAAGACAACAGGTAGTGATGGAGAAGGTCAATTCTGATTCTAGAACGTGTGTCACGGTCTTTGCTTTTCCTTTTTAGGTTATGAAAAGGAGGCTCTCTTGATACTAAGCTTCAGGATCTATTCACAGGAAAAGGTGATTTCTTGTGTCGACTCTTGGCACACAATGCATTAGGCAATCAGCCCCTGTCTGTTTGATGGAGCTGTACAATAAATATGGGCTTGGGGGAATCAGGAACATTTTGAGAAGCATCTCTGGTGGAATCCTGATGCTGGAGGCTTCTGCTTTGGGGTGTGACATTTTTGAGTTGGCTGACTAAAGCTGTTCCTGGGGGTCAGCTGGTGGTTTTGCAAGTTCTTGGCTTTTTCCTGCATTCTGTCATTGTGCCTTGACTTTTTTAGTGGGACAGGATTCCCCGTGACTGAGGATGGTGGTCATGGTGATGCTGTGAACAGTAAGACTGTCATCCACATGGGTTAGGAGGTGTGAGAATGAGACAGGAATGGAGGGGTAGGTTTTAACCTTATCAAGCGGATCAGCCTCACTGAATCAGGTAGGCTTCAGGCATTCCCAGACACCAAAGCCTGCTTCTTCAATCTGCACTGCAATGTTGGTGATTTTAGCCTCCTAGAAGACCTGTCTTTAGGTCAGTGAGACAACAGTTTGCTTAAATGGGGGACAATTTCAATATAGAAGTCATAATGTGGCCCATAAAATTTGGTCATAGGTTGATAAAACATTTCTAGCCACCTCATAATAACTGTATCTTGTGCATTTTTAAACCTTATTCATTAGTTCCAAGATCCAGTTTAACGCTCTCTTGGAATCACCTTAGTTTGCCTTTAGTGCATCGGAAAGGACACTTTGATTTATCCCAGCATGGAGGTCAGAGGTTAACAACAGGACAACAAATATATACTAAACTCTTTCCATGGGTCTAGTAAGTGTGGCACAGTGTGCAGACTCCAGTGAATCCTATTATGGCCTTTGCCCTGAAGAGGCTTCTGATGTTGAAGGAGGTAGGATTTATGTAACTGTTAGATTGAAAGTGAGGACTCCTACAGATAGAGTTGTAAAATGTTGTCATCTTTTCCTTCTAAGCCTGGCCTATGGGGTTAGCTCTTCATTCCCTGGGTCAGATCTAGGAAAAGTTCCATCACTTTTCTGGCCACTCCAGGATCTTTTGTTTGCAAAAATGTTCTTAATTCAATATGAGGACAGTGGTTTTCAACCCAAGTGGTTCATCAGACTTCCCTGGGCAGCTCTTAAAAAATATTGATGCCCAGGTTATGCCCAAGACTAGTGGAAAAAAGAATCTTTGAGGATGAAACCCAGACATCAGTACTTTTAAAGCTTCCCAGGAATTCCAGATGAACAGCCAGGGTTGAGAACCACAGAAATGAAATGTGCAATCCCAAATAAATCATGAAACATTCCAATTTTGTTTAAAACTAAAGCCTCTTCCATTCTCTCTCAGGCCTACAATTCTGCGTTAGGGAGAAAGGCTTGGGTAGCCTTGACTTCTCATCTGAACTTACAAGTGCTTTCCTCCTAGCCATCTTGCTTACTGACATTGCTGACTGCTCTGAGGTTGGGATGGTTAGCGGGGGAACAGGTAATTGCTGGGAGACTCTCATGTGACTGGCATCAGTGCCACCTGACATGGCTTCTTCTGGATAAGTTTGAAGTTGATTTGCTTTGGGGGCAGAAGCAAAAAGTTGTATGTTCTTTGGAGATTACCTTTCATCTCTGGGAGTCTCTTCTCTGTAGTTCCTTTGGTTTTCCAGTAATCTGATTCACACAGAGAGATTCTGCTGTGTCCCAGTGACCCCCAGGAGGCCATCTAAGACAAAGTCCCTTAAGAGGGTGCCAGGCCAGCTGTCCCTCAGTCATGCAGCCCCTCCCTCCTCTCTATGCTTTCAGCCCTGCTTCCCACCTTTCCCTTCAGGCTCATCCATCCAGTGTTCTGGTATCACCCTCTTGTACCCCACTGATTTCAGGGGACCTTGGACAAGCTCTATTTTGTCTCCTGGAAGCTCATTTCACCAGGCTTGAGGTGAGGGGAAATACCACATCAGCAGAAAACACTAGTCCTCCAATTTTTTTTTTGAAAACACTAGTTGTTCTCCAATTTTTTTTTTCTCTTTTTTTCTTTTCCTACAGTGATAGAGTTTTGGCTGTAAATGTGGATTTTCAGAATAAAGACAATATGTCTCGGTTTCCCTTGCAGCTAACTACCATGGGACTAAATTCTGATCAATGGCATATTGAGTCCTGTCGTCATGGGACTAAATTCTGTCAATGGCATATTGGGTACATGCAACCTAGGCAACTTCCAGGAAATATCTTTAAAAGGAGATGGCATGCTCTTCCTTCAATCTGCTTTCTTGCTGGATGGAAGGCAGTTGGCTGAGATCTTGGTCACAGAAGTGGAAGCAGCATGTTGAGGAGGTCTGGCAGGAGACAGGAAGCAGTCTGGGCCCTGATGAGTCATACTCACACCGACTACTCAAACTTTCATGTGCGAGAGAAATAAACTTCCATCTTTTAAAACCCACTATTCGTTGTCAGCAAAGCCTGAGTCCTGTCCTCTCGCTCTCCTCCCTGGACAGCATGAGCTTCGCCACTCGTTCCACCTTCTCTACCAAATATCAGTCCCTGGGCCCTGTTCAGGTACCTAGCTACGGTGCCCGGCTGGTCAGCAGCGTGGCCAGTATCTATGTAGGCGCCAGGGGCTCTAGTTCCTGGATCTCCATGTCCATATCCACCAGCTTCCAGGGTGACATGGGGTCCGGGGCCCTGGCTGCAGGGATGGCCAGGGGTCTGGCAGGAATGGGAAGCATCCAGAATGAGAAGGAAATCAGGCACAGCCTGAATGGCCGCCTGGCCTCCTATCTGGACAGAGTGAGCAGCCTGGAGACTGAGAACCGGAAGCTGGAGAGCAAAATTCGGGAGTACCTGGAGAAGAAGGGGCCCCTGGTCAGACACTGGAGCCATTACTTCAAGACCATCCAGGACCCGAAGACTCAGATCTTTGCAAAAACTGTGGAGAATGCTGGCATCATTCTGCAGATTGACAATGCCCGTCTTGCTGCTGATGACTTTAGAGTCAAGTATGAGACAGAGCTGGCCATGTGCCAGCTTGTGGAGAGTGACATCCATGGGCTCCACGAGGTCACTGATGACACCAATGTCACTTGCCTGCAGCTGGAGACAGAGATCGAGGCTCTCAAGGAAGAGCTGCTCTTCATGAAGAAGAACCACAAGCCCAGATTGCCAGCTCGGGGTTGACTGTGGAGGTACATGCCCCCAAATCTCAGGACCTCTCCAAGATCATGGCAGACATCTGGGCCCAATATGACGAGCTGGCTCAGAAGAACCAAGAGGAGCTGGACAACTTCTAGTCTCAGCAGATTGAGGAGAGCTCTACAGTGGTCACCTCACAGTCCACCAAGGTTGGAGCTGCTGAGATGATGCTCATGGAGCTGAGACCTACAGTCCAGTCCTTGGAGATCAACCTAGACTCCATGAGAAATCTGAAGGCCAGCTTAGAGAACAGTCTGAGGGAGATGGAGGCCCACTGCACCCTGCAGATTGAGCAGCTCAACAGGATCTTGCTGCACCTGGAGTCAGAGCTGGCAAAGACCCGGGCAGAGTGACAATGCCAGACCTAGGAGTACCAGGCCCTGCAGAACATCAAGGTCAAGCTAGAGGCTGAGATCACCACCTACCACTACCTGCTGGAAGATGGTGAGGACTTCAATCTTGGTGATGTCCTGGACAGCAGCAACTCCATACAAACCATCCAAAACACCACCACCCATTGGATAGTGGATGGCAAAGTGGGGTCTGACCAACACCACCAAAGTTCTGAGACATTAATCCAGCAGAAGTAGGGGAACTTTTGGGGAGCAGGAGGCCAATAAAAAGGTCAGAGGTCAAAAAAACCCCCCCACTATTGTTATGGGATGTCTGACATAACTAAACCCATTCCTAACTAATTCAGAATTTTGTCTTGAGATGGAGTGCTAAGCATAAGCTTGGGCAGATGACAGGCTGCAGGAACATAGATGTAGAATAGGAAGAGGGTCACCCTCATTAGATGGTAGAAAAACATTGGGTCAAAATGCATCTGCTATACCTTGAAAGGCAGACCATGTGTTAGTGAAAGTGGTAGCAAAAGGCTAGAATATTGGTGGTTTTGCTGCTTTTAGCAAAGTTCTACAGGAGAGAGTTGAATTCAGCTGAGAGCCAGTCAGTCTGCAAGCAGATGTGGAAGGAAATGTCACTTTGCTAAGGGAGGTGCTCTGTGCTGCAGCCTGCACTCTAATTTGACTGAGAGTCTATATTTGGGGGTGTTTGAAGTGTTAATTAAGCTAACTATGTCTGCAACCCAATTTGGAAGCAGCTCCAAGAGGTGGCTGCAAAATGGCAGCCTTGCTAATGTGTAGCACTGTGACCCGAAACCCTCTTCAAGCGACTTACTTTAAGAGTTCTCTGCCAAAATGGGAGTCAGCTTAGCTGGCTGCAAAAATCAGATCTTACCAAACCTTTTGTTTCAGTTGCTGCTATGTTTTCTCTCTCTCTCTCTCTCTCTCTCTCTCTCTCTCTCTCTCTGTGTGTGTGTGTGTGTGTGTGTGTGTGTGAAAGAGAGAGAGAGAGAGAGAGAGAGAGAGAGAGAGAGAGAGAGAGAGAGAGAGATGTGGCTAAACACTGGCCAGTAAGGAAAAAGCCTGAAAGCCTGAGACTTTAGGCTTAAAAACTTTGTCTAGATGACATCTTTGTCTGTGTTTTTTCACACAGGGAAACAGATAAACTGGAAGCCTACTAAAATTTTGAGGAAATCATATTGGAAACAAAAAAGCCTGTGAGCAGCAATCTCTAGAGTAATGCCTGTGTTCCACAGGCTGCATTAGCAGGAAGAGGGTGTGAAAGGGGATTGTGTGTACCCTCCAAGGCCCATTTCAGATGTGGTCAAGAGCATGATGGATAAGGGAGAAACTTCCAGAGGGAAAAGCCAGGGGCAATGGACAAGGGAGTTATTCTCAGGAAGGAGAGCAAGAATCTGCCAGGGTGTCTAACCAGGGAAGTGACTTCATTATCAAGGACAGGAGTCTTCGCTATTCCTGTCCAGTGGGATAGAACAATAGTTATGGGCCAGTGACTTTTGGGCATTTCCCCTTCTCCCTATTTTCAAATGAGAGTCTTTAAAAATTGTCGTTATCTTGTTTCTTCTCTACCATTTTAATTTTAGATAAGTGGTAGGAAAGTAACTTCTTATTAGCATATAGATCACCTGACCGCTAAGAGCTGCATCTGGGCCTGATGGAGAGGACTGAGCACCAGTCACACACTCTGGATTTAAGCTGACTGCAGACTGGTTGGGTCATTGCCTTCTTTTGTGGAAAGGATATGGGTGCACATGGATATTTTTAGAGTTAAAGAGGCGGATTGTGAGGCTAGGCACAGTGGCTCATAATCCGAGCACTTTGGGAGGCCAAGGAGAGAGGATTGCTTGAGCCCAGGAGTTTGAGACCAGCTTGGGCAACGTAGCAGATCCCCTCTCTACAAAAAAATAAAAAAATTAGCTGAGCATGGCGATGTGCATCTGTAGTTCCAGCTACTTGGGAGTCTGGGTTAGGAGGATTGTTTAAATCTGAGGAGTTGAGGCCGTGAGCGATAATTGTGCCACTGCACTTCAGCCTGGGTAACAGTGAGATCTTATCTCAAGAAGAAAAAGGAGGTGGATTATGGAAGAAACACCTAGTTTTCTCACTGTATCTTCACAGTGATGTAGCCTTTGACTTTCTGCTGGGCATATGGCTTTTCAGAATAAAGATTATATTTCCCAGGCTTGCTTGTAACTAGGGTTAGTTATGCTGCTCAGTTCTGCACAATGGGCTATAAAGACTGTGTGTGCGTGTGTGTGTGTGTGTGTGTGTGTGTGTGTGTATGTGTGTGTGTATGAAATTAAAAGGACTTAGATCTTTCTCCTTTACTTTTAACTTTCTTACTGGTGGGAATGTGGATAAATTCACCATAGCAGCTCTGAACCATTACTTTAGATATTTACATGAGAGAGAAATATAGTTCTTTCTTTTAGAAGTCATTTATTTTGTGTTTTCTTTCACTGGCAGTTAAATCCAACCCTGTAAGGGGGTGTTAAGACAGAAAGCACACTAATAGGAGAATGAAAATGTCTATTTCCCAGGTTGCTCTATTTCAATATTTTATACCATTAAGGACAATATCACAAAACTGTTTCTCAGACTATTTTTTCCTGTTTTTTAGAAGTTTTATTCTGTTTTTAATTGACACAATAATTGTACATATTTATGGGGTTCAGTGTGATGTTTTGATACATGTATACATTATGTAATGATCAAATCAGGGTAATTACCATATCCATCACCTCAAATACATCATTTCTTTGTGGTGAGAATGTTCAAAATTATGAGGCCTTTTCTTTGGAATTCTTGCATAGATGGTTTAACATCTTGCTTTGGAAAGTGAGGATAGCTGATACCTATTTTCTAGATGTTCAAGAGGAAACTGAGCCAGAAAGAGTTCCATTTTATCATTCTTTTATAGTCATGGATATAAACTAATAGTTCCAGAAAATGTACACTATAGTTAGATGACAGAGTGTGTGTGTGTTATAGACTATAAATGCTCAAGGAATACAGAGAATGGAGAAATTATTGTAGGCTGGATTAGTTGGAGAAGTTTCTGAGGTGTGACAGACTTGAAATGGAGGAAATGAAGGTCTTTGCTAAAAGACAAGAGGGTGTGCCAGGTGAGGGTGTGAGTGTGTGCACGTAGGGGTGAGGCAGTTTAGACTGTACAGTAAAAGCACGGCAGTAAGAATGTGCATAGTTCACATGGGGCCCTTGGTTTGGAGCTTTATATTTCTTGGTGAAACTTTATCTCTATTCACTTCCCTGATTTTTCTTCTCCTTTGTCTTCCAGGGTTGTTATATGACTGCATGATGATATCTTGATCACCTATGCCTTTATTGATGGAAAATAACACCTCTCAAAGTACTCTCCATATATTTATGGGTGTTTTTCAGGAGTAGAAGACACCTCTATCCAACTCCAACACCAGTACATGTCCCCAGTCCATATATTTCCCTACTTACAGACCACAGTTTTGTTTGGGTATCAGGCAGCTGCATTGTTCAGAGAGCTTAGACCCCACTTCCATAAAGATAGAGCATATTATTTCTGTAAGCCAAGCAAGGGAATCTTGTTTCCCAGTTCAGTGGTTGGTATAGGCACTTGGCATATAGTGCAATTCTAGCTCATATGTTGCAAGGACTGGAGAAAGAGGTACTTCTGGGAAAGTTATCTTTGCCATGAAAGAGGGATACAAGGAAGGAGTATTCTGTCTTAAGTTTGTGTGAGCTTGTGATGCCTAAAACATCCACGGTCATCTGGCCTGAGATGGGATAGCCTGAGACAAAAGCCAACATACCTGGGAGCGCAGAGCAGAAAGACAGAAAGTCCTTGATGGTGTCATTGGATTGGGAACCACCCAACCCTGACATTTCTTAACTTCCAGACTCTTTGTTACATGAGAAAATAACCCCCTTTTATTGCTTAAGCCATTTCAGCTTGGTTCATGTTTATTTGGTGGATATGCCAGAGTGCTGCTCCCTGTTCAGAAATGGCCTTAGTTCTTCTCTCCACAAGGGTGCTATTTGGCAGCTTCTGCTCCTCATACCACCTGGACAGAGACCACGAGGGCTCCTCCTGCTGGGGAGCCCTTTGCAACCATCACACTGACCTCAGGGGAAACAGACCCAGTTGTTAACATTGACACTTCATCATAGGCATGGGATCAATCTTTCCAGGAATTATCCCTTGTAATTCCTGACAATGCAGTAGAGACTGGGATGTAACTTTTTTTTTTTTTTTTCCCCGAGATGGAGTCTTGCTCTGTCACCCAGGCTGAAGGGCTGAAGTGCAATGGTGCGATCTCCGCTCACTGCAACCTCCACCTCCTGGGTTCAAGCGATACTCCTGCCTCAGCCTCCTGAGTAACTGGGATTATAGGCACGTGCCACCATGCCTGGCTAATTTTTGTATTTTTAGTAGAGATGGGGTTTCGCCATGTTGGTCATGCTGGTCTCCAACTCCTGACCTCATGATCCACCTGCCTTGGCCTCCCATAGTACTGGGATTACAGTTGTGAGCCACGGTGCCCAGCCGGATGTAACTTTTAACAAGACTTCACAGAAGGTTCGAGGATGATGGAGGGGAAGTGCATATGCACAGTAGCTCGCGACTGAGGTGCGCATGGCTCAGGCTATCTTCAGAGTGTCTTGGCAGACCAGCTGCTGGTCTTATTCCTGCTTTATCTGGGGCAATTTGGCTAACCCTTTGCCCCCTCCTCTTTGCACCATGCTTCTGCCGCCAGAGAGAGTAGAAAGATTTCCCTCACACTAGTCCTTGGGCTGTGCAGTGTAGTCCAAACACTGGCAGCATCAGTGTCATCTGGGAAATTGTGGGAAATGCAGAATCATAGGCCCTGCCCTAGACCCACTGAAATATCATCTGTATAAGCCTTCTAGGTGATTTTTCAGAACATTAAAGCATTAAAGTTTAAGAAGTTATTCTAGTCTAAGGCTTGCCTCTCGTGCCTTCATTTCCTGTTCCAGATTTGAACTCTACCTGGGATGACTGGCTATGGGAACATTTTTTTTTTTTTTTTTTTTTTCCAGGGAAAACTCCACCCTCATAGCGATGTGGACTTTTGGGCTCAACAGGACACTCACACAATTCCATACAACCAGTACATAGTCTCAAATCCGGGCTGGTCAGTTTAAATAAATGGTCACTCTGTGGCATGAAAAGCCCAATCCAGGTAAGGGCTAAGCCTTTCACCTTTAAAAAATATTATAAAAGTAACATTAAAATATTAACATTTAAGACAAAGTGAATTTTATATGTTGATATTACCTTCTCATCCTTGTCTATATACATATATATTTAATTTTTACATATTTGATTTAATATTTAATGATTCAATTTTATATTCTGCATTTTCATTCAGTATTACACTGAGATAGGCTTCTATTCTGTTATTTTTTTTTCTTTCCCATAGCCTGTATTTGCTCATTCTTACACCCCTCAGATAATTAATGTTAAAAATTTGATTCATATTTTTGCATGCCTTTCTCTATCCTCATGCAAATATATGCACTCATGTATATGTCATTTTTGGGGTCAGTTTCTCTTTTCTTACAAAAGGAAATTATATTAAACATTTATATTAGGTTGGCTTTTTTCCCCCCTAACCATCATGGTTGTCCTCCAGGTCAGTAGGCACAGAGGTAACTCCTTATAGTTGCATAATATTCTTCAGTATGGATGTATTAAAATTGATGCACCTCTTTTCTCTTACTAATGGACATTCAGATTGCTCTGGTCATATGTTTCCTTACACATAGGGCCTTATGTACGCCATACTTTTACCTCTAAAGACAGATGCTTATAAGTAATATTGGTGGGTCAAAGGATATATAGGTTAGAGTAAGCAAACTGCTGTAACAAATAGACCCTAGAATATATCATATTTCAAACATAATAAAAGTGGAATAGTTCATGTTAGTTCTGGATACTCAGTGGGGTCTCTGCTACACATAATCACTCTGGGATTTAGGCTGCAGGGGCTTTGCCACCTTCAACAAATGAATTTAGTGTCATACTGGAGCTAGGACTCAGTTGTCTGCCACAGAGGAATCGGAAAAGTGCAGTGTAGGTGTGCCCTGAATGAGAGGAAACAATTTTTTTTTGAATAGTTTCTGCTACAAAAGGTCAATAATATTTAATTTAAATATATATTACCAGGTTGCTTTTGCAAATGGTGGTAAGAGTTTACATTCTTACTAGCAACATATGAAAGAGTCCATAATCTGGAATCCTTGGCGGTGCTGGATGGCATCATCCTTTAAATCTTTCTAAATCTGATGGATGAATAATGAATGATATTGCTTTAATTTGTATTTCCTTGATTATTACTGGTTAAGTGTCTTTTCATAAGTTTAATAGTCATCTGGTTAATTCGTTTATTTCCTACCTGTTCTATGTTCCCTTTTGTCTCCTTTCTTGCCTTCTTTTGGATTATTATTATTATTGTTATTTTTGAGACAGAGTCTCTGTTCTGTTGCCCAGGCTGGCATGCAGTGGAATGATCTCAGCTCACTGAAACCTCCTCCTCTCGGGTTCAAGCAATTCTCATGCCTCAGCTTCTCGAGTAGCTGGGATTACAGGCATGTGCCACCCACACCTGGCTAATTTTTGTATTTTTAGTAGAGACAGGTTTTTGCCACGTTGGCCAGGCTGGTCTTGAACTCCTGGCTTCAGGTGATCCACCCACCTCAGCCTCCTAAAGTGCTGGGATTACAGGCGTGAGCCACCATGCCCAGCCTGGATTATTTTTTATTATTCTATTTTTTCCTTCTTTTAGTTTGCTAATTTTATATTTTATTTTTGTACTTTTTTAGAGGTTATTCTAGATTTTAAACATATCTCCTAGACTTATGAAAGTCTAATATAATATTTCAGGTTGGGTCCCCCAGGAGATAGACTTTGAGATGTAGTTATTGTTCAGGAAGTTTCCTGGGGAAATGTTCTTGGCTTAACACTAGTGGACGGGAAGAAAAGGAAACAAGTTTGTCAAAGGAAGAAGTTGGGTTCTGCTGCAATTAGAATGAAAGGTTAAAGCCTTCTCCAGGGAAACTTGGAAGTTGGGATGGCTTTTTAGCATTGTCTTGAGTTTGGTTTAGGTGCCAGACTTTTATATCCACACACTGAGCAGTTATTGGATGCAGGCAGCCTTGGGAAGGGGGCATGCCACTGGGCGAGGTGGCCCTTTTCAGCTGATGGCACCTCCCAAAGAGAGGGGACAGCTGAGGGAGTAAGTCCCTAAGTCTTGAAAGGAAGATCTGACTGGCACAGGTTAGATTACACTACATATAAAACAGTACTTTTACGCCCACCCAAGCAATTCAAGGACCTTAGAACATTTTAACTTCATTTGGTTTCTGATTTGTATTACTATTGTCATTTAAATTTATTCTGTGTGTATTTTAACCGCCGTGAGATTATTATTACAGTTTTTACATTACATATTCATTTATGTTTTCCCACGTACCTTTTCTGTGGCTCTTAATTCTTTCTGCATTTCTAAGTTCCATTTGCGATCCTTTTCATCTTCTTGAAGAACCCTCTGTAGAATTTCCTTTGGTATAGATCTATTGGCAATACATTATTTCCATGTTTCTTCGTCTTAAAACATCTTCATTTCACTCTTTCTTTAGGGATATTTTCACTGGTATAGACTTCCAGGCTGGCAATTATTTCCTTTCCTCTGAAAATACCATTATATTACCCTTATTCTTGAAGTTTATTTTCTCCGGATGTGGAATTCTTGGTTGATAACTTTCTGTTACAGAACTTTAAATGTTTTACCAATGTCTTTGGTATCTTACTTTCAAATGAGAAGTTCACGATATTTTGAGTCATTGTTCAGCCGTGTGTTTTGTGTTTTTTTCTCTGGTTGTTATCAAGATTTTTCTCTTTATCTTTGGTATTCAGCAGTTTGACTGTGATAATATTGATGTCATTTTATGTGTACATGTCCTGCTCATGAATCACTGAGTAAATTTATGTCTTTCACTAAATTTGGAAAAAAAATTTGGCAATTATTTCTTTATTATTTATGTCTTACTGTGTCTTTATTCTTCTTCTGGGATCCAGTTATATGTATGTTGGGTATTTTGATATCATTCCACAGGTATTCGGAACTCATATTCTTAGCTACAATCTGCCTTGGGGATGTGTGCTTTGAGTATTAGCCAGAGATTTGATCAGTTTAAACAGAGAAATTGTGGTCATCCTTTCAGACTGTATCCTTTCTTTTCTTTCTTTTTTTTTTGAGATGGAGTTTCGCTCTTGTTACCCAGGCTGGAGTGCAATGGTGCGATCTCGGCTCACTGCAACCCCCGCCTCCTGGGTTCAAGCAATTCTCCTGCCTCAGCCTCCTGAGTAGCTGAGACTACAGGCGTGCACCACCATGCCCAGCTAATTTTTGTATTTTTAGTAGAGACGGAGTTTCACCATGTTGACCAGGATGGTCTCGATCTCTTGACCTTGTGATCCACCCACCTCGGCCTCCCAAAGTGCTGGGATTACAGGCGTGAGCCACTGCGCCTGGCCCGGACTGTATCCTTTCTGAGAGTTCCCTTTCCCTTCCAGTGGCTGATTATCCTGAACTCGGTCTTCTACTTTTTGCAAGCCAGTGAGGTAGAGGTTTTCTGCTGGAGTTCTATCAGAACACAGTGTGCAGCACTGACTTTGGCCTACACTCAGGCAAAATGCTGTAAAAATGGGTCACTCACCCTGTGCTGTTTCTTTTTTCCAAGTGTCTACTTTCTTTCACAATTTACCTTTTCACTTTCCAATGTTATTAGGGTTTTTTTTTTTTTTTTTCTAATTTTGTTCAGATTTTATAGTTGTGATATATGGGAAATTTGGGTATGGTAGCAGCTACTTTACCATATTGGAAGTGGAAGCCCAGTTTTTGTTTTTGTTTTTGTTTTGTTTTTTTTTTTCCCAGCAGTTTGCAAGAATAATTTCATTGTTTCCTGGCTTTGTGAAGCATGTTCACAATGTACTGGTATCAATCTCAAGGAAGGACTCTAAACACTGCACTAGCATCAATTCACTTGCTTGAGTCTGGTAACATAAGAAGTTAAGTGAAGCAACTTTTTTACTCATAGATAGGCAGCAGAGGATCATAGAAGCCTAGGATTCATGATGAGCTGATTCCCTAAGGCTCAGGAAAGCTGTCCAGGGAGGATGGAGTCTCCTATGCATATATCCAACTTTTCACCACAGCTGAGGGTCCCTGCAGGTGTGTTCCACCCTGGGTTTTATACCAGAGGAAAGTGGATTCATTGGGCTAAAGTGTTGCAGAAGATCCTATTGTAGAAGGGACTGGAACAGAGCCCAAGCTGTTTTGGCCCATTCCTCCTTATCTCAGGCTATTGCATTCCCAGCACATTCTATAGTTATTCTTGAGAATTCTAAGTGAGAAAAGAAAGTAAGAATTGGTCACCAAGGTAATCTGGGGACATGTCCATCAGGCTTCAATTATTACTGTTGGGAATTCAGCTGTCAGTCTTATTGTCACTCTAGTAAAGGTAATATGTCCCACCACCCCGCCCCATCTGCTTTTAGGATTTTCTCTTTTACTTTGACCTTCAAAATTTTCTGTGTTTATCAAGGTTTGGATTTCCTACAGCCTGGCTATTTTCTTCTGGCTTATACTCCAGATAGCCATTATCTTTTTGGCTGCTGCTAAGCCCCACCCTTGAATTTTTAATTCCAATTGTAGTCTTCTGTTCCAACATTTATACTTGATCTTTTTTAAAAAGCTTAGTTAGAGATTTTCCATTTCATCATATAATATCTTGAACGAATTAATCTCAATTACTTTATAATCTCTGAAACTCAAATGTCTCGATTTTGTGTTAGTCTGTTTCTATTGTCCGTTCTTTTTTGTTGGTTTTTGGCTGTTTAATCTCCTCTCCTAGCATGCTTAGACATGCATATAAGAACTGTTATGCTAATCTGGAGTTTTGTATGATGTTACAGTTTTCCAGAGGACCTGTTTTGTATCCGGCATTAAGTTACCCTATGGACAGATCACCTTAGTCAGACCTGGGATTGAGATGATTTGAAGGTAGGCAGATTTTGTGAGGTCGGATTTATTTTGTTCACCATGATGCCTAGGGTATGGCCAGTGGGAGTCCCAATTGAAAGCATACTGTGGTTACCAAGGCACCTTCTCTGTGGTGATCTTGGAACTCCAATTTCTGCTTCCCTCCGCACCTGAGACTGTCAGTGCTCTGTCTAGTCTTTCAGTTGCTACTTTCTGATCAGGCATTCAGCCTTATAGCTGTTGCTATGAAACCTGTGAACACGAAGAGGGCAAAAGCAGTGATGAATATTGGATTCAATTATCTGCAGTTTTCTTTCCAGGAATGTCCCCTCAAGTCCTCCTTCAGTGCTCCTCAGCTTGGTAGTTCTCTGAAGCCAACAAATACATTTTTAAAAGTATCTTGTCCGAGTGTTCTAGTTGTTGTCGGTGGCAAGGTGAGCCTTTAACAAACATTGCCACCATTGCCAGAAGTGGAGATCATCAGTTTTTTTTCCCCCTCATGAAGGGGTTTAGAGTCATGCGTGAAAAAAGCTGTTACCTGGTGAAAAAAGCTGCCATAATTGTGTAGCCAGATCTGATCTGTCATAATGACTCAAGTCATAATGCATCTCCTACAACTGCTGAGTCGTTTAGAGAGGATTTCAGTTTGAGGTAGCAGAGGTTGTGTTCACGGGAGAAAAGGTCATGGACTTATATTTCCAGCCCAACTGGCCTCATTCCTCATCAGCAGGCGTGAGACTCAGTGATCATGGCAGAGCCATCTTCGCTGTGATACCCTTTCACACCCTGTCCCTGTCTGCTCATCCATCCGACCCATCCATAATCCCAGACTCCCCTACTTTTGGCTACATCTACCTATTTCCCCACCCTTTCATTCTCCCACTTGTTCCCTTTTTCCCCTAAACCCAAGTCTTCTTCCCCTTAGTTCCACTGCACAGACCCATGCCTATGTCAGGGAGAGACAAGGGAGCAGGTTCTTAAGAATAATGTAGTGAGCGATAATGAGGTACACAGAGTGCTTGTGCCTGTGACGTCTTCATTAGAAGAAACACAGGGGAAGACCTGGGGGCATAATAAATCTTGGGCTCCCTCACTCCAGCCTGCAACAGGACACGGCAGTGATCTTGTCGATTGCATCAGCAGCCTTTAGGAAAAGTATAACAATGTTCTCACCCTCAGATTAATAGCTTTTTCAGTTTCTCTATTTCTCCTCTTGTTTAGAGGTTAATTGTGAAAAGTTAAGAACCCTTTACCAGGAGGCTGAGGCAGGAGAATTGCCTGAATCCAGGAGGCGGAGGTTGCGGTGAGCCGAGATTGCACCATTGCACTCCAGCCTGGGTAACAGGAGCGAAACTCTGTCTCAAAAACAAAAAAACAAAAAAACAAAAAAACAAGAACCCTTTAACAGGCATTTTGGAAAATCCAGACTTGGGACACTCACAGAACAAACAGTTTTTTTTTTTTTTTTTAACAAATAAATTGCAAGGGAAAATATTGAGGAAGATCTATACATGGAAAAAAGACAGAAAAGAAATAAATCAGTTGAAATGTATAGGCATTATTTAGATTCTTATTAAAATAAATATGATTAAAGTAGTATGACATTTATTAGAGAAATTAGAAATTTAAATATTAGCTGGACTTTGATATTAAAGAATTGATATTAAGCTTTTAAGTGTGATAGTGACATAGGGTTATATGTTACAAATGTCAGTCCTTTTAGGGACACATACAAATATTGATGGGTGAAATAAAATAATTTTGGGGATGGGCTTTGAAATAACATGATTGGAGAAAGAGGGTAGGGATGTAGATGAAACAAAATTGTCCACGAATTGATAGTTGTAGAATCTGAGTAAAGAGAACACAGGGGTTTATTATACTATTTTCTCTACTTTTGCATATCTTTGAAGCTTTTCATAATAAAAGTCTCTGTATCTCTGGATAAAACTTTGTAGAAATAATCCCCAACAACTAATAATGCAATTCAAAACCCTGTCCATCCCATTTGCATAATAATCCCCAGATGAGGTCTCTAGCATAAAGAAGGTTCCAGGTCTAAAGAACATAGCACATATTGTGGGGTGGATTTTCAATTTTGCAGAAAATGTGTGTTGGTCTGGAGCCTATTCTCTTTTAGGTTTAGTGCTTACAAGAGATCATCCAGATTATTCTACTTGTGTGTGTGTATGTGTGTGTGTGTGTGGCGAATACCCACTTCAGTGCCTTTGAAACGGGGTTTCAACACATGTTGCAAGATTATCCCCATTGTTTATAGAACAGTCCTGGTCCTGAATATTTTAGATAGAGCATGAATGGATGAAATGGAGTTTCATAGGATTTCTCTTTACATAGATAATATTAGCTGAATCCATATTGGGTGTCAGGTGTTAGACTTAGTATTTCACATGCAATATTTCCTGAAATGTTCACAATTATTCTATGGAGAGGTGTATTAGTCATACTATCTATTTTTGAGGCAGGAAAATGGAAACTTGGAGAGTTGACATAACTTCTCCAAGGGCACAAAAATAGAAATTAGGATACAAAACCAGCTGGGGCTTGAAACCTAGGTTGCTTGACCCCAAAGGCTGAACTCTGCCTCAAATTTCATGTAATTCAGTTTATTACATATTAAATTAAATGTAGATCCTGGGAAGCATATTTAGGCAAAGGTTAAAAAAAGTTAAAATAAAAACAAAAGAAAAGCCAAATGCCAAAGCTCTAAAGACATCTTCAGGTTTGCTAGAATTTAAAGGTATCTTATGGGGCTGAGAAATGAAATGGTTGCCATTCTGGGAATGACCTTCCATAAAGCTTTCTGGAATTCTCTTCAGAACTCCTCACAACTGCATGTGGTACAAATATTTTCTTCCCTTTCTTGGCCATTGGTGGTACAAATATTTTCTTCCCTTTCTTGGCCTTTGAAGACAGAAAAGGGACGGGTTTTCCTGAGCCACAGAAGTTTGCAAACTTGGTGATGACCCGAGACCTTGTTTTCCATGGGTACTGTTACATTGCTATTGGAAGAACAGCAGGAGATGCTCAGCTTCTTGACTGCCAGTGTAAGGCTTTCTCCTGGTCATGAGACAGTGGCCAAAGTGAGTTTAGGAGGGAAATAGATCCGTGTTTTGTGAAGGACTCCAGTGTCTCCTAGGTTAGTTTCATTTTGCAGATGATTGGGGAAACAAAAGGCCTGGGAAAGACAAAATGCCCTTCGTGGTAGAGGTGGGAGGAATCTTGTAATGCAAATAAAGACCCAAGATGGAGAAGAACTTAAATTCAACCCATCCTAGAAAATTCTGCAAGGCTTATTTCACAGTTCTCCAGGTATGCTCATTATTTTTGAATTATTTCTAAGGGGCCTGGTGGAAGACAGAAAGAAGCCTGTAACTAGGTGACTATTGCCATGGGATGTTGGTTTCAGTCTATGAACTTGTATAGTGATGCCATTGAGAGGAACTCTAAAACTGGGGCAAGCCAAGCTCAAAGTCACCTGGAAATATGTACCATGCTGGAGTGGCTACAGAATAGATTTCAGAAGGAGACATCCATTCTGAAGACCTAGTATGTGAAATCCCTGCAATAAGGCATATCAGTTCTTTGTCACTGTCTTGAGGTCACTGGATTAGAATCAAGCACCAGGGGTAAAGAGAAGGTCATTTTCTAAGAAATATTCAGATCACTATGAGGAGCAACACTCATCAGCCGATAGGATTCTACTACCCCATAAACTATTTGTTGGCAGAGGCTCTTCTTTCAAGGGGTGGGACTAGAGACTCAGAACTATTGCTCACTATCCTCCCAGCTCTTGGGGTAGGTCTTTCCTGTGCTATTCTTGTGAGATCAAATATGTGTCACGAGAACTGATGGTTTCAAAAAGGGGAATTTTCCTGCACAACCTTTCTTTTCTTGTCTGCCACCATGTGAGATGTGTGTTTCACCTTCCACCATGATTGTGAGGCCTCCCCAACCACGTGGAACTGTAAGTCCAATAAACCTCTTTCTTTTTTGAATTGCCTAGTCTCAAGTGTGTCTTATCAGCAGAATGAAAACAGACAAATACACTGGGGGATTATAGAGGTTTGAACTTCAGCTGTGATATTTCATGTGTCTAAGAAAGATCAGAATCAAACATGATAAACTATTAACATCCGTTATGTGTGGATAAAGAATCTTTCTACGTGCTATTTTTTTCTTTTTTATTATTATGTTTTAATATTATACACACAGGGGCTTGCTATGTTGCCCAGCCTGGTTTTGAACTCCTGAACTAAAGCAATTCTCCCACCTCTGCCTCCTAAAGTGCTGGGATTACAGGTGTGAGCCACCATGCTTAGACCAAATTTTTCTTTTCTTTTCTTTCTTTCTTTTTTTTTTTTTTGTGAGATGGAGTTTCGCTCTTATTACCCAGGCTGGAGTGCAATGGCGCGATCTCGGCTCACTGCAACCTCCGCCTCCTGGGTTCAGGCAATTCTCCCTCAGCCTCCTGAGTAGCTGGGATTACAGGCATGCGCCACCATGCCCAGCTAATTTTTTGTATTTTTGGTAGAGATGGGGTTTCACCATGTTGACCAGGATGGTCTCGATCTCTTGACCTGGTGATCCGCCCGCCTCGGCCTCCCAAAGTGCTGGGATTACAGGCTTGAGCCACTGGGCCCGGCATTTTTCTTTTTATAAAGGAAAAATTTGGGGGAAAAAGAGCACATTTTAAATTGAGATGTTTACATTTGTACCACCTAAAAAAAGGCAATAGTGTTGATGTAAAAACAAAATAACAGAGAATGAATTTTTAAAAAGATGAAATAATGGAGTGTAAGGAAGTTAGAAATGAGTTGGAGGTTAAAATCTGTATTGAAGTTATGCAGAATAGTGCACATATGGTACGAAATAAAACTTTTCTCAGAATATGGAGGGAAAAAAGACAAAGATTAAAACAATGAGGGTAGAGATGTAAGCCAGAGGAATGAGAAGAGTGAAAATGACAATTGGTGCCATTGAGGAAGAGCTCACCCTCCATGTTGCACAAAAGTGGTTAACAAAGATTTAATAAGCAGAAAGTTTCCTGAGGCAAAGAAAGACTTGAATGTAGATGGAAAGGACTCACAGGGTCCTGATAAGGTCCATGAAAAGAGGTCTACCCTTAGATTCTTTCTGTGTCTTTTGAATTATGAGGCTAAAGAAATTGGCTGGGCACAGTGGCTCACGCCTGTAATCCCAGCACTTTGGGAGGCTGAGGTCAGGAGTTCAAAACCAGACTTCTTTTTGTATTTTTAGTACAGATGGGGTTTCACCATCTTGATCATCTGGCCAAGATGGTGAAACCCCATCTGTACTAAAATACCAAAAAATACCAAATAAATTAGCTGGGCTTGGTGGCAGGCGCCTGTAATCCCAGCTACTCAGGAGGCTGAAGCAGGAGAATCACTTGAACCCAGGGGGCAGAGGTTGCAGTGAGCTGCGATCGCGCCACTGCACTTCAGCCTGGGTGACGGTGTGAGACTCTGTCTCAAAAAAAAAAAAAAAAAAAAAAAAAGGAAAACTCTTTGAGTGTCCGGGTTCAAAATTAGTCTACAAAGGAATAAAAATCAGGGTGGCCTCAACCCTAGAGAACTAGAAAGTCTGTTGCCACCTACAGAGTTCTGAAGGTTAAGAATAGGGGACGTCACAACCCAAGAATTGTCTTAATTTGTGAATGCAATATTAAAAATTCTGCAATACGCCAAGTTGTACACAACTGAAAAAATTACTCAAAGTTTTACTCCAGTCAACTGAAAGATCAAGGTCTTGGAAGCCATGATATAAAAAGATTTACAAATAGCTTCTTATTCTGTTTAGCTTCCATAATAAAAAATCTAATTATATTGGATATTTTTAAATGGATTTATAACCCAGGGGTAAAGCTAGGGTCTGTAACGCTTCCGTTGGTTGTTATTGTTGGTTTTCACTGTTTTTTCAAAATCAAGAAATACTTGTTTTTCGGTAATAATCTTTACCTCATGGTTCAGATGGAATCGCCTTCTACTTGAAACAATACAACCCACTTCTTTTCTAGTCCAAAAAAGGGCCTGCAATATTTAAATGACAGGGCATTGTGTCTGCAGAATTACTAAACTCAAAGTATTTTTTTAATCCCTCCATTGAAACTGATTTTTATTCAGCAATACAAAAGCATTACATTGACAAAGAACTTGAGTAATAATTTTATGCTTCTTAGAACTCATTTTGAATGACCTGAGTATATACGTTTCTTTTTGTAATTATGAAAAATGAATAACCTACCAGTGGCAGATATAATCTGTGATTAAAACCTCCTTTATAACATCTTCCAACTAGGAATTGTGAATGACTTTTCTTGGGTTAATTGTACTTACAATCAGAATATGTAATATAATCTTAACCATGTTAAATTATGCAGAGAAAAAGGACTTTAAAGAAATAAAATAGTAAATGAGGATATCTGAGTTGCGAGATTCTGGGTGATTTTAATTTTCTTTGTGTATTTGTATATTTATAATAAACTGTATATTTCTTGTCAGAAAAATGAATGCTATTATGAAAATCAGCATAAACAATTTTACCTGTGCCATATGATAAAATTATGTGGCTATTACACACGAGGAAAGGATTGAGGGGTATACTATTATGTTAAATAAAGAGTCTGCAGTCTTTGGATGTTAGAGCTACAAATGATTTATCTTTTTTTTTTTAAAAGACTTTATGTGTGGCAAGACTATATGTTTCTTTCCAACTCAAAAAGTTCTTTATTTTACAAATATACTAAAATAAAATATATTTTATTCAATATAGCAATACTAAAATGGGCACATATAGGAAAGATATACTATACTTTCTATTTTTAACTCTTTAAAACTTAGCCCTATCCTCTTGCCAATAAGTTGCTTTTAAAATCAATGACAGTCCAAACAGTAGACTAACACAATAATTTAAATATAAATAATTATAATAAAGATACTATAACACAAATAAAATATATAGTAAAACTAATTTTAATAAACATTATTGTTTTAAGTGAAATAACTACGATAAAATCAATACTTTTAAATACAAGTATTACAATGAAACTGAAGATCTGAATTTCAGACTTGAAATTCTAAACCACAGGGTTTTAGAGAAGAAAAGATTTCTCAGTTGATATCATATCCAACTTCCTTATTTGATGGATGAGCAAACTGAGTGGGGAGAGACAAAATGAGTAGCTCTGAGTTTCACATTAATTTGCACTGGAACTCAGGGTTCCAGATTCCCTGCACAGTAATTTTTCTTCCCATAATCATGCTCCTAGTGAGGACGGCCTTTGAGTGTGAATACAGAGAGTGACATATGCAAAGGTAAACTGGAGACTCTTCACCTGCCCGTCTTCCTATACAAAATAAAATGTGGACTATTTTTGTGTTTGCAATTATGTGAAGCACCATTTGATTCTCATTTCATAGCTCTATGGCTAAAACTTCTTGGTGACCATCTTGAAAGGAGGCAGAAAGTCTCCAATGCTGTCCTTGCTCAGAATGTCACTCTAGAATTTCACTGGAGGAAAATCTAGGAACATTCTGCTGAAAGTTAAGTAGCTTCCAGTATTAAACTATCAACATGTATTTAGTTTTTCAACTATTTTCTAGATTAAAATTAGTGCAAAATTTATGTCAAAAGATATTTCAGTTTTACTGAACCCACCAGGGTTGCCAAATGTTTTTTAAAAGTTGGTCAAAGAGTCCATCTCTAGATTCTAGAGTCTGGAAGACAAGAGAGAGAAGAGTGATGAGGAAAATGATCTTAGGAGCATGGCAGTGGTGGGCTGGTGCTAATAGTGATTTCATTTGCAGTGGGCAGGCATCCAAGGGTATTTCGGGCAAGTCTTATTTCCCAAGGCAATGTATTCTAGTCTTATGAGAGTACTGTAACAATTTTCTTTGAGATATATTTGAGATTGGACTCTGGCATGAAGTTTTTCTGAATACGAAGCAACATAATGACATATTATCTGGAATTTGAGGCTCTCCTTTGATGCAAAAGTGATCAGATTTACGTTTCCACTAGATGGCATTAGAAACTTCTGAAGCCATGAACTAATTTCTAGTCACCTTTGTTAGGCTGTAAATTACACCTGCAGGTTTTAAGAAGCAGTTGGCAATCGACTATCTGGTGTGTTTTAACTTTGATGCCAGGTACACGGTTAAGACATTGGTATCAGATCTCACCCTTGACATAAATAGCTTCTGGGATTATCAGAATGTCATTCCACATCTCATGTTCCAAGCAAGAGTTTTGAAAGCAACATATACCCTCCCCCTTTGTAAATCAAAACCAAGTAATACTAGGTCCTTTTATCCTAGCTAGGCAATCAGTTGAGGGCAAACATATTAGGTAGAGAGGGTAAATGAAAGCTTTCGTTTTCCTCGCATGCAGAGATTTTGTTTGTTTGTTTGTTTCTTTTGCCATATTTAAAACATGAGGGAGAAAAATCACAGAATCCAAAGGTTTATCAGCTTCTCTTAGTGGTGGTTTTAAGAAAACTGGGTAGGTTTTAGAAATATAAATGAAAACTTCTGGGGTCTAGAATGGATACAATGTCCCAGTGTTTCTGAAAAGTCTTTGCCTCTTCAGATGCTCTGTGTAGCTAAACCAGGAAATCGTAGGTTTAGTGTGTGCGTGTGCGTATCTTTTTCTTTTCTCAGTGGTATGTTTGCGTGCCTGCCGCTGCCACCATTGCCTGCTCCCTAGCCTGGCTTTCATCATTTCTTCCTGTTGATTGGTGTCACCTCACATGCTTAGAATGTCTGCCTGTCTGTTCAGAGTGTGAACACATTCCTCAGAATGCTGATCTGTTCGTTTCACACCAGTGTCAAAATGACTTATTAAATTCGGCACCTCCTGATACTCAGTGGCTGATGTGTTGCTGTCCAAATAGTAAATGACAATAAGCATATGCAGCTGGTGGGCCTAGCAAACTCATTTAATTTGATAAAAATGTCATCGCAACATGCTTTAAATTGCTGTCCTTTTCATCATTGCTAATTGCTAGCTATAGACCTTTTTCCTATGCTTAATACAAGTGTTAGAATACTACTCTTTCCAGTCTGATTAAGAATTAAAAAAAAAATGTAGAATTCCTTTTCAGTGGCAGCATTATTTCATCAAGAGATGGATTTTGCTCTTAATTAGCCAACATGCCACTAGGGAAGCTTCAGAGTCATGGGTGTGAAACAGCCTCAAGCAGGAGATCAATCTAAAGGAAAAAAACGGTGGCTGGGGAATAATTGGCAGCTCTGGTGAACGTGGGCTGGTTATAACAGTGACAATATGTTCCCGTGGAATATCACAAACCTCTCTCTCCTATTTCCAACTTGGCACATTTCAAGCTCAACAAAAGCTGAACAATATATCCCATGGTTATTTGTCTATTGTTTTATATTTTTTTCCTGCTACTTCATTGAGGTTTTTCATGTGTTGGACTGACAATCTGGACATTTCTCTAGAAAGGATTAGGGGATTAAGAAGGCATACAAATTCAAAAAATAATAATCCTTCAGTAGTTTAGTGCTTAAAAACAGATCTGGAACTGATCTATACACTAGAATCAGGCAAACCTGCACTAATTTGCTAAACCCAAAGTTGATTTAATGCCCCCATCACCCGCCACCTACATACCCATACATTGAACTCAAACTTTTTAAAAAGATGTGTGCCAGATTGAACAGGAACTATTTTATTATACAGGCAAAATGGAGAAAAACTGCAACGTAATTTCCCACCCAAAGTGAACCGATAGTTAATTTGGTTAAAACCTACTTTTTTTTTTTCTTTTAAAATAATCTTTCTGTGTGGAGTCTGACTTCTGGAGTGGTTGAGCTCATAGCCATACAGGCCACCAGCCTCTCTGCTCGCCTGTTAGCACCTCCTCCCAGCAGGAGGCTTTATCTGGGATTTTACTTATGCAAAACGAATGAACAAAAAAGGGGCAATTTGCCTTTCCTCATAATATTCTTGCTTTTCAGAGCTCGATAGCCTTTGCTAAAAACGGAGCATGGATCCTGGATTACTGTCTACTTTATGTGGTTGAGTGTATTTTTTTCAAGTTGCTTATGGAAGAAAACATCACAATCATTTTGGTGCAAATTCCAAATGATGTTCCCAGTCATCTTCTATAGTCTTCCTGCTGTGATTGGCCCATCTAAATAAAATAGTCAGTTAAAGAAATAAGTAACCTACTTTTAAATACATTTTTACTTTGATTTTCCATCTATATCTAAAGTTAAGAGGGACATTTTGAGCACTAGACTATCTCAGGCTGCCAGAGGTCATTTCATTTTCTCCTCTGCTTGTGTGCTAGTGATACCTTTACCACTGGTATATAGAAAAGAAATGTCTTTGGGATATTTCCAGGAAGGTCCATGGAAGCTCTTTTTGCTTAAATTGAGCAATGCCAAAGAGCTCATCAAAATGAATGAGGGCAATGGGAAGTCTGGGTCCTAGCTCTGAACTCTTCCAGATCAAAATGGCTCTGCCTGGGCAGTTCCAGGTGAGAAGAATCAAAAGTTCTATGCCTTGGTCAATATGGGGGTGAGGTGGAGGGTACCATTAATCATATTAGTGCTCCCAGTAACTGGTTTGGGGTGTTGATGAAAGTGTGTGTCCCGTGTCTGGTAGGTACATAGTGGATGGCTTGCCAAGAGGCCCTCTGGTTGACATGCTGGGGCAGAGGGGACCCCCTCAGCCTTTCCTCCCACCCAGGGTCCCCTAGTCTCAGCTGCAACTCCATTTTACACATTGTACCTTACATTTCAAGAAGCTCTTGAGCCCAGCTCAGTAAGGTAGCATACTCACATCATCCTGAACCCTGGGTTCTCCAAGTTTTGGACTCATCATAATCCCAGCTCTCAATTATTGACTGGCAGAGACTTTTCTAGAATTTCTATAATTATTCCCTGAAACAAGCTTGACGATGTTTTTACTGACCACATAAAAGTTCTCTTCTCTCTTGCATAAGCAATATATAAATATATTCTCTTCACTTGCCCTGACCTAGTTCAGATCTGCTTCCAGAAGAGTCCACCCTTGTGCCTTGGCCTGTGTGCCTCAGTCTACAGTTTTGTGTACTCTTACACGTACATCCAGGGGCCTGTAGAAATCACCCAGAGTTGTCAGGGTGGGTTCTTTTCCCCAAAGGTGAATGGTGTCACCCAGTGTGTGTCATTCCATGGCTTGCTCTTTTAACTAAATGCCGTATCTGAGAGCTGGCCATGTTCTATGGAAATATGGGTCATTTCTCCGAAGACCTGCCTGGGCTTCCATAAAATAAAAAGAGCAGAGTTTGCTTAGCATTTTCTCTTCATTTCATAGATGATAAAACACAGACCCAGGAAGGTTAAGTGACTTATCCAAGGTCTTCCAGCTACTAAGCACTAGAGGATGGGTGAGAACCCAGACCCGGCTGATTCTCCTGCATGCCTGGCTCCTCCCATAGCATCAGGTTTCCTTGCGATGCTGCCTTCTTTCTCCTCTCTGCACTATCCTCTCACCTGCTTTGCTCTTGAAGCTACATTAGGCTTGAGGTTTCTGCCATGAGTGTCCTAATTCCTGGGGCCAGATCTATACTGACCTAGGAAGTACTTGAGGATGAACATTTTGAAAGAACATTTTACACAGGGGGTGTCTTTCACCATTTTAAATATTTTATTTCATTTTGCTAACCAGGTAGTTTTATAAACACTTGGGCTGTCGTAGCCTTACAAATCTTTTAAAGATTTTTCCCCAGCAGGGTCTGCCTCCCATATTTAACAGGAAAGTGTGTAGGAGGGATGTGGGGAGCAATTGCTTGGGGGAAATATTGCCCTCACAAACGTGAATATGGCAATCACAGTGGTTCCTACACAAAGGTTTATGGTGGTATCGTGGGTCAATAGGAATTTCTGTTTGTGAAATGGCTGCAACATCAGAATGGGAGGATAGGCTGAGTAACTTGGCTGCTTTATAAATGAAAGGGCTTTTATCCTCCCAAAGCCTTTCATAGTATTTGAGACTCAGCGGCTAGTTCTGAAGAGGATCCATTCTTGAAAATGGCCCATTTAGCAGCACTTTGGGAAGTCATCAGCGAGTACTCAAGGATGGACTGTCTCAGAAAAAAAAAATGTTGTTAAAAAAGCCCTGTTTGTAAATTCTGCTTACCCACGGAATGAACTATTTTTTTGCATCTCCATAGTATGATTTGGAACTTCACATAGATGTATTTGAACATAAAATTTTAAAGCCATTGTTGCCCCAGCTATGTGCTACAGACCCCGCCCCCCCACCACCGATCGACCACCTGGTTAGTTTTCTGAGAGTTTCTGCGGGAAAGGTTTACAATGGCTGGTTCCTGGTTTGATGTCATATCGATAAATTATGGTGCTTTAAACAGATGTGATCTCACAGCGTGGAATTCTTCAGGGTAAAGCTCATGAAAAGGTTTTTTTCCCCCTCTTGGTTTCATTGTAGTTTTGTTGTTTGGAGGTTTTATGTTGTTCATTTAGTTCCCTGGCTTTTGGGGTTTTATAGTCGTATTTCCTTTGTTTAATATAATTTCTTTTTCTCTTTTAGCTATTTTTGTTAGGGTGCCCAGAGGCTTCAGTTATGAGTGGCTGTAAAGTAAAATATATTATGATTATTACAATGATAAAGTATAAGCTTTTAAGAGGCTGCTTATATTGACCCATATATTCTCTTTTTTCCTCTCTCCAAGATACACACAGAGGCACATTGGAAACACAGTAGAAAACGGCTGCCAATTTAAAACCGGAAGTTAAGAAGAGCAAACTCGAATGTACAGCAAGAGAGCTTCAGGCTGGACTAGCTTCCAGCAGAAGTGGAACTGGAAACCTTGGATTCTATTGTCTCTTCTCTGTGACATGGGAAAATATGTCAGTATCTGAACTTGAACTTGGTCATTACTGCTCATTTCCTAACCTTTTCCAAGCCATGTAACTCCCCTGAGGCTTAGTTTTCTCATCTGTGAATTGCAGGATGATATGTTCATGAGGTTGCTGTAAAGACTGAATGAGATAATGTGTATAGAAGCACCAAGCATGGCCTCTGGCATATAATAGGTGCTCGATAAATATGAACTGGAGTACACATGCACTCTGCTCCCTCCTGCTCCCTCATAGTGCCTGGCTTGGCTCTGGGCTCCCTGGGATATGGTAGGTTACCAAAGCAGGCACTAAGGCATGTCTACTCTTGGTACCTTATTACCTAGGTTTCCCGTGCCACCTGTTTCATTCTAGACATAGATTTCAGGCTTCCTTCCAACAGAACCTCACTTCTGCTAGCTGTCATGTTCAAAAAGGGACTGATGACCACTCAAGTGTGATATGATAGTGATTTATGAATGTCATTCCTCCACATAGCATTTGGATTATTACAGGTTTTTATTTGCTTTTATTTGGCACTAAAAAGGCATTGAGAGCCAAAGGAAAGTCTTTTTAATGGTAGGATTTAGGCATTATGGCACATTTCCTTATGGAGGAGAAGGATTTTCATCCTGAAACCCTCTATGTCATACCCGATAGGTCACTGCTGAGTCTGTCTACTCATACTGATCTCTTTCTCACTGGGTTGAAATAGCGTCCTCCCAAAATTCATGCTGGAACCGGTAAATGTGATCTTATTTGGAAATAGGGCTACTGTAGATATAATCAAGTTAAGATGAGATCATATTGAACTAGGGTGAGGCTTCACTTCAATATGACTGATATCCTTATAAGAAAAAGGAAATTAGGCCACAGAGACATAGACTCACAAGGAATCAGGCCATTTGAAGACAGCAGCAGAATTAGGAGTGAAGCATCTACAAGCCAAGGAATGACAAAGTTTGCTGGCAACCACCAGAAGCTGGGGAGGCAGGGGAGGATTCTCCCCTAGGGCCTTCAGAGGAGGCATGGCCTGGGCCACACGTTGATTTCAAACTTCGAGCCTCCAGGATTTGGAAAGAATAAACTTCTGTTGTTTTAAGCCACCTAGTTTGTGGTACTTTTTTTTTTTTTTTTTTTTTTTTTTTTTTTTTTAGGTGGAGTCTTGCTCTGTTGCCCAGGCTAGAGTGTAGCAGTGTGGTCTGGGCTCATTGCAACCTCCACCTCCCAGATTCAAGTGATTCTTCTGCCTCAGCCGCCCAAGTAGCTGGGATTATAGGTGCATGCCACCACGCCCAGCAAATATTTTATATTTTTAGTAGAGAGAGGTTTTCACCACGTTGGCCAGGCCCGTCTCAGCCTCCCAAAGTCCTGGGATTACAGGAGTGAGCTAGCACACCCAGCTTAGTTTGTGGTGCTTTCTTATAGCAGCCCTTGGAAACACACTTGACTGAGCAGGATGCTTGCTAGATGGCCTAGTGAGCCCAGCCACAGGGAGGGGTGAAGTGGAGATTTTGCTGGTAGGTAGCTGATGTTGGCTAGGACTGTGCTTAGCATGTATAGCAGGAGGAATGCACTCTTCAGGTGGAGCAAGGGTGGGTGTAGGTTGTGTGGTAGTGTTACAGGGGTATTTGAGAGCAAAGAACGTGCTGTGAGAAACTACTTGTGTTTAATAGGAGTGTGCCTTATTTTAGGAAAAGAATGCACTTGGAGTATTTCAGGGGAGCTAAATTTTTCCTGACTTCTCTAGGGGAAAGTAAAGCTTGAAGAGATCATTGAAATTTCAAGAAAGTAGAAATCTCCTTATAAAGTGAAAATCCACCCCTGTCCCAACCTAGGTATTTTTTATTTTGGAAGTTCCATCCCTATGCTTGTGAAAGTGAGGCTTTCCTGAAATGCAAGGTATCTCCTTCTGAGAGTCCAAGAAGATTTGGGAGAGGGAAGGGAGGCCGACTTCCACTTATTTGCTAGAGACAAGAAAAAAAAAATCATACAACTCCTCTAATTTAAGAATTCCAGAGTAATCTCTTTAAACACTTGAAAATTCATTTCTGAATGTTAAGGAATAGAATTTAGCAAGAAGAGGCTATTGTGTGTCAAAATAGAGCAGGGCCGTACTCGATCATTTGAAATAGCAGAGAAAAACAGTGCTGTTGAACCATCCATTCGACAAACACTTCCAAGGCACTCAGTTGGGCACCTAGGGAGAAAGATACTAATAAGCTTGATGCCTGCCCTTGATGGCATGGTTAATAAGATGGTTTGTGAGGGGATAGACAGATTTGTAAATATGTAATCATAGCAATAGCTAACATGTTTGAACACCTACAAAATACTAGGCCCCATGCCAAGTTCTATACATGTAGGACAGCATCATTTATCCCTCCATAACCATATGAGGTGGTTCTATTACTCATCCCATTTTCCAGATGAGGGCACTGAAGTTTGGAGAGAATAAATAACTTGCCTAGTGTCATTCACCTAAGTAAGTGGCAGAGCTGAGATTCAAACTCTACTCTGAGGCCCTGAAGACTCTACTCTTCATCCTGACAAGTGGTTGGGATGTATCTGCTGTGTGGGTCCAATAGCCACTCTTTGTGTTCAAATAGCATATACTTAACTGCCGTTAACTTGCCCTTAAACAAACTACTACTAGGTTTCTCCGATGAGGTTATAGAGTTGTGAGAATGAAGTGGCCTAATGCAGACCAGGTGCTTAACGTAGCACCTGACATGACAAAGACAGTCACAAAATAGCAGCTTTTGTTACTACATGGGCAGGGGCTACTGCAGATGATGCCCAGAGAGCTGTGAAGAATGAGGGGGTCCCAGCCGCTCTCTGTTGGGACAGCAGGACACAGCTTGCAGATTAGAGTCTGTCCCCTTCTGCATTGTACTTTGGTCCTTCTCTAGGCATGGATCAGGACAAAAAGACATCAAAGGGGAAGAAGTTAAAAAGGAGGCTTGCATGTATGGAGCTTTGAAATGGTGGGCGAGGGGTGTGTGCTGAGGTGAGGGAACAAACATTAGTAGGTTGACTTTTATAGAATCCCATTTTAAAAGTGATATTTAATGGCTTCTGTGGGTCTCTTTAAATGAATTCCACCATATTATTTGGTAGATAGGCCAAATAATGGGCTGAGGATGCAGGCATGCTAGTTAAGTTCCCCTAGCAGAAGTGCTCCTGGGCTAGGTGTGTTAAAGGGATTAAGAGCTTGTTGAAAGTGAAGTGCCGTATGGTAGCTGCCAACAGTTGGAAACACCTTACCTCAAATCATTTGATTGCAAGAATACTAAAACAAAGTTAGTTCTTTGAAAACAGCAATGGTTTCTGAAATGGTTCTGAGAAAACAGCAGGTGAAATTACATGATAGGATATTTTGCTTGAGACTGAGAATAGTCTAAAGCTGCTGGTTCTGGTGAACTTGAAGCCAGTGCTTGGCTGACTCCTATGTAACCTTCAAAATTTGGCTGAAACATCGCCTCCTCTAGGAAGCCTTCCCTGAGCTCCTTATCTATGTTCTCAAAGCACATTCTGAACACCTCTATTGTAGTGTTCATCATATTTTGTTGGAGTGATCTTTTCAGAAATTTTTTCTCCTAATTTCCACTTCTGTCTTATTTCTAGCATCATGGACTTGGCACATGGTAGGTACCCAAGCTAGTCAAGCTGAAGTAGATATTGCTAGGTTACAAGGAGAAGAGAAGGGGGAGTGAAGACAGAAAGCGAGGACTCTAAGGCTGCCGACAATAGTCTTTGATTTCATCATCTTATATCAAACAGACCCTGGCTCTACATATTTGAATTTAAAATCCAATTATTGTCAATCTGTCCCCTTTTATAGAATAATTCTTTGTTCCCCATCCAGACCTGGAAAAACCACAAACCTCAGGCAGTTCGTGTTACTTTCTTTGAAGCAAAGCAAGCATGGCTGGCTTAGGTTCAAGAGAAAGGAGGGACATTGATCCATCTTTCCTTTTCTACCCTCCAAGAAAAAAAGGAGACCAGTTCAGCGTAGGCAAGACCCCCTGTCAAGCAGGGACCAACAGCTTGCGAAGAGTTTCTATACTGTTCAGTCAATGGTGCCACCCTTTTCTCTGTAACCTGCTTCTCCAACATGGTGGGCAATGGGGAAATGTTGCACAAACACTTTTTGATCAGCGGTGTCATCTGGGGGCAGCTCTACCATCTGTGCCTGAGATGTCAAAAAGAATTCTTCTAAGTATCTTCTCAGGTAGCTTGGGATGATTTCAAACTTGAGGAAAAAAACAGGGTAAAAAATTACATGCCATTCTAAATCAGAGCAGACAGGCTGTAAAGTTCTAGATTTTGTTTGATATTTCTCTTCTGTGTAGAATAGCATCTTTACTCTGTATTGACAGAAGCAGCCCTTTCCTTAATATAAGCCAAGACACAGCCATAAACCAGGTCAACAGGTATAATGTATTTGGCATGTATTGTTATTTGTTACCAGGTGGGCTTATAGCCCACAAATCACCCTAAACAGATGAACTCTAAATGCTTGGATTACTAACGGCTGTAAATTTAAATGTACCCAACTTGTCTTTGTTAGAGTGAACCCAGAGCACATGACTTTCCACCCTGACTGGTTGGTTATTGCTGCCCTATTCTTTGATGGAGATTAAAAAACAAACAAACCAACCTGATTGCAATGGTGCTCTGGAACCCCTAAATTCTGAACTCCTTTGAGGGAGATCTGAGAGTGGCCCCAGGGCCCTCTGCAGCCAAGTCAGCCTCCTGAGCTGGCTAACGGCTGGTGAATTTCTTTCCTGAGTTTTGGTGGAGGTGAGCACTATGGTGTCAAGAATATGAACTTGGGAACAGATAGACTTGGGTTCAAATTCCAACGCTACCGCTTATGAGTTGAGGGACTTCAGCCCTCATCCAGTTCTCTTTTTCATTATTTTCTTTTCTTCAATGGGGAATACTTTGACATGTTTGAAGACTTAAACAACATAAGGATATGTGTGCTCAGAATCTGTTCTGTCCTCTATCCTTATCCATTGTGCTCACCTAACCCTGACCATTGTCCTTAGATTCTCATTGTTCCTTCTGGTGCTTTTTATGCAAACAAAAGCAAGTTTATTTTATATATATATATATATATATATAATTATTTTTCTTCTTTCCTTACTCAAAAGGCATCCTATTATATACATTGTCCTGAACATTGTCTTGTTCTTTTTCATTTATAGTATCAGAACACAAAGATCTTCCTTATTTTAAAAAATTTTTAAATTATCATTATCTTTTTGAGATAGGGTGCTCACCCATAATGGTGAGCTTCCCTCCTGCCTCAGCCTCTGGAGTAGGGGTGCACCACGATGACTGGCTAATTAATTTTTTTGTTTTGTAGAGACAAGATCTTGCCATGTGGCCCAGACTGTCTTCCTTATTTTTCACAGATGCAGATTATTCTATAGCATGAATATATCATAGTTTATTCAACCATTACCACATTGCATGGTTTCTAGTCTTTTGCTATTAGAAATAATACTAACAATGAACATCCTGGGTTGTATGTCCTATGTTAACTGGCATGCCTGTAGGAATACCTCTGCTGGTACAAAAGATAAATGCATCTGTCATTTTAGTAGAGCTGGAATCATGTGGTTCTAACTTCTTGAAGAATTTGCTTTAACTGAATGATGGTTGGAATGATGCTATTATCTCATATTAAAGCATATTGTAACAACAAGTCATCCAAAACTTACTGTATTTACTCCTGGGTAGTACCATGCTACTTGATCATGGAGTAAGCATGGACATGAGTCAGATCATCCTGTGTTTTGAAACCTAGCTCCACCACCTACCAGATGTGCTATGTTGGATGCACCACCACAGGTTTTAAGTCTGCCCGTTAATTTGGAACAGAGTTGACCTCTTAGTGGGTGCTTAATAAATATTCCTTGGTTGAGTCCTGTAGGGACACTGTTGAAGATGCTGCCGCTTGGTTCATTCCATGTCTTCTTCATGAGGACCCTGGACCAAATCTCTTACTAGTCTGTCTCAGGCTTGACCGTACTTCTAAACAAGTGGGGTTTAATTTTATCCCATGAACAGTGTGGATCATACAATGGATTATGTTTTTCTCTTTTCACTTTGGCTGCTAAGAGACTCAGAACAAAATTTGCTGTTATCGTCTAGCCAGTATCCAGTTTTTTAGGGCAGGCATTTTTTAAATGAGTGTTTCTCAAACTTGACCATACAGCTCAATCACCTGGGACACTTGGAAAAATTCCAATGGCTAGATCTTACCCCATATTAATTCAGTCTGGACCTCTGGGGGTAGAACTTAGATATCAGTACTTTTTTTTTTTTCCTTGAGAAAGAGTTTCACTTTTGTCGCCCAGGTTGGAGTGCAATGGCATGATTTCAGTTCAGGGCAACCTCTGCCTCCTGGGTTCAAATGACTCTCCTGCCTCAGTCTCCTGAGTAGCTGGAATTACAGGCACCTGCCACCATGCCTGGCTAATTTTTGTATTTTTAGTAGAGACAGGGTTTCACCATGTTGGCCAGGCCAGTCTCAAACTCCTGACTTCCAGTGATCCACCCACCATGGCTTTCCAAAATGCTGGGATTACAGATGTGAGCCACAGTGCCTGGCTGGCATAAGTACTTTTTAAAGCTCCTCAGGAGATTCAAAGGCACAGACAAGGTTGAGGACAGGTATTCTAAGCTAAACATATCCCTGCTTTTTCTTATTTTTCCTCTTCTTATTTTTCTTTCATAGTAATGTATATTAGTTCTTATTTTTCTTTCATAGTAATGTATATTAGTTCTCTTATTTCCTGTATTGCTCCCATCATCTTCCATGTAGAAAATAAAACATGGCTTCTTATAAGTCATTGGCAACCAGATGCTTGAGAATAAAGCAAGCAAGGGAACAGAGAAGGAAATCAAGTATGTCACTAGGGGAAAAATCATTTATTCGTTTATGCATGCATCATTCATTTATATTCAACAAATATTTATGACATGCTGTGGGCTCAGCTCCGTGTTTTGGGGGTGGGAATTACCTCTCTGGTGAAACTCATGTCTAAGAGAGATTCTTTCTAGAGAACATGTTTTTTAGGTGTATGATAATTTCAGGTTGTTTAATAGGAACTGTGCTTCTGACATTTCTTTTCCCCTCCAGGGAGAAACTTGGCATTTACCCAGAGAAACATCCTAATGTGTACCACAGCAGGGCATAGTAAAGAACCTACAAGCCTGTCAGTCACTAGGTGCGTTGCCCCCAGAAAGCCAAGCATTTGTCTGATGAAGCATAGAGTGGATTCTGGCTTATGTCTTTCATCACTTGGTAAGGTCCTTCGTCAGATGAAAAGGTAGCAGCTGAGAGCATTAGCAGAAACAGTTGATGGGCTAAGCTCTCTATGAGAGCTACGGACTCAATCGAGGAGGGCTGGGAGCCCAGGCAGGAGCTGTCAGAAGTACACTTGCAGCAACAGCAGCAGTGATACTTGTAAACACAGGCCCACCGTGCTCAGAGCACCGTTTTCCCACTCACAATGGTCAAGATGCATCCTGGCTGTGTGCAGACCCCGGAGAGAACAGCCCGATAGAGGCAACACTGGCCCAGAGGCCAGCCAAGGAGGGAGAAACAAAGCAAAGAGGACTGAAGATGTGAAGACACAGACCTCTACTGAGAAGAGCCCTTCAAAGACACATGGGAGGGAAGGTGCCATGCCTGTAAGTATTCAAACACCAAGTCCAGCTTCCTGGTCTCACCTATGTTATTAGAAGTGTATAGGTTCTAGTCTGGAGGGCTATTTTTGTTCAGTAAGTGAAAACTGAAATTCATTAAGCCTCCTGAAATTACTGCTGAATTCAGGGATGAGGGCAGCTTCGATGTCTCCTCTGAACATGGAATTGTTTGCTGGATTTTGCAGGCTTAGCTCCTCGACTTCAGCAGTGCAGTCGTAGAAACAAGCCAGCAGCAACGGCCACACCTAAGCTGGGTCACACCTTGCTGGCAGGTGTCCCTGCCAAAGTGGAAAAACCTGAGACGCTCCCCAGTGGGTGCAAATATGTGGGAGAAAATTGAATAAAATTTCCGCTGGGGTGCCCCTCAGGAAGCATGCTTCCTCCTCCACTCTCCTTTTGGTTCTCATTTTCAGTTCCTTTGTGTCCAGGCAAAACCTTTATGTTGTTAAAAATGAAATCAGAACCGAAAGGAAAGCAGGGAGCAGTTGTGGCCAAAGATGACACTGAGAAAAGGTGGAAATTGGTGGCAGCATCAGGCCTCCCCCCGCTGGAGTCCACAACCCTGAAATGAGCAGGCAGAAAGTCACTGGGGGGAAAACAGAGCTGCAAGCTGCTCAGTCACTGGGTCCCACCACCAGGCATGCCGGTGCCGCACAGACTCCAGAGCAGATCCAGGCTCTCCTCCCGACTCTCCTACCCCTTCCTCTTCTTCAGGGGCCTCCACAGGCCCCCCACTCCCAGCACTTACCCATGCAATTGCACAGGCCCTTCCCCAGTTCTGGAGGGATTTATGCCTTTTGGAGGAGCAGATTTTAAAGCCACAAGGGTTTCTTGGTAATGTGCAGAAGCCCAAAGATGGCACCATGGCCTGGTTGCTGGGTGCAAGCTGGTGTGGCTCAGACTCACTGGCCACAGGGATGGGGGCTTTCCCTGGATCCTAGGTGGGTCAAGTCACCTCAGGGGAGTGCGGAGCTGAGTGGGTGCTCATGTTTCCTTCCTCAAGGGGCAAGTGCTGCAGGGAGAGGAGGCTCCTGGCTGACACCCTTTAGGAGGCCTGGAATCGGGGCGGCTTTTCCTGACAGAAAGCTGTCTGGCTCACTGAGCTGGCCTCTGCCAAAAAGCCATCTGAGCCCTGGCTTTCATGCTAACGTAAGGAAGTGATTATGACTGGAAACTTGAACTTGGAATGTGGTCTCTCCAGGCCCAGGGTACTTCTAGTGCGCCTCACTGGGTAAAACAGGCTTTCTCAGCTGCCTGGGCAGCCTTGCCATGGAGTGGGAAGAGCCCAGAGCTGCGAGGTGTGAGCTGTGGGCCTGGCCTGGCCTGTCACCCTCGGTGTGAGGAGACAGTGCCCTCAGCATGTCTGGGCCTCACAGGAGGGTCTCAGCCCCTTCCTACCTCAAGAAATTGTGTGTAATCAAGTGTGTTATTCATTTGGTGTCATTCTTTCCCCGTAGTTTGTGTAGAAGGGAAGTGGAGTTGTGGTAAAAAGAAACCCAGCGCAGCCAAAACACACATACACAAAATCCCCGGGCATCTCTCAGCTGAGTCTCGCTTGTCAGAAAGTGCTGCGAAAGGACAGCTTGATTTTTCTTTATGCAGCTTGTCTGCAAATGGCACTTGAGCTAAAATATTCCCTTTCATCTTTGTGACAGAAATATGATTCAGTAATTCTTTGTGAAAATGTAGATGATACGCTGCCGTAGTTACAGTGAGTTAGGTTTAAGTGGTGAATGCCTACTGATAAAGACTTAATTAAAGACGCAATAGCAGTGGGAGGTCATTATCGTAATTACAGCCCCGGCTTTATTGTTGGGGTCCAGTACTGAATTGTCGCAGCACATTACCACTACATAGTGTCTTGGTCTGATGAGGCAGTGATCCAGCGCAGTGTACTGAGATTTTCGCTTGCCATGGGATCGGGGCTTTCTGCAGTTGCCCTGGTTCCACTTTACTTTTGTGTAGGCTTTGCACCTCACTTAAAATCCGTGATAAAATAAATCGGTAATCTCCTAGGGTATGTTCTGTTTTATCTTTTTCTGGACACATATTAGACTGGCACCAGGGGCATGCGAAGGATTATGAAGGTGCCCTGGAACTTCTTTTATGGCTACACACCTGTAAGCCTAATCTTGATGAATGCTGAAACCTTGGAGAGAAAAATCTAGTGAGGCCAGCAACTTTCTCATGTCCTGGGATAGGACAATGGGTGGTACCATGAGAAGGTCTGCGAGGGCTTGACTTTGGTTGGTTGTGAAGTATATGAAGCTGTTGTCACTCATTTCTGAGCAAAGAGGTACAGCTCTCGGCACCTCCTGAGGGCCTCTTCTTCCAGGTCTGCCACATGACTTTGAGGGCACTGCTTCAGGCCAGACTGCAGGTAGAGTGCCTTTGTGGATTTAAGGACAAACCTCATGCTTGCAGGACAGGGGCAGGGCCTTGAACTGGGTTGTCATGCAGGTTGAAATGTTGGTATCAAAGAACAAGAGTCATTAGCAGTTTGCTAATGTGGTTAAGAATATTGTTGGCATCATTACAAATAATGGGAACAATAGTCACTGGGGACTCCCAAAGCGGGGAGGGAGAGAGGGGGGAAAAGGTTAAAAAACTACCTATCAGGTACTATGCTCACTACTTGTGTGACAGGATCATTCGTACCCCAAACCTCAGCATCATGCAATGCAAGGTACCCATGCAACAAGCCTGCACATGTAGTCCCTGCATCTAAAATAAAAAATAAAATAAAAAAGGAATATTGTCAGCATCCTTTCAGAGTTATCCCCAATTGAATATTGTAAGGGAGGGATAGGTTAGTCATGAAGGTGCATCTAAATGGTGCCTTCTGCCTCTTAGAAGTCTGGCGTAGGAGTTTGTGGGTTATTAGACATCCTACTTATCAGTTGAGATTGTAGAAGGTCTTACCCTTTTTCCTAAAATCACTGCCCCTAGACATCATCTTGCCTAATGACTCTTCAACAGGCATTTCTGCCCCGACCAGGGCTAATGAGATGTCAGATGAGGCTCATTTAGAATGATTTTAGAATATCCAGAAAATATGCCTCAAAAATATCTTCCCTGCTGTTTTGTGGCTGTGACAGAAATTATCCCAGTAGCAATCCTTTGGGTTATGTTAGAAGTTATGAACATCTGTAAGATGAGTAACAGTATGGCCCAGAAGGTGTTCCTTGACCCTAACATAGGAGTGCTAGGCCATCAAAGAGCAGATTAAATAAGACCTTTACATGTCCACCAAGGTCCTGGATCCTGACACCTCTTGAGCTTCTTGTCTGGTTCCTGACTTCATTGTTGGTTGAGACTCTCGCTATTGGCTACTCCACTTGGCTCTTGGCCTGTCCCAGCCTCCTGGTTGGAATTAATTTTGGCTTTGCTTGATTGACTCATCTTCTGTCTCCTAGACTGACTTTGATGTGTGGCTGCGTCTCTTCTGGCACCCACCTGCAGCAAGTCTCAGCCTTGAGTTTTACCACATCTCACCAGTGCTCAGGGCCTTGGTGTAAAGTGCCAATAATCCTCAAGGGAGTGGCTCCCCTACTTGGAACCCTTTAAGGGATTGGCTTCCAAAAGGCAAAGTATTAGATTCTTGGGGAGTGGGACTGGGATGACAGATGGGGGAGATGATATTAAATAGTTGGAGACTTCAACATTTCACTTTCAGCAATTGATAGAACTAATAGAAGATCAGCAAGGATACAGAATAAGTGAAAAATATCATCAAACAATAGGATCGAGTTGACATTTATAGAATACTTCACCCAACAAGAGTAGAATTTGCATTCTTTTTAAGTACTCACAAAACAGTCATCAGGATTGACTGTATCCTGTATCATAAAACAAGTTAAAATATTTAAAAGGATTGCAATGGAGTATATTCTTGAAGCACAATAAAATCAAACTAGAAATTGATAGAGGAAAGCCAAAGTGAATCCATGGATCAAAAAAGAAACTTTAAAGGAAATTTAAAAAATACAACCAAATAAAAATGAGAAAAACAACAAAACAATATTTGTGAGACACAGTGTTGAGAGGAAAACGTATAACACCAACTGCTTATGTAAAAAAGATAAAAGATTTCAAATCAATAACCTAAGTTCTCATCCCAAGAAACTAGAAAAAGAGCAAAACAAGCCCAAAGCAAATCAAAGGAATGAAATAATAAAGAACAGAAATCAATAACATTGAAAACTGGAAAACAATACAAAAAAGTAATGAATCAAAACAATTAGTTATTCAAAAGAAATTAATGAAATTGATAAATCTCAAGCAAGATTGACAAAAATTAAAAAAGAGAAAATACACAAATAACCAATATCAGGCATGAAACAGAGGCTATCACAACAGATCCTGTAGCTATTGAAGGGATAATAGGGGAATATTATGAATGAATTTATGCTCAGAAATGAGAAACTTAGAATTAGACCAATTCCTTAAAAACCAAAACTTACGGAAATGCAGCCAAGATTAAATGGGTAACATAAATAGTTGCATAACTATTTAAAAATTAAATTTGTAATTAAATAGCTACTGAAAAAGAAATTTCCAGGCCTAGATGGAAGGACTTAACTAGAGAATTTTTATCAAACATTCAAGGAAGAATGAATACCAATTTTATGTGGTCTCTACAGAAAATAGAATTTGGGAAAACATCATTCAACTCATTTTATGAAGTGAGTATTACTATTGTTCCAAAACCAGGCAAACACAACAGGAAAAAAAAAAAAAAAAAAAAAGGAAACTATAGACTGATGTCTCTCAGAAACTTAAATGAAAAAATATTCAAAATGTTCAACAGAATTTTAGCAAATCAAATCCAGCAATGATGAAAAACAATAATAGACTATGACCAAGTGGGATTTATTCCAGGTATACAAGGCTGATTCAATATTTTAAAATGAATCAACAGAATTTACTATTTCAATATCATTGATAATATCACTTGGGGCAGAAAACAAATTTAACACAATATATTCCTACTTAGAATAAAGACTCTCAGTACATTATAAATAGATGAGAACTTCCTCAAGCTCATAACGAGCATCTAGGAAAAATGCAGCTAACGTTGTATTTAATGGTGAAGAACTAAATGCTTTCCCTCTGAGACTGGGAACAAAGCAAGATTGTCTGCACTGACTAGTCTTATTTAACATAGTACTAGTACTTCTAGCCACTGTAACAAGGCAAGAAAAAGAAAGAAAAGGCATTCAGATTGGGAAAAAAGAGATAAAACTGTTTCTATTTTCAGATAACATGGTTGTGAATATAGAAAAATCCCCCTAAATCTATGAAAAAACTTCTAGAAATAAATGAGTTTAACAATATTGAAGGATACAAGATCAACACACAAAATTCAATTGCATTGCTATATACTGACAATGAGTTAAAAATTTAAAAAGCGAAGCACCAGGAGGCTGAGGCAGGAGAATTGCCTGAACCCAGGAGGCAGAGGTTGTGGTGAGCCGAGATCGCGCCATTGCACTCCAGCCTGGGTAACAAGAGCGAAACTCCGTCTCAAGAAAAAAAAAAAAAAAAAAAAAAAAGCTTTTACAAATGCTGCGAAAAAGAGAAATACTTAGGCACAAAATATGTGCAAGATCTAAGTGCTGAAAATGACAAAATGCTGATGAAAGAAATGAAAGACCTAAATATTTGTAGACATATCACAGACTGGAAGACTCAACATAATCAAGATGCCTATTCTCTCTAAATTGATCTATAGGTATAATGTTAATCAAAGTCTGCTAAACTTCACATGAAAAAGGAGAGGCACTATAGTAGTCAGGATAAATTTGAGAAAGAAGAAGTCAGTGGGGGAAATTATTCTTTTTAATGTTAAGATTTATTATATAGTTATAATAATCAATGTAGTATGGTATTTACAGAAGGATAGACACATGAATCAATGGAACAGAATGAGGAACCCACAAACAAATCCATACAAATATTCCTAATTAATTTGTTGACAAAAGAGCCAAAGCAATTTAATGGAGGAGGAATAGCCTTTTTAGTAAATGGTGCTGGGGCAATTGGACATTCACTGGCAAAAAACTGGATGTTAACCCAAATCTCACAACTTGTGAAAAATTAACTCAAAATGGCTCATGTACTTAAATGTGAGACACTGAACTCTACAATTTCTAGAAAAAAAATCAGAGGAAATCTCTGTGAACTCAGAGTAGGCAAAAAGTTTATAGACTTGATACTTTGTGTAGCCCATAAAATGAAATATTGATAAATTGAACCTCATCAAAATTTAGAACCCTTTCCTTCGCAAAAGACCATATTAAGAGGATAAAAAGGCAAATTACAAACAGGAGAAGACATTTGCAAATCACTTATCTGACAGAGGACTTGTATCTAGAATATATAAAGAACTCTCAAAATTCAACATTAAAAACCAACAATCTATTTAGAAAATGGGAAAAAGGCATGAACAGACATTTTTGAAGAGGATGTACAGACGATAAGCACATGAAAAGATGTTCATCATCATTAGGCATTAGGGAAACGCAAGTTTAAACCACAATGGGATACACCTCTCAGGTGTCTAAAATAAAAAATAGCAATAACTTCAAATGCTGGCAAGGCTGTGAAGAAACAGAATCATTCACACATTGTTAATGGGAATGTAAGATTATATAATCATCCTGGAAAATAGTTTGGCAGTGTCTTAAGAAACGAAGCATGCAATCCATGCAACTCAGCAATTCTACTCCTTAGGCATTATCCCAGTGAAAAGAAACTTATGTTCATTCAGAAACTTGTACAGTAATGTTCATAGCAGGTTTATTAATATCCCCAAATAGGAAACCATACAAATGTCCTTCAATGGGTGATTGGTAAAACAAACTGTGGTGTATTATACCATAGAATTCAACTAAACAATAGAAAGGAAAGAGCTATTGACACTTGCAGCAACTTGGATGAATCTCAACAAAATTAGGCTCAAGGAAAAAGCCGTTTGCAAAAGGATACATACTGCCTGATTCCATTTATAAAACATTTATGAAATAACATAATTATAAAGATGGAGTGGTTGCCAAGAGTTAGGAATGTAGTAGGGTCAAGGGGAGTGGTAGATATAGATATAAAGGGGTAGCACAAAGGAGTCTTGTGGTGATGAAATAATTCTTCATTGCATTGATGGTTGCATAAAGCTACCATATAATAAAATTACACACACACACACACACACACACACACACACACACACACACAGACACATACAAGTGCAGGTATAACTGGTGAAATCTGAATAAGCTCTATGATTTGTGTTGTGTCAATTTCCTGGTTTTGATATTGTACTGTAGTACAATAGTTCAGCAAGATGTTAACATTGGAATGGAAGCATGGGGGTTAGGTGAAGGGTGCCCAAGACCTGCTTGTACATTGCTCTACAACTTCCTGTGAATCTATAATTATCTCAAATAATAATAAATCCAATAATCCCAACTTGAAGAAGTGACTTCTAAGCCCTAAATAAGAGAGTACTGATTCTTGGGTGGAGGGTGAGGCTGTCATGGCAGGTAGGGGAGATAATACTGAAAAGGGAGAAGGAAGCAGAAACGTTTCGAAGAAAAATCCCATTTCCCATTTATTTGGGGACCAGAGATTGCCAGGATGTTATACTAAAATAGTTTTGGGATTGGGGTTGTGGGAACAGAGCTTTGAAAGGCATAGGGCATATTTGAAATTTTTATTTATCTAAAAAATCTGAAAAATACAGGAGAGTGAAATGACGAAAATTAAAGCCTATTCATATTCTTAGTCCCCAGAATGATCCATTGTTAACAGATGGCATCTTTGTTTCTAGTCTTCTATTTTTTTCTGTTTGCATTTTAAAGAAAAATCACTCTTGTTTTTTTTAGGGGAGTTATATTTTATGGTGAGAAGCAAGGAAATGGGGAAGAGAGAGGGAAGGAAGGAAAGAAATAACAAAAGCCAGAGACTTCTTCCACCTTCTTACTTTGTTTCTTCACGTCGATCTTTTCTTTTCTGCCTGAGCAAGGGAGGCTGAATTACTTGAAGTGTTGAAGGGCTCTTTAACTGCACTTGATATTCAAAGGAATGTTTTATGGCACCATGAAGATCTGGTTTACTGCTAAGGAGCAGATGCCCATGGCACAAAACTCAGGTAATAACTGAGTTCGGAGGCTCAGGAAAGACAGATAATTTTGAATGAATGTAGCGTTTAGAAATGATTAACCACCAGAAAGTGGGGAAATGATTCATTATGAGTATAGTCTGGGAGGTTAATTTTTTCTGTTTTCTTTCTGTCTATTTAGATATTTTCCACTTCAGTAATTTACTTTTTAATTCTAATTAAGTAAATTTGGAGTTCCAAACATTCCTGGAAACGTAAACTTTTAATATCTGAAAACCATGTAAGAGAGAATGTTGTACATTTTTTGTGCAACATACATTCCATCTGTGGCTGGGACATCTGTCTGCTTGGAACAAAAGTTTTAAGATGAAAGTTTGATCTCTAACCTTTTCATCCTGTCCCTTTTGGAAGCAGAGTTGCTATCCCTCCTTAAGATACTGTTATTTATAAAGGAAAGAGGTTTAATTGACTCACAGTTTCACATGGCTGGGGAGGCCTCACAATCATGTTAGAAGGTAAGTGAGGAGCAAAGTCGCATCTTAAATGGCTGCAGGTAAGAGAACATGTGGAGGTGAACTCCTCTTTATAAAACCATCAGATTTCATGAGACTTATTCATTGTTACAAGACCAGCATGGGAAAAGCCCACCCCCATGATTCAATTACCTCCTACTGGTTCCCTCCGACAACATGTGGGAATTATGAGAGCTACAATTCAAGATGAAATTTGGGGGGACACAGCCAAACCATATTAGATACCAAAAAGTGATCTTGGAAAAAGTGATGGAATTCTGGAAAATAAAATGTGTCTTAATAAGGAATATTAGGGAGAACTGTGGATATACAGGGAATTTGAAAGCCCAAAGGCACAAGGTTGCCAATGTGAGCTTGAGCTGGAAGATCAGACAGAGTTCTTTCTTGAAGGGAGAAGTGAATTCTTTCTTGAAGAGGCACATCTCCAGGTCTGTCACTGATTCCTTGTCCACAGGAGAAGGGTCACCCGTTAATGCCACAGATATGATGCTGGTTTCAGAAGGTGCTCGCTCTATGGGAAGAGGGAGAGAGTAGAATGGACACCTGGATTTGGGAGCTATCCCTGTGGTTGTTGGGATAGGGGTATTTTTTGACTGCATTTTGATAAATCTGAGTTCCTTCAGATGAATGCCAGAGACTTTGGGGAAAGGGAACATAATAAATGGAGAGCAAATTAGAAATTACAGTACTAGGTTAAACTTCAGTCTTGAGAAAAAGCCAGGCTGTAAAAGACCAGGGAAAGAGTGTTCTAGGAAGAGGCAACAGTGTGTACAAATGTCTTGAGGCAGGAATGAGCTTTGTGTGTTCAAGGAACAGAAGGAATGCTGGCATGCTGGAGAACAGTGAGCAAGGGGGATAATAACATACAATTAAGTCAAAGACTGGAGTTGTTCATACTATCTACTCTACGACTTAGCAATTTTACTTTTAGGTATTTATCTAAGAGAGATGAATACATATGTCCACCAAAAGACCTGTACAAAAATGTTCACATCATTTTATTTATTTATTTATTTATTATTTTATTTTATTTTATTTTATTTTATTGCATTTTAGGTTTCGGGGTACATGTGATGAACATGCAAGATTGTTGCATAGGTACACACATGGCAGTGTGGTTTGCTGCCTTCCGTCCCCTCACCTGTATCTGTCATTTCTCACCATGTTATCTCTTCCCACTTCCCCACCCCCCGCCCCTCCCCCATTTCCCCCCAACGGACCCCAGTGTGTAGTGCTCCCCTCCCTGTGTCCATGTGTTCTCATTGTTCAGCACCCGCCTATGAGAGAATATACGGTGTTTGATTTTCTGCTCTTGTGTCAGTTTGCTGAGAATGATGGTTTCCAGGTTCATCCATGTCCCTACAAAGGACGTGAACTCATCCTTTTTGATGGCTGTGTAATATTCCATGGTGTATATGTACCACATTTTCCCTATCCAGTCTATCATCGTTGGGCATTTGGGTTGGTTCCAGGTCTTTGCTATTGTAAACAGTGCTGCAATGAACATTCGTGTGCACGTGTCCTTGTAGTAGAATGATTTATAATCCTTTGGATATATACCCAGTAATGGGATTGCTGGGTCAAATGGGATTTCTATTTTTAGGTCCTTGAGGAATTGCCACACTGTCTTCCACAATGGTTGAACTAATTTACATTCCCACCAACAGTGTGGAAGTGTTCCTATTTCTCCACATCCTCTCCAGCATCTGTTGTTTCCCGATTTTTTAATGATCGCCATTCTAACTGGTGTGAGATGGTATCTCAATGTGGTTTTGATTTGCATTTCTCTGATGACCAGTGATGATGAGCATTTTTTCATATGTTTGTTGGCCTCCTGTATGTCTTCCTTTGTAAAGTATCTGTTCATGTCCTTTGCCCATTTTTGAATGGACTTGTTTGTTTTTTTCTTGTAGATCTGCTTTAGTTCTTTGTAAATTCTGGATATCAGCCCCTTATCAGATGGGTAGGCTGCAAAAATTTTTTCCCATTCTGTTGGTTGCCGATTCACTCTACTGACTGTTTCTTTTGCCATGCAGAAGCTGTGGAGTTTGATTAGGTCCCATTTATCTATTTTGGCTTTTGTTGCCATTGCTTTTGGCGTTTTGGTCATGAAGTCCTTGCCTACACCTATGTCCTGAATGGTTTTGCCTAGATTTTCCTCTAAGGTTTTTATGGTGTTAGGTCTGATGTTTAAGTCTTTAATCCATCTGGAGTTAATTTTGGTGTAAGGTGTCAGGAAGGGGTCCTGTTTCTGCTTTCTGCACATGGCTAGCCAGTTTTCCCAACACCATTTATTAAACAGGGAGTCCTTTCCCCATTGCTTGTTTTTGTCAGGTTTGTCGAAGATCAGATGGTTGTGGGTATGTTGTATTTCCTCTGAGGCCTCTGTTCTGTTCCATTGGTCTATATCTCTGTTTTGGTACCAGTACCATGCTGTTTTGATTACTGTAGCCTTGTAGTATAGTTTGAAGTCTGGTAGTGTGATGCCTCCTGCTTTGTTCTTTTTGCTTAGAGTTGACTTGGCTATGCGGGCTCTCTTTTGGTTCCATATGAAGTTTAAGGTGTTTTTTTCCAGTTCTGTGAAGAAGGTCATTGGTAGCTTGATGGGAATAGCGTTGAATCTGTAAATTACTTTGGGCAGTATGGCCATTTTCACAATGTTGATTCTTCCTAACCATGAACATGGAATGTTTCTCCATCTGTTTGTATCCTCTCTTATTTCATTGAGCAATGGCTTGTAGTTCTCCTTGAAGAGGTCCTTTACGTTCCTTGTTAGTTGTATTCCTAGGTACTTTATTCTCTTTGTAGCAATTGTGAATGGCAGTTCGTTCTTGATTTGGCTCTCTTGAAGTCTATTACTGGTGTACAGGAATGCTTGTGATTTTTGCACGTTGATTTTGTATCCTGAGACTTTGCTGAAGTTGTTTATCAGTTTCAGGAGATTTTGGGCTGAGATGATGGGGTCTTCCAGGTATACAATCATGTCATCTGCAAATAGAGACAATTTGATTTCCTCCTTTTCAATTTGAATACCCTTTATTTCTTTTTCTTGCCTGATTGCTCTGGCTAGAACTTCCAGTACTATATTGAATAGGAGTGGTGAGAGAGGGCATCCTTGTCTAGTGCCAGATTTCAAAGGGAATGCTTCCAGTTTTTGCCCATTCAGTATGATATTGGCTGTTGGTTTGTCGTAAATAGCTTTTATTGTTTTGAGATACGTTCCATCAATACCTAGTTTATTGAGGGTTTTTAGCATAAAGGGTTGTTGAATTTTGTCAAAAGCCTTCTCTGCATCAATTGAGATAATCATGTGGTTTTTGTCTTTGGTTCTGTTTATGCGGTGAATTACGTTTATGGACTTGCGTATGTTGAAACAGCCTTGCATCCCCGGGATGAATCCTACTTGATCATGGTGGATGAGCTTTTTGATATGCTGTTGCAATCGGTTTGCCAGTATTTTATTGAAGATTTTTGCATCTATGTTCATCATGGATATTGGCCTGAAATTTTCTTTTCTTGTTGAGTCTCTGCCGGGTTTTGGTATCAGGATGATGTTTGTCTCGTAAAATGATTTGGGAAGGATTCCCTCTTTTTGGATTGTCTGAAATAGTTTCAGAAGGAATGGTATCAGCTCCTCTTTGTATGTCTGGTAGAATTCCGCTGTGAACCCATCTGGACTTGGGCTTTTTTTGGGTGGTAGGCTCTTTATTGCTGCCTCGACTTCAGACCATGTTATTGGTCTATTCAGGGTTTCGGCTTCTTCCAGGTTTAGGCTTGGGAGGGTGCAGGTGTCCAGGAATTTATCCATTTCTTCCAGGTTTACTAATTTATGTGCATAGAGTTGTTTGTAATAATCTCTGATGATGGTTTGGATTTCTGTGGAATCTGTGGTGATGTCCCCTTTATCGTTTTTTATTGCATCAATTTGGTTATTCTCTCTTTTCTTTTTTATTAATCTGGCTAGTGATCTGTCTATTTTGTTGATCTTTTCAAAAAACCAGCTCCTGGATTTATTGATTTTTTGAAGAGTTTTTTGTGTCTCTATTTCCTTCAGTTCTGCTCTGATCTTAGATATTTCCTGTCTTCTGCTAGGTTTTGAGTTTTTTTGATCTTGCTCCTCTAGGTCTTTCAATTTTGATGATAGGGTGTCAATTTTTGACCTCTCCTTTCTTCTCATGTGGGCACTCATTGCTATATATTTTCCTCTAGAGACTGCTTTAAATGTGTCCCAGAGATTCTGGTATGTTGTGTCTTCATTCTCATTGGTTTCGAAGAACATCTTTATTTCTGCCTTCATTTCTTTGTTTATCCAGTCAACATTCAAGAGCAAGTTGTTCAGTTTCCATGAAGCTGTGTGATTCTGAGTTAGTTTCTGCATTCTGAGTTCTAACTCGATTGCACTGTGGTCTGAGAGACTGTTTGTTATGATTTCTGTTCTTTTGCATTTGCTCAGGAGTGATTTACTGCCAATTATGTGGTCAATTTTAGAGTAGGTGTGATGTGGTGCTGAGAAGAATGTATATTCTGTGGATTTGGGGTGGAGAGTTCTGTAAATGTCTATTAGGTTTGCTTGTTCCAGGTCTGTATTCAGGTCCTGGATATCCTTGTTGATTTTCTGTCTGGTTGATCTGTCTAATATTGACAGTGGGGTGTTAAAGTCTCCCACTATTATTGTGTGGGAGTCTAAGTCTCTTTGTAGGTCATTAAGAACTTGCCTTATGTATCTGGGTGCTCCTGTATTGGGTGCGTATATATTTAGGATCGTTAGCTCTTCTTGTTGCAGTGATCCTTTTACCATTATGTAATGTCCTTCTTTGTCTCTTTTGATCTTTGTTGCTTTAAAGTCTATTTTATCAGAGATGAGAATTGCAACTCCTGCCTTTTTTTGCTCTCCATTTGCTTGGTAGATCTTCCTCCATCCCTTTATTTTGAGCCTTTGTGTATCCTTGCATGTAAGATGGGTTTCCTGGATACAGCACACTGATGGGTTTTGGCTTTTTATCCAGTTTGCCAGTCTGTGTCTTTTGATTGGGGCATTTAGTCCATTGACATTTAGGGATAGTATTGTTATGTGTGATTTTGATACTGTCATTTTGATGCTACCTGGCTGTTTTGTTGGTTAGTTGATGCAGATTCTTGATTGTGTTGATGCTCTTTTACCATTTGGTGTGTTTTTGGAGTGCCTGGTACTGGTTGTTCCTTTATAAGTGTAGAGCCTCTTTCAGGAGTTCTTGTAGAGCAGGTTTGGTGGTGATGAAATCTCTGAGCGCTTGCTTGTTCACAAAGGATTTTATTTTTCCTTCGCTTATGAAGCTTAGTTTGGCTGGATAGGAGATTCTGGGTTGAAAGTTCTTTTCTTTAAGGATGTTGAATATTGGCCCCCAATCTCTTCTGGCTTGTAGGGTTTCTGCTGAGAGATCTGCTGTGAGTCTAATGGGCTTCCCTTTGTGGGTAACCCGACCTTTCTCTCTGGCTGCCCTTAGCATTTTCTCTTTCATTTCAACCTTGGTGAATCTGACGATTATGTGCCTTGGGGTTGCTCTGCTTGCGGAATATCTTTGTGGTGTTCTCTGTATTTCCTGGATTTTAATATTGTTTTGCCTTGCTAGGTTGGGGAAGTTTTCCCGGATAATATCCTGAAGAGTATTTTCCAGCTTGGATTCATTCTCTTCATCACATTCAGGTACACCTATCAGACGTAGATTAGGTCTTTTCACATAGTCCCACATTTCTTGAAGATTTTGTTCATTCCTTTTTGCGCTTTTTTCTCTGTTCTTGCCTTCTCTTTTTATTTCATTGAGTTGATCTTCGACCTCTTATATCCTTTCTTCTGCTTGGTCAATTCGGCTGTTGAAGCTTGTGCATGCTTCACGAAGTTCTCGCGTTGCGTTTTTCAGCTCCATCAATTCACTTATACTCCTCTCTATGCTGTCCATTCTCGTCAGCAGTTCGTCCAATCTTTTTTCAAGGTTCCTATTTTCTTTGCGTGCGGTTAGAACATGTTCTTTTAGCTCGCTGTAGTTTCTTACTACCCACCTTCTGAAGTCTGATTCTGTCATTTCATCACTCTCCTTCTCCATCCAGTCTGGTTCCCTTGCTGGTGAGGAGTTGTGATCCCTTTTAGGAGGAGAGGTGTTCTGGTTTCGGGAGTTTTCATCCTTTTTACGCTGGTTTCTTCCCATTTTTGTGGGTTTATCCACCTGTTGTCTGTCTCTGTCCCAGGGAGTTGGAGCTTTATGAGTTTCCGTTGCACTACTGCCTTTTTTGATTTTTCTTTCAGGTCTGACCCGCCCAGCTAGCAGCACGCCTAGCCACTGCCTGCCCGCAGGGGCTTTGCTGAGCTGCTGTGGGCTCCGCCCAGCTGCCCTGAGCTCTTCCCTGTAGTCCTTTTTATATGGGCGTAGTTAGAACTGTCTCGGCAAGAGTTGCCCCGCCTCTGTTATGGCGGACTCTCTCTGTTGTGGGAGGTTGCCTCGGTAACGGTGGGTTGCCTCGGCAACGGGGGCCTGCCTCCGTAGTGTAGCGGTGGAGAGTCTCAGTAATGGCGGAAGCCCCTCCCCCACCGAGCCGGGCCGTCCAGGTTCAGCTGTGCTTGGTTTGAAGGGCTCAACCCAGAGGGTTTCCAATTACTGTTTTTGTTTTCGTTGTTGTTGGGGGTGGAAGGCTGGGACCAACCGAGCCTGATCACCTGGCTCCCTGACTCCGAGTCTTTTCTTTTAAGTTGAACGACCCCGAGTTCCGGTCGCTTGTTGAAAAGGCGCCGGGATCTCCCGTACTGCGACTCACGGAGTCGGCTCGAACTGCGGCGCCGGCTCCTGGCGGATTTTTTGCCTATGAATCTCCTGGCCTGACTCGCTATTTCAGATGAATGGCCCACTCTGCCGTCTCAGGGCTCTGCTCGTCAGCTAAGAGGGCTCCCAGACCAGTGGTTTTTGTACGGAGAACCGCAGCAACAGGGAGTGGTCACAGCAGCCGCGCGGGCGGAATCAGCCCCACAGGGGCCAAAACAGCCACACCGGCTGGGACTGCGACACTGGCGACCCCTCTGCCTGGGTATCTCCTGGTCTGTGGGCAATAAGAGTTCGTCTGTAAATGCGGCGTTCACTCACCCTCTGCACTTTCACTGGGAGCTGAAGTCCTGAGCTGTTCTTAGGCGGCCATCTTCCCAGCATTCCCCATCATTTTATTTATAATACCCCCAAGCTGGAAACTACCCAAATGTCCATTAACAATGGAATGAAAAAATTAATGTGGTACATTCATACGATGGATACTACCTAGTATTGAAAAAGACTGAACTCATGCTGTGTGCGCTGATATGGATGAATCCCACATGTATAATACTAAGAAAAAAGAGTCAGACATAAAAGAGTACATACTGTATAATTTCTTTTATATGAGGTCCAAGGACAGGTAAAATATTCTATAGTGATAGAAAGAATCATGGTATCTCTGGGGAGGTATTACCTGTGAAGGAACACCAGAGAGCCTTTTGGCATACTAAAAGTGTTTTATATCTTGATCTGGGTGGTGGTTATATGAGTGTATACCTATAGGTAAAAATTCAGCAAGCTGTATGCTTAAGACTTGTGCATTTTACTGAACGTATGTTATTCTTCAATTAAAAAAAGCAGAAAATATTTAACTCATTGGTGTTAGGCAGACACCAGACTATGTAGGACCTTGTAAGCCAGGGCAAGAATTTGGGATTTCATTCTAAGTACAATGGAAAGTCATTGGATGGTTTTAGCAGGGTAGGAACATGGCTGGATTGCATTTCTAAAAGACACTCTGCTGCCATATCAGGAGTGGTAGCAGGAAGAAAAGTTAGAGAGCTTTGTGGAGTTCAGGTAAGAGAGGATGTCATTGTGAACTGGCATCCCAACACTAGAAACGGAAAGAAGTAGATTTGAGATTCAATTTAAGGGTAGAGCTGACAGACCCACTGCTGGATTGCAGGCAGACAGAGGTGCCGAGTCCATTGTGATATGATGCTGGCAGTAATGGGAGGAGGAGTCTGCTGGTGAGTACAGACTGCTGCTTGGCTACAGTACCTGCTGTCCTGGGAAGCACATGGAATTCCTAGTAATGAGGACTGTACAGCATTTCTCAGACTTCCTTGCAGCTAGGTATGAGCATGTGACCAAATTCTTGCTAATAGAGTATGTAAAAGCTTGATAATGACTTTGAAGGATAAGGACATGGCCGTCCTTTCCCAGTGGCTGGAATGCTGCACCTTGGTGATGAGCCATTTGCAACAGGTGGACAAGGACGACACCTTAGGGATGACGACACAGCAACATAGAAGGAGCCTGGACCTTTGGTGACTTTACAGAGCTGAGCTCCCAAGCAAGCTCAGACTTTTTATGTGAGAAAGAAGTAAATCTTGGCTAATCCACTACAATTTTGAATTTCTTTTGCATGCAGCCAAACCGATGGCAGATCAAGCATTCTGCCCAGATCTATAAGACATTGAAGTCTTTCAGCAGTTGGATAGGTGAGTCAGAGCCCAGGAAAGTGGGTGGAGATGGAAATCTGAGAATCATTAGCATGTGGTACCTATAGTTCACCTGCTTATCTACCTGCTTCTACAAACTTGACTTACTGCCTTGCCTTAGCTATTGGTACCAGCATTTGTATCAAACTCACTGCTCCCAGGTCTCAGACCCTTTAGGCCCACTGTAAAAACAGCTTGTGAAGAGTTTCTAGGTCCCCATGTTTCTCTGTCCTGTACTGAATGCCCTGGGCTCTACTGCCAGTTGGTCACACTCCTGTTGGCTCTTAACTGTGAATAGTTTGGGTTGCTGTGGAATTGTTCCAAGTTCCTGTGTCTTGTCTCTACCTAGTAGAGAACTAGTCATGAGAGGTAGGGACCCATTTTTTACTTTATTGTGCTCCTTCTCCAGACACCACACTATGCCTATAGGTACAGCTCAAAAACATCCCTAATTTTGTATCAGATCTTAAAACGTGCTTGCAGGTAAATAAAATTATTTTCAAGGAATCTAGGCTAGGGAGCATCAAAATGATTACTCTGCTCAACCTTCCAAATGTAACCTCAGGAGAGGTTAGTGGAAGCATATTTTCTGGAGTGCCATTAGAGTAAGAGCTATTAAGGGCATAGATGAATTGGGCAATGGGGTTATGGATTAGTGTGTGTGCAGGCTTGCACATGGGTGTGCTGGAAAGAAAGGGCAAAACTTTAAAATGTGTGGTATGTGTGGTAAGTTGCCTTCAGGGAGATAAATGCAAACCCAACCGTTTCTTCTCAAGTGGGACACTCACTGATGGCGATCAAGGATGCATTTGGTTAGGAATCCCATTGTATGACATAATTTCATCTTGGAGAAGCTAATTGGGTTGGGGTATCTATATAACTAACCAACAGCACACCTACCATCCAGCATCCAAGAAAACCATCTCGGAGGGAAGGAAGTCACTAGACAAAGGACATGTGCTCTTAAAATGTTTCTGATTGTAAGCCCAGTTGAAAACATTTCATCTTATTGGTTCTATTGCCCTGGGTTTCAGCTTGTCTCTTTTCACGTGCCAGACCCTTTGCTCAGACTCAACAACCCTCAAAATTCTGAGAGAGAGAGAGAGAGAGAGAGAGAGAGAGAGAGAGAGAGAGAAATAGCTACAAAAGCAATAGATAGAGACCTTCCGAGTAGAGAAGAGAGGGAATAATAAATTTCAGAACCAGTATCTCTCTCTGAGACAGAAACACTTGATTTTCTCCCAGATATTTATGTTTTTTATATTTCTATGTTTTCTTTCTTTCTTTTTTGCTGAGTCAGAGTCTCACCCTGTCACCCAGGCTGCAGTGCAGTGGCAGCATCTTGGCTTACTACAACCTCTGCCTCCCAGGTTCAAGCTATTCTCATGTCTCAGCCTCCCGAGTAGCTGGGATTACAGATGTGTACCACCATGGTACCCCATGCCCAGCTAATTTTTGCATTTTTAGTATAGATGGGGTTTTGCCCTGTTGGCCAGGCTGTTCTCAAACTCCTGACCTCATGTGATCCGCTTGCCTTGACTTTCTATGTTTTTTTTTTTTTTTGAGACGGAGTTTCGCTCTTGTTACCCAGGCTGGAGTGCAATGGCGCGTTCTCGGCTCACTGCAACCTCCGCCTCCTGGGCTCAGGCAATTCTCCTGCCTCAGCCTCCTAAGTAGCTGGGATTACAGGCACGTGCCACCATGCCCAGCTAATTTTTTGTATTTTTAGCAGAGACGGGGTTTCACCATGTTGACCAGGATGGTCTCGATCTTTCGACCTCGTGATCCACCCGCCTCGGCCTCCCAAAGTGCTGGGATTACAGGCTTGAGCCACCGCGCCCGGCCGACTTTCTATGTTTTCTTATAATAGCTTGGCGTCTTTTAATAGGCAATAGAGCTAACAGGGAACCTAGGGAAATAATGTGTGAGGGAAAGTGGATGGAACAAGCATGGAGGCCGGGTCCCCATTCTGCACTGTCACAGTTGGCAGTGTGACTTGAGTAAGATGATAATGATAGTGACTATGCTATTTTTCTAGAGCTTCCATAATAAAATACCACAGAGCAGGTGGCTTAACAGAAATTTATTTTCTCACAGTTCTGGAGGCTGGAAGTCCAAGATCAAGGTGTTGGCAGATTTGGTTTCTCCTGAAGCCTTTCTCCTTGGCTTGTTGTTTTGCTGTATCCTCTCATGGCCTTCTGTCTGCACACCAGCATCCCTGGTGTCTCCTCCTCTTCTTGCAAGGACACCAGTCATTTTGGACCAGGGCTCTACCCTTATGAACTCACTTAACTTCGGTGACCTCTTTAAAGGCCCTATCGCTAAATACAGTCACATTCTGAGGTATACTAAGAGTTAGGACTTTAACATATGAATTTTGGGGGACACAATTCAGTCTATAATGGTAATAATAATAATATTAATAGAAGGCTACTGGAAATACCAAGACATAAAAATGGTAACTAATAATAACTAATAATAATCTAATGACAGAAGGCTTCATTTATTGAGTTCTTAAATATCTCAGACACTATTATAATTGCTGTCTATGAATTTTCTCACTTAATTCTTAAAGCAACCCTATGAAATAGTTGCTGTTCTTATTATCTTTTACAGGAGCACAAAAACTGTCCAAAGAAACATATCCAGTGAATTATAGGGTTAGGATTTTGACTCCAGAGTCTCAGGTCTTTTCATATATTATCTCCAAATATCTGGGAGCCTCATGTTATCTATGTGTACAATGGAGTAGTTATCGCTTAGAATATTTTTCAGCTCTAACATTCAAAGCTTTGTTTGACTACATTTTCTTGTTTATTGAACATGCTACTTCGAAGGAAGGCCTGGTTTTAGGTGTTTTGGAAGATGATGAAGTAGGATTGGTTTTGCTCCGAATTTTCAAGCACTCACCCATTGCTTGGTCTCTTGCATTATTGCTTATGATCAAATCACGTGCTTGGATCCTGATCTGTGTTGGGTGCCTGTGACTTTCCCCCTTGCCCAAGTTTTGTTTTGTTTCCTTGTCTCACCACATACATTAGTTTCTAAAGGACTCGAGTTCTGTGTTGCTTTCAGCAGGGTTTCCAAGAAGAGGAAACCTGCCTTTGTACCCAAGTCCCTAGTCCTAGTGCCAGGGTCTCTGTTGCCACCTGTCTGCCTGTGCCTCTATCATTTACCTGCCTTAGGTCCCAGAACCCCACTTTCTCAGATGAGGTACTAGTTGGTGACCTGCTTTGCTCCAGGAAGCCTATACAATGCCTGGCCCCCAGTTCTCCCTGCCTGATCCCGTCTTGGCAGCTATATTGCCCCTTCCTGGGGCTTGTACCAGATGAGAAAGAGAATTTTGGTAAGATGGGGACCAAATAGTTGACTTTAAACCCACAATACCCTGGGTCATGAAAATAATGGTATTACAATCTAACTTTCATCTTGTTGCAGGATTACATTTCAGGAGGTGTCCCAGTTGCCTGCCAGTTACCATTTTTGTATCTTGGGATTTCCAGCAGCCTTCTAGCACATGCTGGCATTTCAGATTCACTTGGTGCAATTAAAAAAATTGCATGACTGCTAGTTTCTCCTCTTTTTTTTTTCTCCCCTCAGATAAAATGTAGAATTCAACTTGATTAAAACATTTATTGAGTGAGATTTAATAGATTCCAGTAATGCTCTGTGTGTGTGTATGTGTGTGTGCCCTCATTATCCGTTTCTTCCACGTGTGCCAAGAATGGCCATATGCATAGAGAATTGTTCATAGAACTCGCTTTATTCTGCAATTTACCAGCAATGTCAAATTACAGGCTTTAATGGATTCCTACACAAAAATTCCTAGCGTGGTTGTATTAGCAGCAAGTTTCATTAAAAAGGGCTATTTTTCTCTAGCGGGATTTCGGTAAAGAGACAATGTTTATTTTTTCGGTGGAAAATTGATTGTAACTAAGAGGATACTTGGCTTGAAAGTGGGGAATTATCATATCATATGATTAAATGAAAGCTTACCTTGTTATAAGGTAACTAGACATATCCCAGTAGAATTGAGACAATGTTTGATTAAGCCAGATTTTCCTACTTTATATTCAAGGAACAAATTAAAGAATAATTGAGATCCTTTTCAGATCTTTTATAAGCTGCATATATAAAGCTTCAGCTCCAGGTGGCAAAGCAATTAGCTGATGAATAAAATCAACCCCACTGTCATTTGTCAGATGTTTAAATTCTATAAACCAGATAAATTAATGTGTTCCTTAAGCCAAATAAACGGTCATGCTCTCCATGTTACCACTCAATTCCCTTGGGGAAAGCTTGGCTGCATGCTCATGGAGAGGCTAGGATCTACTTAATCAGAAAGGTTGAAATTAAGTTGCCCATTTGATTTTCTGAAATCATGTCCATCTGGCACAAAATGTATTTTCTAGGCAAAGTTGTTAGACATGATGGTTTGGTTTGTTTAGTAAACTAAGGATAAGGCTGGACTCAGTGCTGCACTCCCCTTGCTTCATTAAAGAGCTTTTCATTTCCTTGTACTTGGCATTGAAGTTATTTATAAGCAACTGAAAGTGCTCTGGTTTCATTTATTCCTTGCTCCTGCGTATTAATATAGAGAATTAGAATTTCTGTTGGCTTTCTGCTTCCAGACTTATTTCTCTGAGTTGAGTTTCCTGGACAAGTACAATATTTTGCCATTGAATGTTAACATGAGCTTTCCTGACACTGACATCTAGGTAAGGTAGACTTACGTCTCAGAGGACATGATTTAATTAGCTGGTGACTAATTTTTGTTGGCTGGTTCTGCCCTGCTATTTTCATTATAAGCATTGCTTTTAGGGGCTGTTGACTGGGCTTTTACTCCTAGCCAACTGCTTTGGTTTGCATGGCTTTGATACTTTGGTCACTGTGAATGGTTCTTTAGAATCTTGCTACTCAAAGTGTGGTCCTGTGACAAGCAGCATTAAAATCACCTGGGAGCTTATTGGAAATGCGGCATCTCAGCTCCACTCAGACCTATTTAGTGATTGCATGCATTTTGTCAGTAATATGGTTGGGCTCTGTGTCCCCACCCAAATCTCACCTGGAACCATAATCCCCGTAATCCTCATGTGTCAAGGGCCGGACCAGGTGGAGGTAATTTAATCATGGGGGTGGTTTCCCAATGCTGTTCTTGTGATAATGACTGAGTCTCATGAGATTTGATGGTTTTATAAGTGTCTGGCATTTCCCCTGCTTGCACTCATTCTCTCTCCTGCCGCCCTGGAAAGAAATGCCTTCCGCCATAATTGTAAGTTTCCTGAGGCCTTCCCAGCCATGTGGAACTGTGAGTCAATTAAACCTCTTTTCTTTGTAAATTACCCAGTCTCAGGCATTTCTTCATAGCAGCATGCGAATGGACTAATGCAGTCGCATTCATATAAGTTTGAGAAGCACTGTGTTAGAGGCATTGCTTCTTTGACTGTATCTAAGGTTGGAGTTATGAAGTAAAAGCATGTAGCCAGTGGGAATATCCACTTTGTAGATTTTCTAAACCTCAAAGCCTCTTTTCTTTTTCATATTTTATTCCCGTTAGTCACTAGCACTTAAAAAAAGAGAATAACAAAAAAGAAGAGCTAGAACTCATTTATTATAATATTGATTATTGGAGCACAGCATTTTTTAGGAACTGTAAAAAAAATTGGCAATTATTTTTAGAAATTGAATTTAGATCTTGAAGTCATTATCAGGAAGACTCTAGATGAATTTTCTTGTTGAACTACGGGCTTGCTATCTATTAAGTGCAAAATATGGGTCCCCCTGTGGCATAGTACAGAGACAACTGGATTGGATACTCAAGCACAACTCATCATCTGATTATGGGCGAGCAGTTTCACTTTGAGCCTGATTCCCCTGTCTGTGAAATGAGGAATTTGGAAGCAGTGATTCTAGGGTCTCCTCAAGCTCTGAATGTATATAATTTGATGTGACTATGTGGGAAGTCTGAGCAAGACATTCTCTGAATATATCAATTCAGAACTATCCCAGTGTCTGGAAACCAACCCCACACATAGGTTCTCCTGATGTTGTTTGACTAATATCATCCCTAGTATTCATTTTACAGCAGTTTGAAAATTAACTCATCACATGAGTTCCCAGGAATCAAGAGGCTGACCTTTGGGTGTGATGCAGGCATGTGCATGAGCGCACATCTGTGGCCCTATAGTCTAAGTGATTATTCATGCTACACAGGGACTGGAGAGAATGAAGCAGCAGCATAAATACGTTTTAATGTAAGGAAGAATATGAAACTCATGAATAGCAGAATGAAGCAAAACTCAACACAATCTTTGCTATAAATGAATATTTGAAAAATTTCCAACCCCTGGTGTGTTGTATGCTCTTTTTTTTTTTTTTTTTTTTTTTTTTAAATAAAAAAACCCACCATCTGTCTTTTACTTCTTTCTTTTTCTTCCTCAGTGTGTTTTATTCTGGTTTTCATTTGAAGGTTCATTTTGTGTTGTATGTGTGTACTGAAAATGTTGAGGTGATTATTTTTTCATGCAAATAGGCATGGTTTCAAGATTTAAAGAAGTGCTACTGAGAGAAGTCAGGCAGTTAAAGAAAAGCCTTTTCTGTTCTCTTATATTTGGAGAGCAGTCCTGTCCAAGAGCTGTATGGGGAAGAGATGGCTTTGGAAGCTCCTTCTCATTGGGGAAATGATTTGCTCACTAATTCCTTCCTTTTCTTTTTTTCTTCTTTCTTAACTCAAAGCTGGATTTATTACCTACAATGGGTTCAAAACTAGAGAGACAGAGAGGAATAAGACACCATCCCAGCCCTGAAAGGCTCAGATCTAGCCAAGGAATACATGGTCTATAATTTCTCTCTCTATTGATGGCTCTCACTCCAAATGTTATCTTAATGTGAGCATATAAGAAAAGTCATAATGGTTATTTGAGAGCAAATTTATTTTCTGGTTACACAGTGTTTACTCAAATTCTTGTAGGGATGTGTGTGTGCAGGAGCATGTCTGTTGAGCGCTTTGAGTAACAGCTTAAGTGATATTAATAAAGCAGATTTCCAGTCTCCAGAGGAAGGCGGATTCTCAATGCAAAGTATGACATATTCTGGTAAGTGAGTTTATGTCTAAAATTGAATATGCTAAATCCAGGGATCTTTAAAAGAACTTCCTGGGAATCTTCCGGCTCTTAAAGTCGATCTTTGTGTTTTCTCTGTGTTATAATTTTGGGGAGGCAAATTTTCTTTTGTCAAATTTTGCAGGCAAGTGTGCCAATTCTAAGGAAGTAGTTCTCAAGTCTTGGTGGGAAAAAAAATCACCAATGGAGCTTGTTCACAATTCAGATGAGCCCTGTGGCTGCCTATTCCTATCCCAAATTCTGATATGATAGGTATGAGATGGAACCCAGGAAACTACATTTAGAAAAGTTTCTCTAAGTGTTTCTGATTTAGGAGGGCTGAAGACACACTTTGAGAACACTGGCATGGAATTTCTTCATTTGAATCACAGCTAGGCATAAGCCTGTGTACAGCATACTTTAAAGAACATTTTAAAATTCTTGATGGAAAGAATGTTATGCAATGTTATTCATTTCATGATCTGACAAATGAATGGAAGACCCATGAGACTATGTGATATCATGTCCATGGATTTAGGTTCTGCTGTCACGCATTTTATTTCCCATTCCTGTGCGTGCTGAAAACATGCCCTTAGGTAAGTAACTTAACCTCTCTAAGCCTCAGTTTCCTCAGCTGTAAAATAGGGATAATAATAATAACAATCAAATCAGGCTGTTGTGAGAATTAAATGAAGCAGTTTATATAAAATGCTTAGCCCAGGACCTGGCACAGAGTAAGTGCTCAAAAAATTTTGGCTGACACTGCTATTAGTTTATAATAGCAACCAAAAATTATGGTAAGTAAGAGTGCATTCTTTTATTGCACTACTTTCTTCTTAGGTAACTGTGAGCACTTTGCAGAGTCCCAAGTTAAGCAGCACAGAATCCCCAGGAAAGAGTCCAGGATTCTGTACTTTTCACTGGCCCCTTAGAACTGCTTATGCCATTTTCATGTTAAGTCTGGTTGGTAGTGGTTTTGCTTCATTGGTTAGATGTCTAAGCCTCTTCCAAGCCTGACCACATAGACTGATTTCACTCAGAAATGAGTCCAAGAAAGTGCATCTTCTTCTTCCCAGGAGTGCACACATTTTCTTTTGATGTGATTGTCATTTACTTGATAAACTGTCATTTACTTGATAATCCTCTCCAACAAGATGAGCTCTTGCTGGAAAGGATTAACGCAATTGACAGTCATGGTTTGGAGACCATGGCTGGCATGGTCTCAGGTCAATAACTGCAGAGAACAGACGATTCTCAGGAGGAATGATGGTGCCGCCTCCAGAGATACTTAGCGTTTTGATTTTGTTTAGGTGTCCATATGCTCATATAATTCTCTGGGCAGTGCATCTAGGTTTCACTTAAACCTAAAACTTGAGATTTGACTGATTTAACATGGTCTGTTTCCCAGTGCTTTCCAAAATCCTAGCATAGTATGGGCTTTCGGTTTTCTTATTAGTTGAAATGCTAAAGTATTATCAGAATCATAAGAGATAAACAGACTTAGTGTTACTTCTGTCTCACACTAAGCTCTCCTGCAATGGCCGGCAAACTGCTGCACACTGGAATCACCAGGAGAACTCTGCTCAAACCCTAAGGTTCTGACTGAATTGGTCAGGGGGTTCAGTTTGAGAATGGGACTTTGGAAGGCTCCTTAGGTGATTCGAAAACTCAGCCAAAATTGAGAACTTCTACTTTATAGGGTGATTTCACACGCTTTCATCTTTGGCTTTTTAATATACATGTTCTCTGATATACCAAACTCATCCCTCCAACTTCTGCATAATTTGTGAATTTTCACAAATAGAATTTCAGAATAACCCTTGAATGGTGGTTCTTAACTAGGGGTGATTTTGCCTCTTCAAGGACATTTGGCAATGTCTGGAGACATTTTTGATTGCCCCTGCCAGGGGTGTGCTACTGGCATTTACTGGGTAGGGGCCAGGGATGCCACTAAATGTCCTACAACATATAGGACAGTCCCTGCAACAAAGGAACATCCTGCCCCAAATGTCAATAGCACTGAAGTTGAGAAGCACTGCCTTAGCTTAGCTACTCTCATTTTACAATGGGAAAATGCAGTTCAGAGATGATAGCTTGATTTGCCCAAAGATTCATGTGTAATTATCAGCAGAATAAAATTTCTAACAATTGTAACATTATAGTGAAACCCCGCCCTTATTCTCCAACCCTCTCCCTTTTAACCTACTGCCCTAGGGACATCAGTTATTCATCTTGTTTCCTTTCCCTCCTCAAATATCCCTAGGCTCTCAACAGTAGTGATTTGTTTTCTGTATTTTAGTATTTCAAATTTCTCAACTAAAAAACAGAAGCCGAGTCTACTTAAGCTAAATTGCAGCCTAATTAGCATTCGCTTTTCTTTGCTCTGGGATGACATTGTTGCAACTTGTTGCTAGGTCTGGTTTGTTTTGTGCTGATCAGCGCCTCTGATTGGAAGTTATATAAATCTTTGGTTAATTTAAAAAAATGGGCAAATGAGGTAAGTGTTACTTCATAAATCTAGTTTAGCAAGCAAAATGTTTCTAATTTAAGGACTGGCAAAATGAAATTATAAAGGGGCTTCTTGGTGATGAAAACAACTTCAGAGTCTCCCCAAGCCTTCTCTAGTGCGGGATGTGTGTGTGTGTATGTGTGTGCATGTGTGTGTAATGCAACCTCTCAGCCCCCAGCTGCTTGGACAGAGTTTAGGAAGGTGATGGGGATTTTGAATTAAAGACCTGTGAGTCCACCTTTCTTCATTTACATATTCCCTGAATACCTCCCATCGTAACCCCAGGAAAGTAATTAACTGTGGTTATTTCTAGAAAGTAGAATTTAGAATCTTGCATGCCTAAAATGTATGGGTTTAAAAAACTTCTGTATTCTCTGTTTTTTTTTTCTTGTGAACACGTTTTTGTAAGAAAATGAAGCCATTTAATCATAAAATTTTATTCTCAACATTCATTGCTTCAGAGTCTTTTGGGTACCATCCCCAGATACTCTGATTCAGTTGGGTTAGGGGTGGGGTGAAGTGGAGGTGTGAGAATGTATAGTGTTTAGCGGCTTCCCAGCTGGTTCTTATGTGAGGCTAGAATTAAAAACTACTGTCTCCGAGAGCAGTTCTCAAACTTGTCTGCATATTGCAATGTCCCGAATAACTTCAGAACCCTGATGCCTGGGGCCACCATAGAGGTTCTGATTTAATTGGTCTGGGGGTACAGACTGGGTTTTGGGAGTGTTAAGATTTCCCCAGGTGATTCTGAAATTGGAAGGGCTGGGTAGTGTCTCGGAAGATTTTTTGGGGGGAGTTCTTAATGTTGCTGTCTTATTAAGGAGGCATACCAGCCTGCCCCTGCTTCCTGTTAAATGAGAGCTAATAAGGTGGGCTTGCTCTATACCTTCAGCACAACTCATCATAATGCTAGAAACAATAGTCCGTCCTCCTTGGGGTGAAATAACAATGTTACAGGAACACCAATTATAAAGATAGTTTGTATTTTTAATTGTTGACAAAAGGATAAGCTTGAAGGAAGTTTTGCTTATTAAGACTGCTTTACCTTTATAAATGACTGTAAGTAGATTCATCAAAAATCGGGAGCTGCTTTGAGCTACAAACAAGCCTATGCAATAGGTACTAATTATTGTTTTTAGCCTCCAGTTATTTTTGTCTCTTTTGCCTTCTTAAAAAGAGGGTGGGAGTGAAGAGGGCTCCCTATACTTCTGTCTTAACAACTCTCCCTATGATGATATCCAGGTTGAATTCGGGAGTTTCTTTGGTTAGACTAGCCCTGCAGCGTTTTAGAGCTATTTAAAAGGGCTGCCTTCTTTGTTACAACAAAAAGTCTTCCTGGAGGTGTGAGCGGCTGTGCTCCGCCAGCATGATGGATGCTAGGAAGGGCCTCTAGGGTGGGGTCTGCAGGTGGGCTCCTTATCAGTGAGACTGCAGCGAGGCAGGCTCCCTGGGTCTGGAGAGCATTCCAGCACCAGCCACGTCTGGCTTCCTACTTCTCCACAGAAGCCACTTGGGAGCAGTGTGGCCTTGCCTATGAGGGAGGCTCAGGGAACCTTCCTGGAACTGACCGGCACAGCTGGGGAGCCTGGAGCCCCCGGCTGATGACAAGTGAAATATTTCACAGAATATAAATCTTTCATCTTGCAAATGCTCCTTTGGTGAGAAATCAGACAGTGGGTAAGAATTGGGCAGAATTCTTGTTCCAGCAAATAAAATGAAAGGATGGAGCCTCCCATCTTTGTTCTGTGATACAATGGTATGAAGTTTGTAGAACTGAAGATTTTCTGCTTATGATGGGTCCATTGGTCATAATGGGCCCCTGAATGGGAGACAATGGTATCTCCCTTTATCTTACTGCAATATAAAGGGAAGCAGGGAGAAGGGGAAAGACAGAGAGAGAGAGAGAGAGAGAGAGAGAGAGAGAGAGAGAGAGAGAGAGAGAGGCTCCCATTAGCCTGATGTGATGATATTTCACCCTGTGACTGTTTCCAAGTTGTAAGCTCTTCTGTCAAAAGTCAAACAGCAGAGCAAATGACTAAGGTCTCTTCAGTCTAGTTCTTGTAAGCACCTGTATGAACTTTGCAATGTTGTGCTTGTTCTGGGTCTTTGAATTAGACTCTTTACCATGCACACTTCTCATATCCAAGAAGACCATATATAAAGTATTTTGGAGTATTATTATTACATGTCTGTGACTGCGTGATTAGCATTGTATCCACATTTTTGGCCCTCTCTACTTTTTCAGGCTTTTAAGATTTACTTAGAAAGGGAGAGAAGAAAGGATATACAGGGAGCTGGTGGTAAAAGTCAAGGAAGCAAATGGGAAGAGACATAGGAAAGGGAGAGAAATTAGATGACTAGAGGATTCTCCTCCAATTTGCCAAGGTCATAGGGCAGGAGGAGTTGAAGTAAAAACCTTGTAAGTTGATTTTTTGGTTAGCTGTGAACTACCTCTCAGGCAATAAAATGAGAAAATCCTACTGCAGACATTATCTTTCCCAGGCAGTATCTAATGACAACATTTGCTCAATCCCATTGCAGTCATCAATCCCTTGCTGAGAATAAACCCAACTTTGGGAGGAGAATAGGAGGAGTTGTCAGATGGGAGAACAAACGGCTCTCACAGGCAGCTTCAGCTTCTCCCTAAAAGCAGGAGGAGGTAAGGACCCCTCATTGCCATTTTTTTTATGGTCCTGCCTCTGGGGTAGATTTCCAGAGTTTCTGAGATGTACCCAGATCCTGGCAATTTGGGGCTCATGGCCAGCTTGTACCCAGCACATGAGCTTGCCTATCTCCTTTGCTGTCCCTCCCTCTGAAGATTGGAACCAGCCAGTGCCAGGTGGGCCAACTGAGATGTGTCCTTCTTGGTGGTCTTGGAAGCTTCCCATACCCCAGCCTGGAGGGTTCCCCTTTGGTCCTAGGGGTGATCTGGTATCTCTCTTGCTTTTGGGATCCTGAGGGATCCTGGCCTCTCTGGAGCAAAATGGAGATTTCTAATCATGTGCTATCTGAATTTAACCTAAAAGTAAATAAGCCACCACCCCAACTGTTTCTTCAATGAATCCCTAGGGAGGCACTGAGCAAACAAACTTGGACTCCATAACTTTGAATAATAAAGGTCAAAAGTCAACTGAAACCAGACTTACAAGAAAGTGCTTCATCATAGGGGTGAGATTCAGGACTTCCATGATAAACTTTTAGGGGGCTTTACAAAAACTATGAAACAAGAGCTTGTTCTGGGAACACAGGTTATACATGAATAACCTATTATGTATTATGGCACAGAAAGTTCTTCGGGTAAACAGATGGAAGCCAGTAGGGTTGGCACAGTGACTTTGTCCATCACTTGGTATGACAGGATTTATAGCAATTCCATCGTTGAGCATGGAGTGATAATGGAGCCCATCATAAACATGTAAGGCACAGTGCTAAGTGCCTTAGCTTTATTTTCCCATTTACTTTTCACAACAACCTTATGAAACAAGTACAATTACATCTCTGATATAGAAAACACCTTGCTCAGAGAGGGTAAGTTATGTGTACAGGCTCGGCTGGATGGAAGGTGGAGGAGCTTCTGGAGCTTGTGTTCTTAGTGCTTTCCCTTTTAAGGTTCTTCGCTACTACTGTGGGGGTTAGGGAGGATATTTCAAGGTGTTGAGCCACATGGATTTTCCTACTATCGGTTAATGAATGTGAGAATAAAATCCTCCCTTTTGATTAGATTAATTGTGCCAACAAATTAATTATGAGACCATGAGGCTGAGAGACTCCAACTCTTCAAATGCACTAGGTGAAATGAAAAACTCCTTCTTGACTTCACTGTAGTTGCTTTAAATAGCAATGTTGAATCTTCACGTGGGATTCTCAGTCATGGCTTTAGACCAACTTCTTCTGGAAAGAATGTAAATTGGGACATCTACAGTTCCTAGGTAGATGAACAAACAAAATATCCCCTGTCCTCTGACAAACAAACAATCATTTACAAAACCAATAAAACTGCAGTAGGATTTTCTCATTTTGTAGGGGAATATTTTAAGGACTGTTTCTCTATTTACCTTGAAAATTAATGGGAAGCTTTACCTGAGACTTGGGCAACAAGTTCCTCAGTGGTACCACCTCTGAATGACCAGACTTGATAGCAGGGCAGCTTGAAAGGTAGCCTGGGGACAGCACTGTGGAGTGGAAAATCTGGCTTAGGCTGTGACACAAATCCATCCCATGATTTGAACTAGACCCCATCACCTTCCCTCAGCTTGCTTAACTGGCTTGGGATGGGAAGAAGATCATCTGCCCTCCCCACCTCACTGGTCATAGGTGTTCATGGAGAACATGTTAAATAATGAAGGTCCACATGCAACTTGTATGTTGTCTGACTCAGTTTGCTCATTGTAAATACTTGACTGACACTTCCTAGATGCCAGGTACCGTGCTTTATTTTAACTCATTTAATTCTTACAACAGTCTCACAGGAGATATTACTTTTATCTTAATTTTGCCGATGAGAAAATGAAGGCACATAGGAAGCAATTTGCTCAGGGTCACTTACAACTAGCACATTGTGTGATATTGTAACATAATGAGAAATATATTTTTAGTCTTTGTTTCTGGCTCCCGGCAGAGAGGCCCTGAAACCCTTGTACTTTTCTGAGTGATAGAGGTGAAAGGAACATCTTTTGTTATTTATCATAAACCATTTCCAAACATACCTGAGTTAATAAGGCAACTGCTGGTGAGCCTCAAGATAGTCTCAGAATGGGGGCTGATTGCCAGAGGAACCAATCCTTGATTAGATAATTGGAACCTTCAGTCCTACAACCTGACCTTTGGAGAGGGAGAGGGGTGGAGATTGAATTCAATTACCAATGGCCAATGATTTAATCAACCATGCCTATGTAATAGAACATAGAAATCCTAAACAATATAAACATCCTAGACAACAAGGTTTGGAGAGCTTCTGGATTGGTGAATGCATTGAGGTGGCAGGAGGCTAGTGTTAAGGAGAAGACATGGAAGCCTTGTGTCCCTTCCCACATACCTTGCTCTGTGCCTCTCTTCTACTTGGCTCTTCCTGAATCATATCCTTTTGTAAAAAAAAACAGTACGTATTAGGCCACGCATGGTGGCTCATGCCTGTAATCTCAGCACGTTTGGAGGCCGAGGCAGGCAGATCATGAGGTCAGCAGATTGAGACCATCCTGACCAACATGGTGAAACCCCATCTCTACTAAAAAATACAAAAATTAGCTTGGTGTGGTGGCATGTGCCTGTAACCCCAGCTACTCAGGAGGCTGAGGCAGGAGAATAGCTTGATCCAGGAAGTTGGAGGTTGCAGTGAGCCAAGATCGTGCCACTGCACTCCAGCCTGGCGTCTCAAAACAAAACAAAACAAAAAACCAGTATTAGTCTTTGTTTTCCTGAATCCTATGAGCTGTTCTTATAATTTATTAAACCTGAGAAGGGTTCATAGAAAACTCTAGCTTATAGCTGGTTGGTCAGAAGTTTGGGAGGCTTGGCACTTGTGATAAGTGTCTGATATGGGGACTCTCTTATGGGACTGAGCTCTTGTGGAATCTGATGCTAACCCCACATAGATAGCATCACAAAATTGAATTAAATTGTAGGACACTTAGTTGGTGTCTGGAGAGTTGAGGAATTAGTTGTTGGTGTGGAAAAAGCCGCATTCTTGGTGTCAGAAGTGTCGTGAGTACAAATAGATCATAGTAACGGTACAGTCAGACTAAAACCCAGGCTGTCTCAACACAGTATGTTTGTAATAACTGCTATAGTCCTCTATCTGACCTCCTTAAAAGTATATTCAGTTTTGACATATCTTTTTTCTTCTGGTGGTAGTGAGGGTTCTAATATTTTTGAATAAAGAGGTAATATGTTTGTGCAACTGAAAGGAGGTCAGAACTACAGCTTAACTGTTGTGAGACCCTGTGGCCTTCAGATTTCAAAACCTTGACTTGTGGAAGATCATGGATCAATTTGAGGACTCTGATGTTTTTGTTTTATTAGGCATTCCAGATGCACTACTGTTTTTTTCCCCTAGAGAATATAATATTGTATTCATATTGTATTTTTGTTAACTGTAAAATTACTTCTGTAGTTACATAATTCATTTATATCATTAATATGTGACTTACAGGTAAGTTAGTACCTCTTTGACAATAGCGATTATTGGTGTGCCTCTCAACATCTAGAAGAATGTGGAAATGTAAGTCACTCAGCACAAATCTGCTGATTTTATTTGTTTTTGTTAATTAAAAAAATTACATTTATTGTGGAACAAATAAAATAATGCCAAAATGCCAATGAAAAGAAATATAAAACCTCCCATAATCACACCACTCTATGATAGTTATATAAAAGCAATATCTGCAGAGTTTTGTTTATAAAAGGCTGTAATTCAAGAATTTTATACCCAGCCAGGTTGTCTTTTATGTGTGAAAGCAACAGAAATATATTCTCTGTAGACCATGTTTCAAAAAAATTATATGATAGGCAATTTTCCTTTTCAAGATTTAACATGAGTCTCTGTTGAAGAAAGTGCTTAAAGATAAATTCCAGGTGACCAAGGATGATAGATGCTAGAATGAATGATGAAAATAGGAAACTTAGAGTATAAAAAAGGTTGGGAGCAAACACTGAAACAGTTAATGTACATTTATTTTAATATCTAGATAATTATGCATATTAGAAATAATATATAAATGCTTAGATTGTATTTCTCTTTACAAAATAAAAGCAATTGTAAAAATATCACCTAGAAGATATATAGTATAATAATAATTATGTGGTAATCTGAATATATACCTTCAACTAGTATCATCAAAATCTAAGACAGAAATTCTGGGAATGGGTGGGGTGAAGGAATGGGTGGAAATAGCATGAGTGGAAATGGGGGCTGAGGTGGATTTCAAGGCATCTGACTTGGACTACTAATCATTTGAACCTGGGGTTTGTTTATGCCCTGAAAATGAAATGTTATTAGTAAAGTGAGGATGATTATTATTTTAAGTAATGCTGTTCCTTAAAATATTTAGCTAAGTGACTTCATGGCTTTTAGGCAATTACATAATTTCTGCATTTTGTTTGCTTTTGAGCATGGTTTTCTCTGAGTTCCTGTTTTGCTGCTAATCTCATTTCAGTGTGTGTTTCTGAAAGTAACCGTGATGACAGGAAGCATATTTTTCTTTATGCTTATGACTGGTGTCTGACTATCCTACTGGTACTAGAGATTAAAAGATACTTTTCTGTAATTAATATTTTTCCCTGTGTTTTTTTCTGAAAGTCATTAAGCTAAAGCTGGAAGTATAGATGTGTATACATCTCTCTTTAAGGAAACATACAAAACAAATGGGAATTTACCAAATGATGCCATTCTCTACTGACTGAATTTGCATATGACACTTCGTGAATATAGCTTTCTCATAATGTGGGGGCACATCTGCATTGGAAACAGCTTCTTTGAGAAATGTTGGATGTTGCAATTTAGTAACATCTTATGTGTGTGTTTGTGTGTGTGTATGTGGGGAAGGGAGGGTAAGGAAGGATTCACAGTGTTCACAAGAGGACTGATGAGGCTCCCTCCACGAGCAGGCTAGTAGCATAAACCCTAATCAACACTTCTGTGAGGAAGTTAGCAGCCTTCCTCCTGACCTGACTGCTTCCTCTTCTGGTGGTGGCAATGCTGTCAAGCCTCATGACTGGAAAGTTCATTCTATTAAATTTCTACTTAGAGTAGGGGATGTGTTAGGAGACAGCCCAGACTCTGTGGCCATTATGACATCAAATTCAGACAGTGACAGTCCAAGTGGTGGTCAAGGAGTTTTGTTTATAGCTTCATTGAAAAATGTGAACATTGGCCGGGCACGGTGGCTCATAACTATAATCCCAGTCCTTCGGGAGGCCGAGGTGAGCAGACCTTTGAGGTCAGGGGTTTGATACCAGCCTGGTCAACATTGAAAAACCTAGTCTCTACTAAAAATACTAAAAAATACTTAGCTGGGCATGGTAGTATATGCCTATATCCCAGCTACTTGGGAGGCTGAGGCAGGAGACTTGCTTGAACCTGAGAGGTGGAGGTTGCAGTGAGTTGAGACTGCACCACTGCACTCCAGCCTGGGTGACAGAGTGAACTCCATCTCAAAAAAAGAAAAATGTGGACATTAATAAATAACTTTAGAAGTCACCATACCTGCATGCTACTGAATTAGATTTAACAGATTCAGTCTTGGCTGAATAATGAAGTGAGGATGGCATGAGTTCTAGGGTCAAAACAGAAGTAAAAGCAAAACCAGTGATGGGCATAGGCTTGAAATATATTAATACACTCAGCAGATAGTGATGCATTAATAAATAAACTCAGAAATCTTAGGGGGTGAAGGCAAAAATAGGCTTATTTCTTGCTTGCATAAAGTTCTATATGGGTTAGGCAATTCTCTGGGCAGCACTTCGTCTTGTTATGCTGCCATCTCAACAGGTGGCCTCTAGGGTTGCCAAGGCAAAGGACTAGAGGTCACTCCCTTATGCTGTGGCACAGAAGAAACACATATGATTTCTGCATACATTTCACTGGCTATGACTAGTCACATGGTCATACCTCACTGCAGGAGAGCTGGGGAGTAGAGACTTCCTGAGTGACAGGAAGGAGAGAAGGGTATAGGTGAGCACTGGAAGCCTCTGCCACACATAGGAAGTGAGTGTGTATAGTCAGCATGGAATTGGGAGTGGTCAGAGTCTGATGTTATGAATATTCAGCACTGGATCAATATATGTTGAACCTAATAATATTTTAATACATTTTTTATATAATTCATCCTCTTTGGATGCCTTCCTTGGCCACTGGCCATGCCTTAGCAGATCATCTACTTTTAACATTTGGGTTCCTTGCTCCTGTCTGGCCCATCTGCCTAATGTCCTGGCATCCACTCTGCCTTGTAAGGGTAGTCCCTCAGTCTGTTTGTGAGACCTGTAGCTACATGGCACAGGCGACAAGGGTGTGGTGAGACCTTACTAGGGCATGCTTCTCGATACCTCCAAGTGCTCTCCTGCTGTCATTGTTATAGACAGGCCCTACATGAGCAGAGAGGGCCTCCGCTTTCCTCTCTGGTGAGCTTCTATTGCTTTTCTGTATAGTGTGGTTGGTTGAGAGAGTCTTGTCTCTGGCGTTAGCAAAGAATGAGACCTTGAGCAAGGGACTTAATTTCACGGTGCCTCAGTTTCCTCATCTGTGGATATAATAACAACACCTTCCTGTTAGAGCTGTTGTGATGATTAAGTGGGTTAATACACGAAAAGTGCTTAGAATAGTGCCTGGTGAGTGGAAAGTAATGAAAAAACATCAGCTATGATCACTCTTCTTCAAGACTCAGTTCAAACGTAACTGAGACTTCCCTGAACTTGTTTCTTTTCTGGGTGCCTTCAGCACTCAGCAAATGTCTCTGTTACAACATTTATCATGGTATATCACGATTATTAATTTACCCATTTTTCTCTCTTGCTAGACTGTGATTACTCAAGGGCAGTGGACCGCTCACCATTTACTCTAGTCCTTGACAGTGTCTGACATGCAAAATAGATTACCAAGTGTTTTCTGAATTGATGGGCAGAGCCAGGGTGGTAGAAATTACTACAATTCACCAACAAGCAGTTCTCTTCTTCCTGTGCACAAAGCAAAGCTATGTTTCCCAGCTCTCTATGCATCTAGATGAACCAAATCACTGAGTTCCAGCAAATGGAATGTGGGCAGAAATGATGTGTGCCACTCTCGGGCTCATCATAAACACGATGCACAATCTTCCATGAGCTCCTTCTCTCCCTCCCATTCAATTGGCTGGGTATGGTAGCATTTTAAGATAGAATGAGCCCAAATCCCTGAGTCACCACTTGGAAGAGAGAGACCTAGACTTTAAAATGGTGTCAAGCTTTGAAAATCTGAACCTGTTTGTTATAGCAGTGAGTGTATTTACTAGGCTAACAAAACAAGAATCTGGACACAACAACATTTTTTTCTGCAGGTTTCATGGCATGATATGACTCAATCCACAGACAAAGGTTGCTGAGCCCAGAACAGCTTATTGGACCAGCCCGTATGAGAAGCAGAAATGTATAGAAGCAAACTGAACCCAAGGAAAGAGTGATGATACTTTGGGAGGGATGATAGAGGAAGAGGAAACACACTGACCATCCCTGTCCCAGCAAGGAGCCAGCTCTGATTCAGCAGTCTCTGTGGACATCTTGATAGTTTCCCCATTCTTTCTGTCCAGTAAAGAGCAGCTGCCAAGCATGATTCCCCTCTTCCAGGTAAGTGACTTAAAGCAAAAGCAGGCTTTACTTTCACATCACAAATCATCATCTTGAGAAACCATTACAGTTCTTTTTCGAGTTTTGGCTCCTTCATAGGTACCTATTGTCCTAATAAATGCAATTCCTTGAAACACAAAACCATTTATTTCCTCTTTTAGTTAGTTTAATTTTTACAGCTCTGGTGAAAAAATGTTTTATGTTTTTACTCAATGTGATTTTAAGATAGTTTATTCTTGGATTCAATTTTGTTTTCGTTTTCTAGAAAATCAATTTAATTCACAGAAGGTTCATTCATTTAATGGCTTTCCTTGCGCATGGTTAATGATTAAGCGTTTGATCAAACATTCCTCTTAGCAATACCTTTACAAGGTTCAACTGGAGAAGGTATTAGATAGGGGAAATCCTCTATATTTGCGCAAAGCCTCTTTCCTCTGGACCAACTGAAATGGAAGATCAGTCTGAATTGGTGAAATTGCAAATTATTTTTTCAAGGAGATTCCTGTGTGATTTCAAGTTGCTCACACTAAACTTACAAAAGGGCACACAAACAAAGCTTTCTTAGGTTTATCTCCATCGAGCTTCCTAATGAAGTGGCTACACTGGGGTAAATACCCGGGGTACATCATCTCACGCCAAGAAAATTTAGGACACAGACACACATGAGGAGTTTAAGAACGGATGTTTAACAGGTAAAAGAAAGAGACAGGAAAACAGCTCACTCTCTAGTGAGAGAGAGGAGTCTTCTGAGAGGACAAGGCCGGCTATCCGCAGATGCACCAGATTTTATAGTCTGGCGTAAGGAGGTGTCCTCTAATTTATGTAGGGCTCACACATTGGTTCCATCAGGTGTGATGTTTACAAAGCAGGTGGGGAAGGCTGGTTACCCCACCCTAATCTTATTATGCAAATAAACTTTCCCCTTGGTGGGCATCATTTTGTCTGCTCCTAACAAGCAGACATGTGGTTGGCAGAGAAGGGGAGATGGAGCCGCCATTTTGAACATGTCTAGTCCCGGGAGTTCTTGCCAGAGTCACCATGCAAGCTCCCAGCTTGCTTATCTGTGTGTGCAGCTTGACCTCACAGGCTGCTCTTTGTTAGAAAATGATTTGGGGCTACTTTTCATTAAAAGAAAAACCTTACCGAGGACTTCCAGACTACCTGCCTAAGTAATTTTTTCTTAACTCCTGTATCATTAGTAGTTGGAATCTATATTTATATCTGTATCTGTATCTATCTTACAAAATTCTCTTGGGTTCTTGAAAACTCTTGCTCTCAAGTCCTTTAAACATTCTTCTTGTGCTTTTGTTGACTAAATTATGAAGAAAGATTATTAGCAAAAGAAAGCTCCTGTCTGTATAATCGTAATTTGTGAATTATAGGTTTTTATATTTAAAGTTGGGTGACAATTCACCCTTGGAAAAAAATTTCTTGACTAATGGATCATTTTTTTTTTTTTTTTTGAGACAGTTCTCACTCTGCCACCCAGGCTGGAGTGCAGTGGTGCAATCTTGGTTCACTGCAGCCTCTGCCTCCCAGGTTCAAACAATTCTCCTACCTCAGCCTCCTGAGTAGCTGGGACTACAGGTGCTGCACATCACCACCCCTGTCTAAGTTTGTATTTTTTTGGTAGAGATGGGGTTTTGCCGTGTTGGCCAGGCTGCTATCAAACTCCTGGCCTCAATTGATCTACCCACCTCAACCTCCCAAAGTGCTGGGATTATAGGCATGAGCCACCACACTTGGCCTAATTAATCATGTTTTTAGTGCTGTAAGGGATTTTTTGGATTGAATTATGGGTTTTTTTGATTTGTTGATTTGGTTTTGGAAAGAAAAACTGACGCTTCTGAAGACATCAGTTCTTTCCTGGAAAGCAGAGTCAGAGATAGCTGGAAGGCAGGACTTGTGCTTTTCAGTGTCAGACATTGCTGCTTTCTGTTCAGGGTACTGCTTGTGCCACAGCGCAGAGGAGGCGTATTCTGGAAGGCCATGTTTCTCTGAAGTGAACTTTAAAGTTCAAAGAATAGATTTGACTGACACATAGGAAAGTAGATGGTGATCATGTAAAATGAAATATGCTACTCTTGATGTTTTCTTCTTTGTGTTATAGATCTGTGCCCTCAGATAGGTTTTCAGTTACCCATGGTGAAACATGTAAGCCTTAAGAAACTTTTTGTTGAACTCCTAGATTATCTATAAGATGGTTTATGACCATCTGTCTTATAGGGTAACAACATTATTTATCCTCCAAATTTGGACACTTTTGAGAGTAAGAAGGGGAGTGATTAGTCATTATGTCAAGGAAATAGGCAAAAATGGAACTTTCCTAGGCAACCTAAACATACAGTCATTCTGTTTATGAGGAATATATGACTTACATAGGTTAGATATTAGGTCCCCTAAGAGCATGTGGCCAAGATGTCCAGCTCCACCAAAGATTCATACTCCCCCCTTCCATAGTGTGGAGCTGTGCTGGGAAGCAATTTACCCACCAGGGACAACATCTTCTAGCCCCTTTACATCTAAGTAGTACTGTGAGGCTGGATCTTGCCAAAGAAATGTTTTGGAAGTGTGATGTGTCACTCTGGAGCCAAGGAACTGAAAAAACAGGTGTGCCTCTACCTTCCTCACCTTCCCCTGTACCCATCTCGATCTCCATCTCTAGGCTGAATGCAGAAGTCTTCAGGATCCTAGAGGAGTGAAAACCTACAAAATGGAATGATACCGGATCCCAAATGACCATGTGAAGACTGCCCGCTTGTCAGGAACATCCATATTGCAGTCTTTAGGGCAGACAAAATTAATATATTTTAATTTTGTGTGCCCTAAGCCTCATAAGTTGTTGCATTTATTATATCTATTGAGAATCGACTATCTTTCCATTGAGAATACAAAGATATGTAAGATCTGGTCACTTTCCTCAAGAAGCTTAGAGTCTGGGGGAAGTGCAGGTGTATATATGTAATGGTAATTAAAAGTTCTGACTTAAAGGAGATGAATGTAATTTTGAATGCCAATTTGAGGTGTCTGCAGCATATTCAAATGGCATTATCTTCTATGTAGATAGCGGAGGCCCAAGCCAGGAAGAGAGGTCTGGTATTAAAGATTTGCTGAATTTACAATTGCAGAGGCTCATGTCAGTCCCTTAGAAAGAATTTGAGGGCTTCTTGGAAAATAAGAAAACTTCCCTCCACATTCCTAAGGATTTTAAATTTATTTTTATTTAAATTTTTTTCTTATTTTATTCTTTTTTAAAACTTTTAAGTTTGGGATACATGTGCAGGTTTGTTAACATGTGTCGTGGAGGTTTGTTGTGTACGTTATTTTATCACCCAGGTATTAAGCAGTACCCATTAGTTCTATCTCCTGATCCTCTTCCTTCTCCCACCTTCCACCCTCCAATAGGCCCCAGTATGTGTTCTTTCCCTCTGTACGTCCGTATGTTCTCATCATTTAGTTCCCAATTATAAGTGAGAACATGTGGTATTTGGTTTTCTGTTCCTGCGTTAGTTGCTAAGAATAATGGACTCTGGCTCTATCCATGTTCCTGCAAAAAACATGATCTCATTCTTTTTTAAAATTATTATTATACTTTAAGTTCTGGGGTACATGTGCAGAACATGCAGGTTTGTTACAGAGGTGTACATGTGCCATGGTGGTTTGCTGCACCCATCAAACCATCATCTACATTAGGTATTTCTCCTAATGCTGTCCCTCCCCTAGTTCTCCACCCCATGACAGGCCCCAATGTGTGATGTTCCCCTCCCATATCCATGTTTTCTCATTGTTCAACTCCCACTTCTGAGCGAGAACATGCAATGTTTGGTTTTCTGTTCCTGGGTTAGTTTGCTGAGAATGGTTTCCAGCTTCATTCATGTCCCTGCAAAGGACATGAACTCATCCTTTTTTATGGCTGCATAGTATTTCATGGTGTATAAGTGCCACATTTTGTTTTTCCAGTCTATCATTGATGGAGGTTTGGGTTGGTTTCAAGTTTTTGCTATTGTGAATAGTGCTGCAATAAACATGTGTGTGCATGTATCTTTATAGCAGAATGATTTATAATCCTTTGGGTATATACCCAGTAATGGGATTGCTGGGTCAAATGGTATTTCTGGATCTAGATCCTTGAGGAATCGCCACACTGTCTTCTAAAATGGTTGAACTAATTAACACTCCCACTAACAGTGTAAGGGCATTCCTGTTTTTCCACATCCTCTCCAGCATCTGTTGTTTCCTGTTTCCTGACTTTAATGATCACCATTCTAACTGGTATGAGATAGTATCTCATTATGGTTTTGATTTGCATTTCTTTAATAACCAGTGATGATGAGCTTTTTAAAATATGTTTCTTGGCCATATAAATGTCTGCTTTTGAAAAGTTTCTGTTAATGTCCTTCACCCACTTTTTGATGGGATTTTTTGATTTTTTCTTGTAAATTTGTTTATCCTTGTAGATTCTGGATATTAGCCCTTTGTCAGATGGATAGATTGCAAAAATTTTCACCCATTCTGTAGGTTGTCTTTTCATTCTGATGATAGTTCTTTTGCTGTGCAGAAGCAATTAAGTTTAATTAGATCCCATTTGTCAATTTTGGGTTTTGTTGTCATTGCATTTAGTGTTTTAGTCATGAAGTCTTTGCCCATGCCTATGTCCTGAATGGTATTGCCTAGGTTTTCTTCTAGGATTTTTATGGTTTTAGGTCTCATAGTTAAGTCTTTAATCCATCTGGAGTTAATTTTTGTATAAAGTGTAAGGAAGGGGTCCAGTTTCAGTTTTCTGCATATGGCTGTCCAGTTTTCCCAACACCATTTATTAAATAGGGAATCCTTTCCCCATTGCTTGTTTTTGTCAGGTTTGTCAAAGATCAGATGGTTGTAGATGTGTGGCATTGTTTCTGAGGCCGCTGTTCTCTTCCATTGGTCTATGTATCTATTTTGGTACCAGTACCATGCTGTTTTGTCTAGGATTGTCTTGGCCATATGGACTCTTTTTTGGTTCCATATGAAATTTAAAGTAGTTTTTTCTATTTCTGTGAAGAAGTCAATGGTAACTTGATGGGGATAGCATTGAATCTATAAATTACTTTGGGCAGTATGGCCATTTTGACAATATTGATTCTTCCTATCCATGAGCATGGAATGTTTCTCCACTTGTTGGTGTCCTCTCTTATTTCCTTGAGCAGTGGTTTGTAGTTCTCCTTGAAGAGGTCCTTCATATCCTTGCTAGTTGTATTCCTAGATATTTTATTCTCTTTGTAGCAATTGTGAATGGCAGTTCATTCTTGATTTGGCTCTCTGTCTATTATTGGTATGTAGGAATGCTTGTGATTTCTGCACATTGATTTTGTATCCTGAGACTTTGCTGAAGTTGCTTATCAGTTTAAGGACATTTTAGGCTGAGACAATGGGGTTTTCTAAATATAATCATGTCATCTGCAAACAGAGATAATTTGACTTTCTCTTCCTATTTGAATATTGTTTATTTCTTTCTCGTGCTTGATTGTCCTGGCCAGAACTTCCAATACTATGTTGAACAGGAGTGAGAGAGGGCATTCTTGTCTTGTGTCGGTTTTCAAAGGGAATGCTTCCAGCTTTTGGCCATTCAGTATAATATTAGCTGTGGGTTTGTCATATATAGCTCTTATTATTTTGAAATATGTTTCATCAATATCTAGTTTATTGAGAGTTTTTAGTATGAAGGGGTGTTGAATTTTATTGAAGGCACTTTCTGTATCTATCTATTGAGATAATCATGTGGTTTTTGTCATTGGTTCTGTTTATGTGATGAATTAACATTTATAGATTTGTGTATGTTGAACCAACCTTGCATCCCAGGAGTGAAGCTGACTTGATTGTGTTGGAAACGTTTTTTGATGTGCTGCTGGATTTGGTTTGCCAGTATTTTACTGAGGATTTTCACATCAATGTTCATCAGGGATATTGGCCTGAAATTTTCGTTTTTTGTTGTGTCTCTGCCACGTTTTGGTATCAGGATGATGGTGGCCTCATAAAATGAGTTAGGGAGGATTCCCTCTTTTTTATTGTTTGGAATAGTTTCAGAAGGAATGGTAACAGCTTCTCTTTGTACCTCTGGTAGGATTTGGCGATGAATCCCTCTGGTCCTGGGATTTTTTTTTTTTTTTTTGGTAGGTTATTAATTACTGCCTCAGTTTCAGAACTTGTTATTGGTTTATTCAGGGATTTGACTTCTTCCTAGTTTAGGCTTGGCAGATTGTATGTGTCCAGGAATTTATCCATTTCTTCTAGATTCTCTATTTGCATAGAGGTGTTTATAGTATTCTGTGGTGGTAGTATTTCTGTGGGATCAGTGGTGATAGCCCCTTTATCATTTTTTATTGTGTCTATTTGATTCTTCTCTCTTTTCTTCTTTAGTCTGACTAGTGGTCTGTTTTGTTAATTCTTTCAAAAAACCAGCTCCTGGATTTATTGATTTCTTGAAGTTTTTTTTTGTGTGTGTCTCTATCTCCTCCAGTTCTGTTCTGATCTTAGTTATTTCTTGTCTTCTGCTAGCTTTTGGGTTTGTTTGCTCTTGCTTCTCTAGTTCTTTTAATTGTGGTTTTAGGGTATCAATTTTAGATCTTTTCTGCTTTCTCCTGTGGACATTTAATGCTATAAATTTCCCTGTAAACACTACTTTAGCTGTGTTCTAAAGATTCTGGTATATTATGTATTTGTTCTTGTTAGTTTTAAAGAACTTATTTTTTTTTTCTGCCTTAATTTCTTTATTTACCAAGTAGTCATTTGGGAGCAGGTTGTTTAGTTTCCATGTAGTTGTGTGGTTTTGAGTAAGTTTATTAATCTTGAGTTCTAATTTGATAGCACTGTAGTCTGAGAGACTGTTTATCATTTCCATTCTTTTGCATTTGCTGAAGAGTGTTTTACTTCCAATTATGTGGTCAATTTTAGAATAAGTGCCATGTGATGCTGAGAAGAATGTATATTCTGTTGATTTGGAGTAGAGAATTCTGTAGATGTCTATGAGGTCTGCTTGGTCTAGAGTTGAGTTCAAGTCCTGATTATCCTTGTTAATTTTCTGTCTTGTTGATCTTTCTAATATTGACAGTAGGGTGTTAAAGTCTCCCACTATCATTCTGTGGGAGTCTGTCTCTTTGTAGGTCTCTAAGAACTTGCTTTATGAATCTGGGTGCTCCTGTATTGGGTGCATATATATTTAGGATAGTTAACTCTTCTTGTTGCATTGATCCCTTTACCATTATGTAATGCCCTTCTTTGTCTTTTTTGAGCTTTGTTGGTTTAAAGTCTGTTTTATCAGAGACTAGGATTGTAACCCCTGCTTTTTTTTGCTTTTCATGTGCTTGGTAAATATTTCTCCATTCCTTTGTTTTGAGGCTATTGTGTTTTTGCACGTGAGATGCGTCTCCCAAATACCAGTAGTTCTTGACTCTTCACCCAATTTGCCAGTCTGTGTCTTTCGACTGGGGCATTTAGCCCGTTTACATTTAAGGTTAATACTATTATCTGTGAATTTGATCCTGCCATTTTGGTGCTAGGTGGTTGTTTTTCCCGTTAATTGAAGCAGTTTCTTCATTGTGTTGATGCTCTTTACCATTTGGTATGTTTTTGGAGTGGCTGGTACCAGTTTTTCCTTTCCATATTTAGTGCTTCCTCCAGGAGCTCTTGTAAGGCAGGCCTGGTGGTGACAAAATCTCTCAGCATTTGCTTGTCTGTAAAGGATTTTATTTCTCCTTGGCTTAAGAAGCTTAGTGTGTCTGGGTATGAAATTCTGGGTTGAAAATTCTTTTCTTTAGGAATGTTGAATATTGGCCCCCACTCTCTTCTGGCTTGTAGGATTTCTGCAGAAAGATCTGCTGTTAGTCTGATGGGCTTCCCTTTGTGGTAACCCAACCTTTCTCTCTGGCTGCCTTTAACATTTTTCCCTTCATTTCTACCTTGGTTAATCTGACAATTATGTGTCTTGGGGTTGATCTTCTTGAGGAGTATCTTTGTGGTGTTCTCTGTATTTCCTGAATTTGAATGTTGGCCTGTCTTGCTAGGTTGGGGACGTTCAGGATAATAAACTGAAGAACATTTTCAAACTTGATTTTGTTCTCCCCGTCACTTTCAGGTATACCAATCAAACATAGATTTGGTCTTTTCACATAGGCCTATATTTCTTGGAGGCTTTGTTCATTTCTTTTCATTCTTTTTTCTCTAATGTTGTCTTCACACTTTATTTCATTAAGTTGATCTTCAATCTCTGATATCCTTTCTTCTGCCTGATTGACTTGGCTATTGATACTTGTGTATGCTTCATGAAGTTCTTGTGCTGTGTTTTTCAGCTCTGTTAGGTCATTTATGTTCTTCTCTAAACTGTGTTATTCTAATTAGCAGTTCCTCTAACCATTTTTCAAGGTTCTTAGTCTCCTTGCATTGGGTTAGAACATGTTCCTTTGGCTCAGAGGAATTTGTTACTACCCACCTTCTGAAGCCTATTTCTGTCAATTCATCAAACTCATTCTCCATCCAGTTTTGTTCCCTTGCTGGCAAGGAATTGTAATCCTTTGGAGGAGAAGAGGCATTCTGGTTTTTGGAACTTTCATCCTTTTTGCACTTGCTTTTCCTCATCTTTTTGGATTTATCTACATTTGCTCTTTGATGTTGGTGACTTTCGAATGGGGTTTCTGTGTGGATTTCTTTTTTGTTGATGTTAATGTTATTCCTTTCTGTTTGTTAGTTTTCTTTCTAATAGGCCCCTCTGCTGTAGGTCCGCTGGTGTTTGCTGGAAGTTCATCCCAGACCCTGTTTGCCTGAGTATCACCGGTGGAGTCTGCAGAAGAGCAAAGATTGCTGCCTGTTCCTTCCTCTGGAAGCTTTCTCCCAAAGGGGCATCCACTAAATGCCAGCTGGAGCTTTCCTGTATGAGGTGTTTGTTGACCTCTGATATGAGGTGTTTCTCTGTCAGGAAGTCCAGGGGTCAGGGACCCACTTGTGGAAGCTGTCTGTCCCTTAGCAGAGCTCAAGCACTGTGCTGGGAGATTCACTGCTCTCTTCAGAGACAGCAGGAAGGAATGTTTAAGTCTGCTGAAGCTGTGCCCACAGCTACCCCTTCCCCAACATGGTCTGTCCCAGGGAAATAGGAGTGTTATCTATAAGCCCCTGACTGGGGCTGCTGCCTTTCTTTCAGAGACAACCTGCCCAGATAGGAGGAATCTAGAGAGGCAGTCTGGCTATAGTAGCTTTGCCAAGCTTTGGTGTGCTCTGCCCAGTTTGAACTTCTTGGTGGCTTTGTTTACACTGTGAGGGGAAAATTCCCTACTCAAGCCTCAGTAATGGTGGACTCCCCTTGTCCCACCAAGCTTGAGTGTCCCAGGTCGACTTCAGACTGCTGTGCTGGCAGCGAGATTTTCAAGCCAGTAGTTCTTAGCTTGCTGGGCTCCATGGGGGTGGGATCCACTGAGCTAGACCACTTGCCTCCCTGGCTTCAGCCCCCTTTCCAGGGGAGTAAACGGTTCTGTCTGGCTGGTGTTCCAGGCACCACTGGGGTATGAAAAATAACTCTTGCAGCTATCTCAATGTCTGCCCAAACAGATCCCCAGTTTTGTGCTTGAAACCCAGGACCCTGGTGACATAGGCACCTGAGGGAATATCCTGTTCTGTGGGTTGCAAAGACCATGGGAAAAGTGTAGTATCTGGGCTGGAGTGCACCATTTCTCATGGCACAGTTCCTCGTGGCTTCCCTTGGCTGGGGAAGGGAGTTCCCTGATCCCTTGTGCTTCCTGGGTGAGGCAATCCTCCACCCTGATTTGGGTCATCCTCCATGGGCTGCATCCACTGTCTAACCAGTCCCAATGAGATGATTCAGGTACCTTGGTTGAAAATGCAGAAACCACCTATCTTCTGCATTGATCTCACTGGGAGCTGCAGACTGGGGCTGTTCTTTTTTGACCATCTTGCCAGTCACTGATCTCATTCATTTTAATGGTTGCTTGGTATTCTGTTGTGTATATTTACTGCATTTTCTTTATTCAATCTATCACTGATGGGCATTAGGTTGATTCCATGTCTTTGCAATTGTGAATAGTGCTCCAATGAGCATATGTGAGCATGTGTCCCTATGGTAGAATGATTTATATTATTTTGAGTATATATCCAGTAATGGGATTGCTAAGTTGAATGGCATTTCTGTCTTTAGGTCTTTGAGGAATCACCACACTGTCTACCAAACAGTTGAACGAATTTACACTCCCATTATAGGACATAAGCATTCCCTTTGATCCACAGCCACACCAGTATCTGTTGTTTTTTGATGTTTTAGTAATAGCCATTCTGACTGGTATTAGATTTCATCATGGTTTTGATGTGCATTTCCCAAATGATAATTGCTATTGAGCTTTTTTTTCCTGATGATTGTTGGCCTCATGTATATCTTCTTTGGAAAAGCATCTCTTCATGTTCTTTGCCTACTTTTTAATGGAGTTGTTTGTTTTCTTCTTATAAATTTGTTTAAGTTTCTTACAGATGCTGGATATTAGACCTTTGTCAGATGCATAGTTTGCAAAATTTTTTCCCTTCTATAGGTTGTCTGTTTACTCTGTCGATAGTTTCTTTTGCTGTGCAGAAGCTCTTTAGTTTAATTAGATACCATTTATCAATTTTTGCTTTTGTTTCAGTTGCTTTTGGTGTCTTGTCATGAAATCTTTGCCTCTGCATATGTTCTGAATGGTATCGCCTAGGTTGTTTTTCAGGGTTTTTATAGTTTTGGGTTTTTTATTTAAGTCTTTAATCCATCTTGTGTTAATTTTTGTATATGTATATGGTGTAGGGAAGAGGTCCAGCTTTAATTTTCTGCATATGGCTAGCCAGGTAGGTATTCCAGCACCATTTATTGAATAGGGAATCTTTTTCTCATTGCTTGTTTTTGTCAGATTGTCAAAGATCAGATAGTTGTAGGTGTACAGTCTTATTTCTGGATCCTCTTATTCTGTTTCATTGACCTATATGTCTGTTCATTTATCGGTACCATGCTGTTTTGGTTACTGTAGTCCTGTAGTATAGTTTGAAATCAGGTAGTATGATGTCTGCAGCTTTTTTTTCCCCCTTAGAATTGCCTTGGCTATTCAGGCCCTTTTTTGGTTCCGTATAAACTTTAAAATAGTTCTATCTTGTTCTGTGAAGAATGTCAATGACAGTTTAATGTAAATAGCATTGAATCTATAGATTACTTTGGACAGTATGGCCATTTTAATGATATTGATTCTTCCTATCCATGAGCATGGAATGTTTTTCCATTTGTTTGTATCATAAACGTGCTTTTAGATGCAGCTGCACTGTATCCTATCAGGGCTCACTCCTTCAGTGGGATTTGTCCTCTAAAGATCCCTTGGCCACTGACTTCACATTGAGAAAGAAAAGAAAGCTGGCACTTCCATGTATCTCTAGATCCTTTTCGTAGACTACAAATTACTTTCATGAACATTACTTAGTTTGAATCTCATATTCACCCTGTGGTGTTGGAAGGGGAGTTCCCTTTCCCACTGAATGTCCCCAGGTCTTGCCCACCAGCAAGTAGGGGAAATATTTTATATACCCTAATGGCTCAACTCTGAAGGCACTCAGCCCATTCTTCTCCTAACTGTGGGACCTCTGAGCTCTCTTTGTGATTCCTCTGTTGTTTCTGGGGTCCCCCAAGGATGGCTCACTTGGGCTCAGGAGCCAGGACTCACATATCCTGCCTATTGTGCTGGCAAATAGTTTTCCACCAATATTCAGGCTGATAATGGGGCTGCTCCCAATGAGACTAAAGGGGTTGATGTGGAACCTTCTAGTCTTCTATTCCTTCTATCAGATCCATGTTTCCCAAATCCTCCATTTGCAGCAAAGGAACATCTATCAACACCCACAAATAGATGTCTGGAGGCATAGGTGTCACCCCCACAGTAGATGTGTCAAGGTTCAGTTTTGAAGGTACTAGTTTACCCCTGTATGCACACACACTACACACACACACACACACACACACACACACACACACATACATGCACACACTCTGAGACTCAGAGACATGAACTAACACATTTTAGGCCATTACATTTTTTTTCATAAACTGGATGTAGAACCCAGGACTTTTTACTCCAAATCTAATATTCTTCCCTTTGCCTATCCTGATTTAAAGAAAAAACATTCTATAAAAAAGCTGCTCAGATCCACAGAACTATCTGCTAGAAGCTTGAACCAGTGCCGCAGTGGAAGCTCTGCTTTTTGCCTCATTCTGTAGAGCTTAGGGAGGCTGCTGTGCCCAACCCTGGGAACTCTCAGGAGAGCTGGGTGAATAACGGGGACTTTGTCATAGGAGTGCCCTGAAATCTTCCCCCAGTGTGAGTGGTGTCAATGTTTTCATTAGTTTTGCCTGTGGTTTGTAACTTGTCATAATAATTAATTCCAGCTTAATTGAGGGCCTCATGTTGGGGTGAGAGAAGGAAGTGTTGTGGTCTCTCAAAATGCCTTTTATAAGATCTTGACACCCTAGGGCTTGGCAGCTATAGCTGGGAGCAGTAGCACATGGGAAGGGATGATCCCCCAAGTGTTGGCAGTCCAGCCCCGTCTTGGTTTCTGACTTGGAGATTGCTTAAAGGTCTCTTGGGGAGCAGGAACAGTTCGTTTTTTCCCCCTTATTTTCTTTACCTCTTAAAAAAATATCTTTATTCTGGGGTTGTACTGCTTGAAAGCAGGAAGGCCTCTGGGCAGCATGTGATGTGCTTCTTCCCCAGCTCCCTTGGAAAAGGGTATTTAGTCCTTGGGTTAATTCTAAGCTCTGCTTTGGACCTTTCAAGTCTCTTTTGTCAAGTCATGCCAATCTCATGTCCATTCTTTCTTTTCTATGCCAATCAGGTGCACGAATTCATACTGAACTGTTAGTGGGTTAGAGTGTGATGCTATGTCAAATACCTTAAAAAACTTCTCACATTTTTCCAGGAACTTTTATTGTCTCAATGTAAAGCTTTCTCCAACCAAGCCACAGAGTCCTCCCTTTCCTCTGATTCCCTGGGCAGATCCTCAAACTTTAATGAGCAGAAAAGCTACCTGGGCAGATTTCTAGGCCTGCCCCAGAGACACTAGCCCATACATAGATGAAGCTGTTGAAGCATGCCGTGGTACCACTTGAGAAATAAGTAGTGAACTCTGCAGATCTTTCTCAATACCTCTCCTACCATGCCTGGAAATCTCCCTATTAACACCTTCAAAGAATTGGAACTTAATACTTGCTATGCGGAAGGTGGTAGGCTTGGGGCCAGAACCAAGCTTGTACCCTAGTGGAGGAATCAGGACACACATTTACAACACACTCTTATAACTACCAATAGGACACAGCTGAGAAGGGAAGTGCTGAAGAAGAACCCTAAGGTGGTGTTACTCTTTTTTTTTTTTTTTTGAGACGGAGTCTCACTCTGTTGCCCAGGCTGGAGTGAAGTGGTGCCATTTTGGCTCACTGCAACCTCCACTTCCCAGGTTCAATTGATTCTTCTGCCTCAGCCTCACACACAGCCTGTGCCACCACTGCCAGCTAATTTCACGCTCAGCTATTTTTTTTTGTATTTTAAGTAGAGATGGGGTTTCACCATGTTGGCCAGGCTGTTCTCGATCTTCTGACCTCGTGATCCACCCACCTAAGCCTCCCAAAGTGCTGTGATTACAGGCGTGAGCCACCGCGCCTGACCTGCAGTGTTACTCTAAGTTCCAGTGTTACTCTAGGTTCCTGCTCCAGCAGCAGCAGCATTACCTAGAAGCTAGTTAGAAATGCAAATACTTAGGTCCCACCCCTGAGCCTTTTGCCTGCAGAATTCAGTTATCCTGTGAACACCCTCCATTCTTTGCTTATACCTTGGGCTACCCCTTTCTGTCTTGGGCACTGACAGCTCACAGCTTGCTGGTGATGACATAAAGAGATAGAAAATAAATGACCTGTAATTCTGTCATCCAGAGATAACCACTCTCACTATTTAGTGTATATCTTTTCAGACTTATTTCCATGTAATGTAGATTTACATAATAAAAAACAACATAGAAACAAAATTCTATTCTATCACAATACTGCTTTTTGAATTTCTATTTACCACAATTAACACTATGGTGGACAGTCTTCCCATGTAAGTAAAGTTACATTTCCCCATATATATATATATATATATATATATATATATATATATATATATATATATATAATGGCACTTTAGGTACTGGGGTACATGTGAAGAACGTGCAGGATTGTTGCATAGGTACATACATGGCAATGTGGTTTGCTGCCTCCAACCCCACCACCTATATCTGGCATTTATTCCCATGTTATCCTTCCCCAACTCCCTACCCTTGCTGTCCCTCCCCTAGTTGCCCCCAACAGACCCCAGTGTGTGATGCCCCCTTCCCTGTGTCCATGTGTTCTCATAGTTCAATGCCTGCCTATGAGTGAGAACATGCGGTGTTTGGTTTTCGGTTCTTGTGTCAGTTGCTGAGAAAGATGGTTTCCAGATTCATCCATGTTCTTACAAAGGACACAAACTCATATTTTTATAGCTGCATGGTATTCCATGGTGTATATATGCCACATTTTCCTTGTCCAGTCTATCATCGATGGGCATTCGGGTTGGTTCCAGGTCTTTGCTATTGTAAACAGTGCTGCAATGAACATACATGTGCATGTGTCTTCGTAATAGAATGATTTATAATCCCTTGGGTATATACCCACTAATGGGATTGCTGGGTCAAATGGAATTTCTGTTTCTAGATCCTTGAAGAATCACCACACTGTCTTCCACAATGGTTGAACTAATTTACCCTCCCACAGACAGTGTAAAAGTGTTCCTATTTCTCCACATCCTCTCCAGCATCTGTTGTCTCCAGATTTTTTAAAGATCACCATTCCAACTGGCATGAGATGGTATCTCAATGTGGTTTTGATTTGCATTTCTCTAATGACCAGTGATGATGAGCATTTTTTCATATGTCTGTTAGCTTCATATATGTCTTCTTTTGAAAAGTCTGTTCATATCCTTCACCCACTTTTGAATGGGTTTGTTTCTTTTTTTCTTGTAAATCTGTTTCAGTTTTTTGTTGATTCTGGATATTAGCTCTTTGTCAGATGGGTAGATTGCAAAAATTTTTTCTCAGTTTGTTGGTTGCTGGTTCACTCTAATGATTGTTTCTTTTGCTGTGCAAAAGCTCTGGAGTTTAATTAGATCCCATTTGTCTATTTTGGCTTTTGTTGCCAATGCTTTTGGTGTTTTAGTCATGAAGTCCTTGCCTATGCCTATGTCCTGAATGGTTTTGCCAAGGTTTTCTTCTAGGATTTTTATGCTGTTAGATCTTATGTTTAAGTCTTTAATCCATCTGGAGTTAATTTTAGTGTAAGGTGTCAGGAAGGGGTCCAGTCTGCTTTCTGTACATGGCTAGCCAGTTTTCCCAACACCATTTATTAAACAGGGAATCCTTTCCCCATTGCTTGTTTTTGTCAGGTTTGTCAAAAATCAGATGGTTGTAGATGTGTGGCTTTGCCTCTGAGGCCTCTGTTCTGTTCCACTGGTCTATATCTCTGTTTTGGTACCAGTACTATGCTGTTTTGGTTACTGTAGCCTTGTAGTGTAGTTTGAAGTCTGGTAGCATGATGCCTCTAGCTTTGTTCTTTTTGCTTAGAATTGACTTGGCTATGTGAACTCTCTTTTGGTTCCATATGAAGTTTAAGGTGTTTTTTTCCAGTTCTGTGAAGAGGGTCATAGGTAGGTTAATGGGGATAGTGTTGAATCTATTAATTACTTTGGGCAGTATGGCCATTTTCACAATATTGATTCTTTCTAGCTATGAGCATGGAATGTTTTTCCATTTGTTTGTGTCCTCTCTTATTTCCTTGAGCAGTGATTTGTAGTTATCCTTAGTTGTATTCCTAGCTATTTTATTCTCTTTGTAGCAATTGTGAATGGCAGTTTGTTCTTGATTTGGCTCTCTTTAAGTCTCTTATTGGTGTATAGGAATGCTTGTGATTTCTGCACATTGATTTTGTATCCTGAGACTGCTGAAGTTGCTTATCAGTTTAAGGAGATTTTGGGCTAAGATGTTGGGGTCTTCTAAATATACAACCATGTCGTCTGCAAATAGAAACAATTTGAGTTCCTGTTTTCCTCATTGAGTACCCTTTTTTTCTTTTTCTTTCCTGATTGCTCTGGCTAGAACTTTCAATGCTATATTAAATAGGAGTGGTGAGAGAGGGCATCCTTGTCTAGTGCTGGATTTCAAAGGGAATGCTTCCAGTTTTTGCCCATTCAATATGGTATTGGCTGTGGGTTTGTTGTAAATAGCTTTTATTATTTTGAGATATGTTCCATTGATACCTAATTTACTGAAAGTTTTTAGCATAATGTATTGTTGAATTTTGTTGAAGGCCTTCTCTGCATCTTTTGAGATAATCATGTGGTTTTTATCTTTAGTTCTGTTTATGTGGTGGATTACGTTTATAGACTTGCATATGTTGAACCAGCCTTGCATCCCCAGGATGAAGCCTACTTGATCATGATGGATAAGCTTTTTGATGTGCTGTTGCAATCGGTTTGCCAGTATTTCATTGAATATTTTTGTATCTATGTTCATCATGGATATTGGCCTGAAGTTTTCTTTTCTTGTTGATTTTCTGCCGGGTTTTGGTGTCAGGATGATATTGGTCTTATAAAATGACTTGGGAAGGATTCCCTCTTTTTGGATTGTTTGGAATAGTTTCAGAAGGAGTAGTACCAGCTCCTCTTTGTACGTCTGGTAGAATTTGGCTGTGAACTCATCTGGACCTGGGGTGTTTTTGGTTGGTAGGCTGTTAATTGCTGCCTCTATTCAGCCCTTGTTATTGGTCTATTCAGGGTTTTGACTTCTTCCCAGTTTAGGCTTGGGAGGGTGCAAGTGTCCAGGAATTTATCTATTTCTTCCAGGTTTATTGTTTTATGTGCATAGAGTTATTTGTAGCAATCTCTGATGGTAGTTTGTATTTTTGTGGAATTGGTGGTGATACCCCCTTTGTCATTTTTTATGGCATCTATTCGATTCTTCTCTCTTTTTTATTAATCTGGCTAGCAGTCTGTCTATTTTCTTGATCTTTTAAAAAAACCAGTTCCTGGATTTATTGATTTTTTGAAGGTTTTTTTGTGTCTATCTGCTTCAGTTCTGCTCTGAGCTTACTTATTTCTTGTCTTCTGCTAGCTTTTGAGTTGATCTTGCTTCTCTAGCTCTTTCAATTTTGATGATAGGGTGTCTATTTTTTATCTTTCCTTGGTTCTCATGTGGGCATTTATTGCTATAAATTGTCCTCTAGACACTGCTTTAAATGTGTCCCAGAGATTCAGGTATGTTATGTCTTTGTTCTCGCTGGTTTCAAAGAACATCATCATTTCTGCCTTCATTTCATTGTTTATCCAGTCAACATTCAAGAGCCAGTTGTTCAGTTTCCATGAAGTTGTGCAGTTCTGAGTTAGTTTCTGAATTCTGAATTCTAATTTGATTGCACTGTGGTCTGAGAGACTGTTATGATTTCTGTTCTTTTGCATTTGCTGAGGAGTGATTTACTTCCAATTATGTGGTCAGTTTTAAAGTAGGTGTGATGTGGTGCTGAGAAGAATGTATATTCTGTGGATTTGGGGTGGAGAGTTCTGTAAATGTCTATTAGGTTGGCTTGGTCCAGATCTGAGTTCAAGTTCTGGATATCTTTGTTAATTTTCAGTCTCATTGATTTGTCTAACATGGACAGTGGAGTGTTAAAATCTCCCACTCTTATTGTGTGGGAGTCTAAGTCTCTTTGTAGGTTGTTGAGAACTTGCTTTATGTATCCGGGTGCTCCTGTATTGGGTGCATATATATTTAGGATAGTTAGTTCTTCTTGTTGCATTGATCCTTTTACCATTATGTTATGCCCTTCTTTGTCTCTTTTGATCTTTGTTGGTTTAAAATCTATTTTATCAGAGACTAGAATTGCAACCCCTGCTTTTTTTTTACTTTCCAAGTGCTTGGTAAATCTTCCTCCATCCCTTTATTTTGAGCCTATATGTATCCTTGCATGTGAGATGGGTTTTCTGGATATAGCACACTGATGAGTTTTGACTTTTATCCAATTTGCCAGTCTGTGTCTTTTGACTGGGGCATTTAGCCCATTTACATTTAAGGTTAATATTGTTATCTGTGAATTTGATCCTGCCATTTTGGTGCTAGATGGTTGTTTTTCCCATTAATTGAAGCAATTTCTTCATTGTGTCGATGCTCTTTACCATTTGGTATGTTTTTGGAGTGGCTGGTACTGGCTGTTCCTTTCTATATTTAGTGCTTCTTTCAGGAGCTGTTGTAAGGCAGGCCTGGTGGTGATGAAACCTATTAGCAATTCCTTGTTCATAAAGGATTTTATTTCTCCTTGGCTTATGAAGCTTAGTTTAGCTGGATATGAATTTCTAGGTTGCAACTTCTTTTCTTTAAGGATGTTGAATATTGGCCCCTGCTCTCTCCTGGGTTGTAGGGTTTCTGCAGAGAGATCTGCTGTGAGTCTGATTAGCTTCTCTTTGTAGGTAACCTGACCTTTCTCTCTGGCTGCCCTTAGCAGTTTCTCCTTCATTTCAACCCTGGTGAATCTGATGATTATGTGCCTTGAGGTTGCTCTTCTTGAGGAATATCTTTGTGGTATGCTCTGTATTTCCTGGACTTGAATGATGGCCTGCCTTGCTAGGTTGGGGAAGTTCTCCTGGATAATATCCTGAAGAGTGTTTTCCAGCTTGAATTTGTTCTCTCTGTCACATTCAGGTACACCTATCAACCGTAGATTAGGTCTTTTCACATAATCACATATTTCTTAGAGGCTTTGTTCATTTCTTTTCACTCTTTTTTCTCTAATCTTGCCTTCACATTTTATTTCGTTAGTTGGTATTCAATCTCTGATATCCTTTCTTCTGCTTGGTTGATTCAGCTATTGAAACTTGTGTAGGCTTTGTGAAGTTCTTGTGTTGTGTTTTTCAGCTCTGTCAAGTCATTCATATTCTTCTCTAAGCTGTTTATTCTAGTTAGTGTTTTGTCAAACCTTTTTTCAAGGTTCTTAGTTTCTTTGCATTGGGTTAGAACATGCTGTTTTAGCTCAGAGAAGTTTGTTTTTACCCACTTTCTGAAGCCTGTTTCTGTCAATTCATCTGACGCATTCTCCATCCAGCCTTGTCTCCTTGTTGGTGAGGAGTTGTGATCCCTTGGAGGAGGAGAGGCATTCTGATTTTGGGTGTTTTCATCCTTTTTGGGCTGGTTTCTTGCCATCTTTGTTGATTTATCTACCTATGGTCTTCGTAGTTGGTGACTTTTGGGTGGGGTCTCTGAGTGGATGTCCTTTTTGTTGATGATGAAGTTATTTATTTCTGCTTTTCAGTTTTCCTTCTAACAGTCAGGCCCATCTGCTGTAGGACTGCTGGAGGTCCATTCCAGACCCTACTTTTCTGGGAATCACCTGCAGTGGCTGCAGAACAGTAAGGGTTGCTGCCAGTTTCTTCTTCTGTTATCTTTGTCTCAGAAGGATACCTGCCAGATGTCAGCTTGAGCTCTCTTTTATGAGGTGTGTCTTTGGATATATGGAGGTTGGGAAGCTGCTTCAGGACACAGTCTATTCCTTATAGTAGCTCAAGTGCTGGGCTGTGAGCTCTGTTGTTCCATTCAGAGCTGCTGGGCAGGTTTGTTTAAGTCTGCTGCAGCGGAACTCATAACCGCCTTTTTTTCCCGTGTGCTCTGTGCTGGGAAGATGGGGCTCTATATATAAGTTCCTGACATGCTGCTGCCTTTTTTCAGAGATGCCTTGCCTAGGGAGGAGGTAGCCTAGTCACAGTCTGCTAGCAGAGGTGCTGGTGAGCTGCTGTGAGCTCTGCCCAGCTGCTGTGTGAACCTCCTCATGGTTTTGTTTATAGAGGTATTGTTAGAACTGCCTCGGTAATGGCAGTCTGACTCAGTAATAGTGGACTGTCTTTGTAATGGTGGACTGCCTTGGTAGTGGTGGATTGCCTTGGTAATGGTGTATTGCCTCAGTAATGATGGACTGCCTCGGTAATGGTGTACTGCCTCAGTAATGATGGACTGCCTTGGTAATGGTGGACTGCCTCAGTAATGGTGGATGCCCTTCCCCACACAGAGCTGGACTGTCTCAGGTTCAGCAGTGCTGGCTGTGAAACTCTCAATCCAGAGCATTTCAGATTGCTGGTCTTTGTGGGGGTGGGACCTCCCAAGCCAGATCACCTGACTCCCTGTTTCAGCCCCCCTTTTTTTCAGTTGAATGGGTGACTCTGTCTCCCAGGTGTTCCAGGTGCCAGTTGAAATGGTGCCCAGATTTCTGTGAGTTTTTGTGCAGAGACCCACTGCACTAACTGAAACAGCCATGCTGGAGATTTGTGGCACTTTTCTATGCAGGATTCTCCTGGTCTACGGGCCATAAAAATTTGTTTAGAAATGTGGTGATCACTCACCCTCTGCATTCTTGATGGGAACTGCACTCCAGAGCTCATCCTATTTGGCCATCTTGGATCCAAAAAACTCACCTTAATTTTAATAACAGCATAGTGTTTCTTTGTACGGACTTATTGTAAATCATTTAGCTATTCCCTGTGGTGCAAGTCTTTCCACATATTTAGAATCTCTAAACAACTTTCATAAGAATATCCTTGCACATATATCTTTGTGCATATCTGAAATAATTCCATTAAAATTAAGTAAGTTCTTTTCTGTAATGTGTACTTCAGATGTAATTTGCAGAACATTTGTGTCAGAGAGACTCATTTAAGAGATGAAGACTTCCCCCTTAATAAGTACTATTAATCACAAGGCCAGTCTTCCATTTTATAATCAAAAGTATGTGAGGATGGAACAAGTTGTGCTGAAGTATTTTTATTTTACATAATTAATGGACTTAAGGCCATTGGTAAAGGCCCCTGTCAGTTATTGTGGGACAAATACATTCCAGCAAATGTAAGCAGTGAGATAAGACTCTAGCGTGTTTTTCAGACTGCTTCTTGCTGAAATGCATCTTGAATTTTTGGAAAAAGTGAGTTTCTAAAATAAGTAAAGATCTGCTTATATAACTCTTATTTTAAAATAAGCCTATATACAGTATCAGCAGATCGATTAAGAAGTCTGCTGGTGGTGATATTAAAAAGGTTGGCAGATTTTCAATTCAGATTGACACCATTCAAGACAGAGGCATAGCTGATGTTTATGCAAGAATTCTTAGACATGTCACAGATTCTGTGAAGAACATCTGATAGCTATAGAGAGCTTGAAGTAAAGTCCTGGGAAAAATATGTTCCAGACGGTTACAGATGTTCTCATATCAAATCATATTTCTATGAAAAGTTATGTAGCCTGTTCAACTGATGGCACAGCCAATGTGAAGGAACAATTTAAGGTTTTCTTCCTGTTAAAAAATAATTGATTCTAAAAACTTTATGGGTAATGTTAGTCACATATTTTGAGTGTTGCAATGGTAGATTTAAAAGTTGTCTGAACCTCCAGTTAATCCCACAAAAATTTGAGTCTGTGGTATCCACTTAGAACAATTTGCATGCTGCAAGCCATGTAGAAACTCCCTGAATCTTAACTGAATGTTTTACCAAATTAAGCACATTTTATAGGTCCTCAGGTATCACATCACACCAGTGCATACTTTATTGTTCAGATGTCGGTTCTGAGGCATTAGATATGGTAGAAGGCTACAAAGAGGGCCCTAAAAAGGATAGAAAGGGTTTTGTCATTTCCTTATGGGAACTAACGGAAATTCAGAAGAACATATTCCCACATTGAGGATTCTGGTATAAACATCAGACCAATGACAAAGACATCCAAAGAATTATCATGGAGGCTCCTTTTTAGATTAACTTGTCTCTAGAAAAATTTGACCTGGAAATACCACAGTTCAGAATATGGATTCTGAAACCATCGATATGAGATGAAGTAAAGAAGACAGAAAAATTTAAGTATTTTATGAGTAAGAGGGTCTCTTAAAGGCAGATATGAACTATAGATAATACTCTAGAAGGTTCTTCACTTCAACTGTGTTTGTATGTGAGTTGAGGATGAATTGAGAAAATAAGTTGCCATTCAGTGATATTTTCAGGGTGTTTACAGAATCTCGGTGTAGTTACCCACCTGCCTTATGTTTTGCTGAAGCAAACATCTTTTGAAAGAGTATTCCTAATCTGCTGAAATAATTTCTACCATGATCTAAAACATCCACTTTGCAAAGCAGAGCTCAATTTGGTGTGGCTTAGGCCATGATAAATTGATGTGTTTGCCTTGTGACTGTGCTGGTGAATGGACAGTTATTTAAGGAGTCAGGAAAGGGAGACAAGGAGATGGTCTTAGTGCTAAAATTAAACCTGGTGATAGGGTGATCAACTATTCAGGTTTGCATGGGATTGGGGGTGGAGGGTTTCCTAGGATACAGAACTTTCAGTGCTAGAACTAGGTTAGTGCAACAATAATCTCTCTTTGGATCACCAAGACTGACTTTGTGGGAATGGACCTACCTTTCTGTTATTTTTAATACCTGTTTCCCCTTCAGAGGTGCCACTGAGACCCATTTAAACGTAACTTCATCTGGATATCATCGTGGGAAAAAAAGCATGCCTCTCTCTGTCTGTCTCTCTGTCTCTCTGTCTCTCTCTCTCACTGTTTGCCTCAGGCTCTGCTTTCAACATCCATGTTAGGAATCACAGAAAAACAGAGAGGCTCAAAGAAATACTCTTACAATAAGGGCTTGCTCTGTATAAGGCACTCCAGTGTTTTCTGAGGGTACATGGGATTATGTAATGTGAGATTAGGAGACTAAGCCTACCCTCAAGGAGTGTCTTATGTTAAGAAAAATAAAACACACCAGCAAATAGTTACATCAGCAGAAAGAATGTGATAAATGCCTAAGAGAAATACCAACAATGTGCTATGGAAGTTCATAGTCATTGGTGTTTTCATTTATTTAGTTCAAAGGTGGGTGGTATTTGTATTGAGTTCTGAAGAGGGTGGTGATGGGCAAAGACTAGAGAAAGAAGGCTCCTGGGGGAATGCAAATTGCTTAAGATATGGGGGTCCCTGCCCTCAAATCACTTACATTCTAGGTGGGAGATGGTGAACAGTGAACAGTAGAGCCATGGAAGTTCAGGGAAAGGAACAAATTGATCTGTGTCAGGTAGAGAGGAAAGATGGGTGGTGCTGTGAAAAAGGACTAGATTTTTAGTGAGCATAGGCGAACTGGAGGACACTCAGTTAGAGTCTTGGAATGTAAGCAGAAGGCCAGAGTAAAGAGTGAGCACCACCACATTTTCTGACACCAGGAGGTGCCTGGTACGTGGTTCGTGTGTCTGGGAGTATGGGAAGAGTTGGGCTAAGAGGATGACCCAGATGACTGAGCTCTAGAAGGCCAGACCAGTAGGATAGGAGCTTGGCTTTAAGGAAATGAAGCCGATAGGAAATTGTAGAGACTTCTTTGGGGTGGTTGGGATGACATGTTAAAAGTACTTATTTATAGATTCTTCTGTCAGTTGCACACAAAATGGCTAAAAATGTGGGCAGGGGAGAGCCCTCTTTAAGGATTCTTTTAACAATTCTAGAATGAGTAAGTGAACATGCACAGGGTGTGGAGTTCATACAGATGGATAGGCTGGAGGAAATCTGGTAGACATTTTGAAGGAAGATGTGACAAATGGATTTTGTGACAAATTGAGTCAAGGTGATGAAAAAAGAGTCAATTTGCTTACCTTTAAAATAAAGGTTTTTTCAAGATGATCTGTAACATTTCTTTCTGTTCTGGGAATTCATAACTTCCAGGTTTCTAGACTTAGCAACTGGAAAAATACCAATACCTTCCTCCCTACCTCTTTTCCATCACTTAAACCCTTTTATTCAGTACCAGATATTGTAGGGAGTAAGGATGTACATCTGTCTATGGAACACTTTTTAGTTTAGTAGAAGCTATGGACATTTAAACAGATAACTGTAATTTGATGTGATGGGTGCTATTGTGGAGCTATGGCCAAAAGACTAGGAGAAAACAAAGGAAGCACAACCAACTCTGCCTGGAAAAGTAGAGTTAAGTTGACAAGGGTGGGTAAGGGTTTATTAGGCTATATGTAGTGGGGTGGAAAGAAAAAGCACAATGGGAAAAGCGTGAATGAGACTGATGTGCAGGACACTACCAGTGACTTGTCTGGGTGGAACTTAGGGTGGATTGAAGTGACAGAGGAAAAAGGAAGGAAATGGGAGAGTTAGGTTGTGATCAAATGACTGAGGTTCTCATTCTATGAAAGGAATTTGGACCTGATCTTCTTGCTAATTATGAGTTAGTAGAGATCTTTAAGGACAGTAGTAAGTGATCTGACTTGTATGTTAGGAATTAACTCCAATGACCCTAGAGAGGGTGGACTACAATGGGGAGAGGTTGGAGACAAGAAGGCCAATAAGAGGTTATTAGAATTCAGGCAAAAGACAGTACATACGTGGGTTACTTGAGAAGGCATTTGGGGAAAAGTTGAGTTGAATATCGAAACTATGTTTTAAGAGGTGGCAGGGCATTCATTTGTGGATTCATTTTTTTCCCCTGCACTCAAATCTTTATTAACTTTGCTAGGTACTGAGGATAAGAAGATAAATAGAAGACTTCCATGACCTCCTTCAGCTCATTTGCAATGATTCTCACTTTTTTTTTTCTGCTCCAACACTCTTAAGAGACATGACACACAGTTTGGGGAGTAGGTTGGCAGGGGATGAGAAGGGGAAGAAAAGGAGTAAGGGTATGGTGGAGGGACTATGTCCTTAATGGAGAAATAGCAGAATGTGGGGTGGTATGATGTGCAGATATCCCCCTGCCCCAGGGGGATGGAACACCTGAGACTGTTTCATTTAGGAGAATTTTAGCTTTCAGAAATAGAATACCCTACTCCAAATGGCTTAAACAATAATGGCACTTATTATGATATGTAACAAGAAAGTAATGGATGGCCATCTCAGTTGCTTAGTAATGTTATTGGGAACCTAGATTCCTTATGCCTTGTCTAATCTGCCATCGTTAGCATGCTCTTCTCAGACTATTTCCTCTCATGGTTACAAGACGGCTGCTGCAGTTCCAGGCATCACAGGCAGAGGTGACTATGTCTAGAAGAAAGGGGCCTCTTTCTTCCTTGTGTATCTTTTTGTTTCCTTATGAACAAAGGATCATATCCCGGAACCCCCAGCAGACTTCTTACGTCTCAGTGGCCAGAACTGAGTTAGGGGCCCATGCTTGAACCTATCGCTGGCAAAGGAAAGCGGGAGGTAGGAAACATTGGAAACAAAATTATGGCTGTTATCAGAGAAGAAAGTGAACGGGGCTCTTGAGTAGGCAAACAGTCCTTCTGCTGAAATTTGCTGGTTGTAGGAAAGAATTTCTTTGCATTTGTAAACAGAGCCTTTGTTATAGATAAGCAGTTTGGGATCAGAGAGATAGATCTGAAAGATACTAGAAAAGAGATAGAATTTTTTTTTGTTTTATTTTTTGTTTTTTAAAAACTAACCTGACATATGTTTTGTGTTTCATGCATCTTAATTCATAGAACCTCACAAGGACACTAACAGACAGGCCATTTTCACTGAGGAAACTGAAGGTCAGAGAAGTTGAGGAACTGAGGACGGTCACACAGCTAGTAGGTGGCAAAGCTGGAAATGGATATGCTCACTTCGTCTAATTATGGAGAATTTTGAACATACACAGAAGTAGACAGAATGGCATAATAAGTGTCCTGTGTACCTGCACTTAGTTCCAACCCACAACAACCCCCCCCCCCTTGCTAATCTTTCAGTCACCCTATCTTCCCCTTTCCTCTGTTATTATTTTGGAGTAAATTCCCCACCATTGTATCATTTCATCACCAAGTATTTTAGCATGAATCTCTACAAGATAAGGTCTGTTTTCTTTTAAAGGTAATGACAACCATTATACCCAAAATATTTAACAGCAGTTATTTAATATTATTAAATTTTTAGGTAGTGTTTAATATTCAGATTATCTCATAAATTTTATTTTTTATAGTTTATTTGAATTAAGATCCAAATAAGGTCCACACATTGCAGTTGATGAATAATGTTTTAATTCTCAATCTGTAAATTCTTCTTCCATGTCTTCCTGTCTCTCTCTCTCTCCTTCTCCCTCTTTCTTTTTTATAATTAATCTTTGACAGAAATCAAGTTATTTGACCTATAGAATTTCTCACAGTCTGGATTTTGCTGGTTGTATCCCCATGATGTAGTTTGGCATGTTCTTCTGTCCTCCGTATTTCCTATACATGAGAGTTGAAGTGACAGGTTTGGTCAGATTCAGGTTGATTTTTTTTTTTTTTGCAAGGATACTTTGTAAGTGATGTCATGTTCTTCCATTATGAGGTTTACATTTTAGTGTGCTGTGCGTGAATAACATTTTTCCCTTGAAATCTGCAAGTCAGATTGAGGGACTGAGAGAATACAAATGATGATGTTTTAGTCTGCCTAAAGTATGCTGAAATAATAGAAGGCATTGCACCAAGAGCAGGAGAGTTTGAAACCAGTGAGTGTCTCTGTGTAATCCACATAATTTATTTTGCAGTCGCAAAATTAGAAAGCACTCTAGCAGGCATTGTGAGCCTCATGAAGGAAACAGAAAACTCATAAACTAAGGAGGGGATGGGGCCAATGAAATATACCTTAAGACAACATTGGCAGAAACCTAAATTAATATAAACACATTCTGCTTCTATTGTACGTCATGGCTGGAGAAGAACTTTCAGAAAGATAAGAACGAAAGAACTGAGGGAGGTTAGCAGACTTCTTGTAGAAATTGAGGTGGGTGTGGAAGCTCCCCAGACAGGAGAACCCAGAGCCTGTGTGAAGGAAGAGAAGGAACATCTGGGATAGTCTGGCATTGGAATACTCCTGAGGGTAACATCAGAGAGGGAAGAAGCACCCACTCCATCCATAGATCAAAAGACATTTCTGAGTTATAGTTCTAAAAATTGTACTTCTGTGGAAGAGGAAAGAGGGTGTTTTTATCCCCCAGAACTGCCTAATGTTGAAATTCTTGATTTGATTTCTCCATTATATTTACTGCCAATTCTTGTTATTCATGGTAGTTTTGTTCTATAAAGTCACAAGAACACCAAAATAGCAAACACTGAGCCATTGTTAGGTTTCTGCCAACCTCTAGTCACAATTTTGTCAACTGATCAATACATACCCTGCTTTATGTGTGTTTCTGTTTAAAGACATTGAATATATATTGTTGATTCATTAACACTGAATGATGGTCAACAGCAATATAACTCATGCCCAAGCAAAGCTTATCTGACATACTTCTGTTCTCTGTAAGGCACCTCGCTGCTTTCCTGAACCTAGGAACTCTAGACAGAACCTCAGCCCTGCACCTGAAGGCCATTGTAAAGAGCACGATCACTAACAAAAAGCATAAAAGTGCAAAAACAAAATGTGGAACCAAATAGACTGCAAAAAGCACATTTGTTGACAACATGAGAGCTGAAACGAGGTAGAATGTTGTCTTGTTCAAACCTCAGCTGGGCACGTGTGCATGGGCCAAGTTAAATTTTTTGCTGTTCTGCCCATGTCTGTGAATAACTTCAAGAGTACCTGCTAGGAGATTATAAATAAATTTCAGTGAGCTGGTGGATTTGTGAATGTGGAATCCACAAATGAGACTCAACTATAATTTGAAAACCAGTGTTGAAAGATAAACTCGGGCTGGGGATGGGGTGAAGAATTGCAACAGGTTTTCTGGGCTTCTCCAGCACATTCAGGTTGTATCACTCAGCTAGGCATGCAAATCCTATTGATAAAGGCCTTTTTGTTTCACGGGGAAGAAGAGGAAGACAGGAGGCATGGCACTCAGAGAAGTAAGAGGAAACTGAAGGAGTTGTGTGAGGCCTTAGGAATCCAGGAAGTGGGGGCATAAGCGTAGTGGGGGAAATCTCTGGAATCAGGAAAACTGAATACAAAGAGCTTGGACAGAGGAGAGGAGAGGGAGCAGGAAGAAGGAGACCGCCATGAATGCTAGAACCACACTATGATTTGGGTCAGTGTAGCAAAAGCTCAGTAAGTCAGATTGGGTTTTTTGGCATATGGCTGTTGTACTTATCCTTTGCTTGGAGATCTGTGACTAAATGTTTTATTTTTCAACCAATTGTGGTACCCTCTATGGACTGCTGGAGAGGGGAGGACAGCTAGGGGTTCTGGTTCCGCCTTTTCTGGTCACATTAGAGATGCCTTGGGTGGAAGCCTCATGCCACAGAGTTACTTGCAGATGATTTAAAGAAGGATGCAGAACTGTTTTTCACTCGCAAAGAGAAAATTAATGCTAGAGATTTGATCCTTTAAGAGGTCTTTGAACTTGTAAACCCAGACACATATGTGTCAAGAATGGAAACTGGCAAAGACTGTATTCTGTAGTTTGAACTTAATTGCTTTTGGTATGTACTTGAAAAGATAGAATATCCCAAGACATTTAACTTTAGAAAGTCATTCTGTTGTGCTGCACAGTAAGTAATTTTCACAAGGATTTGGCGGAGATATTCAGTATCAATATGCAGGAATGGTTTCAATATGTGGTAGGCCAATAAAAACAAAGTCACTCTGACCCACACTTTGCAGATCTAAGAGGGACAGAGGAGCAAGTAGTGATAATTAGTTCCAGTTTCAGGGAAATATGGTAACTCTGCAGCCACATGCCTCTGTCCTGCCCACTGCGCCGTGTGTCTCTCAGGGAGGGGGACTTAATGTCCCAATCTGTGCTTCTCAGGTGGGCACTGCGCATGACGTACATGGTTATGCAGTGAGGCCTGAAAGTGGGTCCTGTGGAGATAGGGAGTGTTGGTTTGATCTGAAATCATGGGACCCACAGAATTGGCCACTGGGTTTGGAAAACCCATGGTAGGAGCAAGCTTCAGTGAGAGGAATTAGACCGTTCCATACCCCCTTGCTTTGCTGCTGGCTAGCACAGGCAGGAATGCTGCCCAGAGCCTTTGACCCACTTCCCTGCTTCTAGGACAGTCAGATCCAACCAGTGGGGGTTTTGCTTGCTCTTCACTCTGGCCTTAATTCATCAGCGTTCCCTTTCTCTTCTCGGCCTGGGGGTGGAGGGGTGGTGGAAAAGAGGGTCTTTCCTTTCTGGTGTTCAAAAATGGATTGAAGCATATGTGTAGGGCAGGGAAGGGAGGAAGGAAGGGTGGGAACTCTGGAATCATAGCCATCATGCTCAAATGGTACTCAAAAAGTTTTTGCTGTTCTGTCAGTATCTGCAAATGACTTCGTGAATGCCTGTTTAGGGATTACAAATATATTTTAGTGAGTTGGTAGATTTGTAAATATGGAATCCACAGTCTCCAAAATGGAGATTTTTTTTTTTTTTTTTTTTTTTTTGTTAAAGGTAATTGGTTATTTAATTAGATTATTAGGACATTTAAAATACCAATTTGTGAGGATAAATTCCATTTGTTAGGGCAAACACAGATCGCAGGTAGCCCTGGAGCTGAGGAATAGCTTTGATTTTTGGTAAAATTTGCGAGTCCACAGCTTTCTGATCAATCTTGCGCTGCTCTGTAATCTCGTATTTCTCTTTTTCTGTGTCGAAGATCTCACCTTCCTGGTGTCTGGGCTTTCGCAGCTTCTTCTTCTTGAAGTAAGCATCAGTAAGATGTTTTGGAATTTTTACATTGCTGATATCAATTTTGGTTGAGGTGGCAATGACAAATTTCTGGTGTGTTCTTCGCAGAGGAACTCGATTGAGGACCAGAGGTCCAGTCACAAGTAATAAGCCACTAGCCAGCTGCTTCAGGAAAACCACCCTCTTGCCCCTGTGGCGTCCAGTGAGGATGATCAGAATGGTCCCGGGGGTAATGCTGGCTCGAAGTTTTCTCACGTGCTGACTAAAGGGTTTTTTGCCGTGGCTCAACAGCTTTCGAGGCACATCTTCAGTAGGATAATACCTAGGCATTTTGCGAAGTTTAACCACCCGGGTACCGCCGTTTTTGTCACCACCAACTGGTTTTGTAACAGTTGCAAGAACCTTCTCCTTTTTTTTTTTTTCAACCTTGGATTTAGCGGCTGAGTACTTCCTCTTGTACATGGCCTTTCTGGAGTACATGGCAGATCGGGAATACCTGCCGATTCCTCTGACAAGGACAGGATTGCGGCTGCAATGGGGCTTCCCCTTCTTGGGCTTTTTAGCCTTGAGGTGACCCTTTTTCACTTTGCTACCAGCATCAGCCTTCTTGGCTTCAGGTTTCTTCTCTTTAGTATCCGGCTTCTCAACTTTTTCACCCGCCATCTTGCAAGATGGGAAAAAAAAATGGAGATTTTTTATTTTTGTAATTGACATGATCTTGCTCTGGGGTTGCTGTTGATACAGAGTGACTCAACAGAAGTTAAACTTGTCTATTTGAATAAATTGGTCTATTCTGGTTTGTAGCATTATTTTTCAGGCAAGCTGAGATTCTGTAGGCTTAAGCCTTTTCTTCTTCTCTCAACTCCTCCTCTCCTTCTCCCTAGGTGACATCTAGGCACAGGGAAAAGCTTAAGTAACATTGTCATGGTAGGGGCAGTATGTTTGCCTCCTTCCTTTCTTTATATATATATCTTGAGACAGTCTTGCTCTGTCACCCAGGCTGGAATGCAGTGGCACAATCTCAGCTCGCTGTAACCTCCGTCTCCCCAGTTCAAAGGATTCTCCTGCTTCATCCATCAGAGAAGCTGGGATTACAGGCGCCTGCCACCACGCCCAACTACTATTTGTATTTTAAGTAGAGACGTTACGGTTTCACCATGTTGGCTAAGTTGCTCTTGAACTCCTGGCTTCAAGTGATCCACCTGCCTTGGTCTCCCAAAGAGCTGGGATTATAGGCGTGAGCCACTGCACCATGTGGGTTATTTTCTGCTTGCATTGTCCTTTTCTTCTGGCTTCTGTTGACTTCTTTTTGAGGCGCAGCTGATTTTGCCTCCTATTTAGGAGTTAGCTTCAGCTACCAAGCTGTCTTTGGTTAAGGGGTCTCGTAATTGTCAGCTGCGTGTGGCTACCTCTAAGTTTAGCATCCTCTGCTTTGCCTCTTGCTGCTGTAGACCCTCTGGGGCTTAGCCAGGAACTTCCACTGGAACCTGGCTTTATGTGGCCTACTTCCCAGCTTCTGCTATAGGATTCTTTTGCCACACACCAGGCAACTTCTTAGCAACACTCTCTTAATTCTCAGCTCCCTTCTTCCATGTCCACCACAGGGCTATTCAGGAGCTTCTAGATGTCCCCATGCCAGGGGTATCTCTGGAAACAAGAGAAGGTTACTTTTTGGCCCATCTGCTCGGGCATTTCTCTCTGCAAAGGATGTTCGAGGGCTCCTGAACTCCAGGGGCCACACATGTGTGCATGTGGAGCACAGGAGAGTGGAACACATTAAAGCACCAGCCTACATAGTTTTGGATTCTCCCTCAACCTGTCTGGAATTTTTGTCTTCTTACCCTCCTCCTTCCACGGCCATCCTCTGGTAGGTGAGGAGATAGATGAGCAGAAAGTATTGCTCCTTCTTCTGTTCAACAGGACTTGTCCCCTCATCCCATCTTCTGTCCTCTCCACACAGTAACTCATAGTAAAACTCTGTGCTTAGTTCCCTGGGCTTTGCATTTAATATGTGCAAAGATAATTTTTGAATAGAAATAACATTTTTCTTTTTCAATAAAACTCACTTCTAAGACAGTAGTTTCTCTCTGACTTGAGAAATCTAATATAAAACACAAGGTAAAAAAAAAAAAAATTCTTGGTTCAAGTTCGTGCTGCTTTTTTCCCTGAACAACAAAGGCCATTGATTCAGTGGGTGGAGAGCTGCAGGGCAACATGATTTATGGGTAATGAAAAATATATTCGTGTAATAGTTTCAAAGATATGGTAGAAAGAATTGGGAACTTCTGGATTAGAGGAAATGGATCAAATAAGGTTGCTTACATGCGGGGGTGGCTGAGTCAAAGGAAAATGTAGCTGGATCACCACAGCTGGATATCCTCGGTTTATGTGGTTACCTTTCTCAGCCTCATGAACAGGGTCAGAAGACGTGAGTCACAAAACTAACTGCAGCAGGAAACACAAACATGGCCTCATCTCATGGCTGCACAGAGGGCCAACAGAGGCTCCTGTGAGCTTGTGCATTCTTCTTGCTCAGAAATCCTTTTCTTCTGGTTTACATGAGGCTACCCCAGTGGGTCTTCAGGGGTCAGCAAACTTTTTCTGTAAAGAGCCAGATGATAAAATATTTTTGGCCTTTCATACCATGGGGTGTATGTCACAACTACTCACCTCTGCCACTGTGATGGGAAGGCAGCCATAGATAATATATAATGGGAAAGTGGGCTGGAGTTCCAATAAAACTTTATTTATAAAACCAGGCAGTAGACCAGATTTAGCCTGAGGGTGGTAGTTTACTGATTATTAATCTGGAATAAAGTGCTAGGTCAATGTAGAGAAAGAACTGCCTGAACTGATTCCTCTGTCCTATGTCTGTCTGTCTGATCCCCTGCCTACCTTCATTCCCCTCACCACCCCATGTATACCTTCTTCCAATTGCACATACAGACCAGACCGTGTTTTTAACATTATTATGACTCAGCCTTTGGCTTTACTCATCAAGTCTCCAGGGTGGAGAAACAGAGGTCCTGAATTGGCATTAAAAAAACAAAACCAAAACCAAACAAACAAACAAACAAAAACACTTGTCAAGCTCAATGACTGTTATTCACAGAGGTAGTTTAAATTTTTTTATTTTATTGTTATTTTTTTGCCCCTAGGAAATCTCCAGCTTGGCTCACATTTTGATTTACAGGCTTTCTGGGCAGAGCTGGTGCTCAAGAGGTCAATATGCTGATGGGTGGAGAAGACAAAAGGGGCAAGCAAGCAGATGCTCCCAGCTGACCACAAGCTGCAGGTTATTTGAGAGCATATAGTAATTTTCTATGGCTGCCATAACACATTATGACACACTTAGTGGGTTGAAACAATGAACATTTATTATCTTACAGTGCTGGAAGATAGCGGTCTGGCATAGGTTTTATGGAGCTAAAATCAAGATGTTGGTAAGGCTATGATTCTTTCTGGAGGCTGTAGGAGAGGATCAATTTCTTTGCCTTTTCTGGCTTCTAGAGGCTACCCATATTCCTTGGTTCATAGCCTCCACCTCCATCTTCAGAGCCAGCAATGTTGCGTCTCTCTCAATAGCCCTGTCTCTCTTTGGCTGACTATAGCTGGGAAAGTTTTCAGAGATTCAGATGATTAGATTGGGCTCACTTGAGTAATCTGGGATAATCTCCCTATCTCAGAGTCTTTAACCTTAATCCCATCTGCAAAGACTCTTTTGTCATGTAATGTAACATATTCACAGCTTCCAGGGATTAAGACAAGGAGATCTTTGGGGCACCATTATTTTGCCCACCACAGAACAGGATCCTGCCTTGTGTTTTTCTCGTAGATACTTTCTGGGTACATAGAAGTGTTGAATAAATCACTTGCACTTACTGGGATGTAAGCCCCTAGGCTAAGGGGAGCCCCTGAGCGGAAGCCCCAGTCTGCTGCATGAGTGGGGCGTGGCCTTCCTTTGGGGGAAGGGAGACTGAGTGGCCTAGGACAAACACTGAGCTCACAGGCTAAGACTTGGGCTCTTGTCCCAACTATGCTGCACATCTCACTTGCTATCTCTGGTCCCTCGTGTTATCTTCTATAGCTTGAGGAATATAGATTAGGCAGTGGTTTTCCAAAGCTTTTTAAGCACCAGGGACTTTCTTCAAGTCAAGCCTGTAGAATTTTAGGTAGGAGTGAGCTGTTATGTTTGAAGTAGGGGTGAAACCCAGAGCCTTTCCTGCAGTCCTTTCCCCAGAGCTGCCTGGCAGCTGCAGAGATACAGTTTCTTTCCTGGTCTCCTGGAACACTGTTTGGAGATCACTGGACTAGATCAGGGTTGGTTAATTGCAGCCAGCAGGCAAAATCAGGTCTGAGACCTGATGCTGTTTGATTCCTGAACTAAGAATTTTATATATATATATATATATATATATATATATATATATATATAGTATATTAAGGTAAAATACATGTCACAAGAAATTTACCATCTTAACCATTTTTGAGTGTACACTTTAGTGACATTACGTACATTTACTTTGCTGTGCATCCATTGCCACCATCCATCTCCAGAACTCTTCATGTTGCCTGACTGATACTCTGCATCCACTAAATAATAACTCTTTAATTCTTCTTTTCCCAATCCCTGGAAACCACCATTCTATTTTCTGTCTCTGTGACTCTGACAGAGTTGGGACCTCCTATGTGTGTATCAAATTACACCCAGCACAATGTGTCCTAAGGAAATAGTGGAGACTGTACAGTATGGTGGCAGTATTGCTTATTTCAGATAAAAATTGGAATCAAAAGTCCAACACAAGGAGATTCTTTGAATCATTTATGGGGTGTCTATAACATGGAATGATACAAGCTATTGAAAAGGTATCATAGATAAATATTTGTCACATCAGAAGATGGATGTGATTTAAGAAAGAAAAATAGATCATAAGGCGTATGTCTATATGTGGGTTTTAAATATATAGTTTTAAATAGATTGTTTTAAATATATAGCTGTAATTAAAATATATACATATAATTTAAAAAGTATGTACATGAACATATTAACAGTGATTGGCCCTGGGTAATGGGATCACGCTTGGTTTTCATTTTCTTTTTGCTGGTTGAGTTCTTTCCTTTCTCTTGCAGACCTTGGGCCTTTTCTCTGGGTGTGGGTCTGCTAATCAGAGTTCAGAATCATCTTTGTTTTTTAAACCAAACCTGTCAAGCATTTTCTTCATTTTCTACTTTTGGGTGCTTTAAAGCAGAACAAAGATGTTAAGTATCCTTTTTTAAAGACTTTTACAGCATTTTTAATTTTTAACAGTAGCCTACCCTTAATTCCACAGAAACTATTTAAAGCAACTCATTTGCTTTAAATAGTTTCTGTGGAATTTAGTTTTCATAGAAAAAACACTGTTTTTATTCTCCAATTCCATCATTTTTATGTGTCTAAGCAAATTGCATACTTATAATAGCAGGTACACTTGGTATAGACAATTTGGGCCCTTTGTGAGTAAAACTGGTAGAAGTGGGGGTGCTCAGGAATGATAAGAGCAGTGTACTAGCTATAGGCATTCAGCATGTCCTGGCATTCATCTGTAGATTTCAGAGAGGGAATGGGGAGTACTTATTGATCATAATGAGTTGGTTAAATGACAGTTAGTTGAAGGTACTTCTAACATATATGTTTTGCTTTCATCATATCCTCCACTTTGTGCAAATCTGCCACCCTCCCCAGCTGATCTGACACTGCAGTTTGGGGAACTGATACCCACAGGCTCATTTCTAATGCGCAAGGGCCTCCTCTCCCAATACATAGAGGATCTCATGCCAGCCATACTCCGTCCTTCCTCCTGAAGCTGAAATAAGGAATATGACAAAGGATGAGCTTCTTTGGATGGGCTCAGACTTAGGGTTTTTAAGGCCTGTCACTCTTGATCCTACTGACTTTCTCCAAGCAGCCAACATTAAGGACCCTGCATTTAGGGGCTGGATGCAGCCATCCCTGCCTGATCCCTGCTGCTATCTCATGGCTGCATGCAGCCTTGTTTTGCCTGTTAACCCTTTGAGTCCAGGTTTTCTACATAGGATACTACATAATAGGCCTTTAATAAATAGTGATAGACTATGGTATGTCTGAGATATTTTCAGAGTGACCTGCAGTTCCACTGATGATCATGGAATAGAATCCCTTTCTTAATGTTTTAATTAGTTGTTTATGCATTATTATTTTTATTTAGTCCAGACTTCTTGGCACTTTGTGTCTTTCTGCCAGCTGGGTCATTGACCTCTTCAAAACCAGCATTGTGATTACATTTTGTGGACCAGTTTATGAGTCAATTGGCAGCTGATCAGTTCCTCACTGCCAAATTCACACATTTTCTTTGTTATCACTTGAATGATCCGCTGAATTGGATTACATGGGGCTTCATAAACAGAATCTTACTAGGAATTCTAGGAGGAGTGGCTTTTGCATGAGAAAAAATATCTTGGGTTTGTCAGTAAAAATTGTGAATACATATTCCAAAAATGCCAACACCTGTATAAGATTTAGGTGTTGCATTATAAAAGGTCTTTAGTCTCCAATTGAAATTCAGGGAATCAACCAAACAACTCCAGAGTTACTGATTATTTAGAGTTATATTATTTATACATACTCTTCTCCTTAGAACTGCATATTGTTTCTTTTTCAGATTGCTGAGTTGAGTAAATATTTTCTTCCATAAAGGTAAATAAGCATCTCAAGAGCAAGTTACCACATTTTGTATTTCCCTGTTTTCTTTTCTGTAAAATTGTGCAACCATGGAATTAGGACCTACTGATATTAGAAAAAAATTTGCAGAAGTTTGACTACTTCTTATACAGATGGATACACCAATGATTCCTGAGTGTTCATCAGTTAACCAGGGCCTGGCTTGCTTCTTATTAAGAGACAGGAACATTTGTGTTAAAATAATGTATTGCTAGGTGTAACTCCAAGAGATCCTAATTTGTATCATCAGAGGTGTGACTTGGAAGTTTTTATCTGAAAGATGCTCTTCTTCGTGTCATCCTGAAGTATTCTTTGCTTGCTTGTTTTGTTTTTGGTGAAAATTATTTAATTCATGCTTTAGTATGTTCTTGCATTGCTATGAAGAAATACCAAGGCTGGGTAATTTATATAAAAAAGAGATTTAATTGGCTAACAATTCTGCAGGCTGTACAGGAAGTATAGAGGCTTCTGCTTCTGGGGAGGCCTCAGGAAGCTTCCAATCATGGCAGAAGACAAAGGCGGAGTGAAATGATGGGAGCAAGAGAGAAGGGGGAGGTGCTACACACTTTTAACCAGATCTTGAGAGGACTCTATCATGAGAACAGCATTAAGAGGATGGTGCTTGATATGGTTTTGCTGTGTCCCCACCCAAAATTCTATCCTGAATTGTAATCCAAATTATAATCCCTACATGTTGTGGGGGGCACCTCATGGGAGGTGATCAGATCGGGGGCGGTTCCCCTGCACTTCTCTTTTCTGCACCATGTGAAGAAGGATATGTTTGCTTCCCCTTTTGCCATGAGTGTAAGTTTCCTGAGGTGCTCCCAGCCAGGTGGAACTGTGAATCAATTAAACCTCTTTCTTTTATAAATTACCCAGACTCAGGCAGTTCTTTATAGCGGCATGAGAACATGCTAATACCGTGCTAAACCATTCATGAAGGATCCGCCCCCATGATCCAGACATCTCCCATCAGGACTCACTTCCAACAATTGGGGATTACAGTTTGACAGGAGATTTGATGGGGACACAGATACAAACCATATCATTCAGTCCCTGGCCCATCAAATCTCCTGTCCTTCTCACATTGCAAAATACACTCAAGCCTTCCCCACAGTCCCCCAAAATCTTAACTCATTTAGAGCATTAACTTAAAACTCCTGTTTCTAAGTCTCATCTTAGACAAGGCTAGTTTCCTTCCACGTTTGAGCTGGTAAAATCAAAACCAAGTTAGTTATTTCTAAGATACAATGGGAGCGCAAACATTGGATAAATGTTCCCATCTCAAAAGGGAGAAATTGGCCAAAAGAAAGGGGCAACAGGTCCCACAAAAGTTTGAAACCTAGTTGGTCTGTCATTAAATCTAAAGCTTCAAAATAGTTTCTTTCTTTCTTTCTTTTTTTTTTTTTTTCGAGACAGAGTCTTGCTTTGTCACCCAGGCTGGAGTGCACTGGTGTGATCTTGGCTCACTGCACCCTCTGCCTCCTGGGTTCAAGAGATTTTCTTGCCTCAGGCTCCTGAGTAGCTGGGATTACAGTCATCTGCCACCATGCCTGACTAATTTTTCTTTTTTTCTTTTTTCTTTTTCTTTTTTGTAGAGACAGGGTTTTGCCATGTTGGCTATGCTGGTCTTGAACTCCTGATCTTAAGTGATCTACCTGCCTCGGCCTCCCCAAGTGCTGGGATTACAGACATGAGCCACCATGCTCAGCCCCAAGTAGTTTCTTTTGACTCCATGTCTTACATGCAGTGTGCACTGGTGCAAGGGGTGAGCGCCCAAAGCCTTGAGCAGCTTCGCCTCTGTGGCTTTTCAGGGTTCAGCCCCTGTGGCTGCTCTCATGGGCTGGTGTTGAGTGCCTGTGGCTTTTCCAGGCTGAGGTCACTAGCTGCTGGTGGATCTACCATTTTGGGGTCTGGAGGACAGTGGCCCTCTTCTCAAGTTCCACTAGGCTGTGCCCTGATGGGGACTCTGTTGGAGGCTCCAACCCCACATTTCCCCTCCACACTGCCTTAGTAGAGGTTCTCCATGAGGGCTCCACCCTTCCACAGGCTTTTGCCTAGACATCCAGGCTTTTCCATACATCTTCTGAAATCTAGGTAGACGCTCCCAAGCCTCTCTTGTACTCTGTGCACCTGCAGATGTAACATCACATGGAAACTGCCAAGGCTTATGGCTTGGACTTTCTGAAGCAGCAGCCTGAACTGTATTTGGGTCCCTCTGAGCCATGGTTGGAGTTGGAGCAGTTGGGATGCAGGGACCAGTGTCTTAAGGGCAGCAGGGCCTTGGGCCTGGTGCATGAAACCAGTAAGTCCTCCTTAGCCTCTGGGTCTGTGATGGAAGGGGCTACTGCAAAGTTCTCTGAAATGCTTTTTCCCTATTGTCTTGGCTATTAGTCCCTGGCTATTTTTCACTTATGCAAATTTCTGCAGTCTGCTTGAATTCCTCCCCTGAAAGTGGCCTTTTGTTTTGTTTTGTTTTGTTTTGTTTTCTGAGATAGAGTTTCACTCTTGTTATCCACACTGGAGTGCAGTGGCATTATCTCAGCTCACTGCAACCTCCACCTTCTGGGTTCAAGCAATTCTCCTGCCTCAGCCTCCGAAGTAGCTGGGACTACAGGCATGTGCCACCATGCCCAGCTAATTTTTGTATTTTTAGTAGAGACGGGGTTTCACCATGTTGACCAGGATGGTCTTGATCTCTTGACCTTGTGATCCACCCGCTTCAGCCTCCCAAAGTGCTGGGATTATAGGCGTGAGCTACCGCACCCGGCCTCTTTTTGTTTTCTTAACCACATGGCCATGCTTTAAATTTTCCAAACTTTTATGCTCTGCTTTCCCTTTAAATATAAATTCCAACTTTAGTTCATTTCCTTGCTCATGCATATTAGCCTAGGTTGTTAGAACCAGCCAAGCGACATCTTGAATGCTTTGCTGCTTAGAAATTTCTTCTGCCAGATCCCCTAAATCATCACTCTCAAGGTCAAAGTTTCACAAATCCTGAGGCCAGGAGCACAATGCTGCCAAGTTCTTTGCTAAGGCTTAACAAAAGTGACCTTTGCTCCAGTTCCCAACAATTTTCTCATCTTTATCTGAGACCTCATCAGATTGGCCTTTGTTGACCGTATCACTATCAGCATTTTGGTCACAACGAATTAACCAGTCTCTAGTAAATTCCAAACTTTCCCTTATCTTCCTGTCTTCATTTGAGTCCTCCAAACTTTTCCAGCCTCCTCCTGTTACCCATTTCCAAAATAACTTCCACATTTTCAGGTATGTTTATGGCATTGCCCCACTCCTTGGTACCAACTTTCTGTATTATTCCATTCTTGTGTTGCTGTTAAGAAATACCTAAAACTGAGTATTTTATAAGAAAGAAGGTTTAATTGGCTCACGGTTCCACAGGCTGTACAGGAAGCATAATATTGGTGTCTGCTTGGCTTCTGTGGAGTCCTCCAGAAACTTACAATCATAGTGGAAGGCAAAGGAGGAGAAAGGCATCTCATATGGGGGAAGCAGGAGCAAGAGAGAGAAAGGGGGCAGCGCTACATACTTCTAAACAACCAGATCTTGTGAGAACTCTATCACAAGAACAGCATCAAGGGGACGGTGCTAAACCATTCATGAAGGATCCACCCCTGTGATCCAGTCATCTCCCACCAGGCCCCACCTGCAATATTGGGGATTATATATAATCACCAACTATTAGGTATCATAATTTGACATGCGATTTGGTGGGGACACAGATCCAAATCATATCAACTCATATACATTTTTACTTTTTCTTCATCATCACAATGTTCTAGTTTGCTTTTTGAGATAATTTCTTAATATATACAAATTTATTCTTTAAAATTATGGAGTTACTAAGTAGTTGAAGACTAGAGAGCTATAAAATAAGTTGAAATGGTCATGCTAAGGTGTCAGCTAGGTTTCCTTATTAGCTAAATAAGTTTTATTCACCTACTGGTCTTTTAGTGTCCCAAATTCAAATTCATGGGAACAGCATACTTGAGAATTACCACACAGGTTGGCAAGGAAGAGTTGAAACTAGGACTGTTAAATCTACAAATGCCAGATATTTGTATCATTATTTAGTTATATGTTCTGCCAGTTTTTTTTTTTTTTTTTTTTTTTTTTTTTTTTTTTTTTGAGAGACAGAGTTTCGCTCTTGTTACCCAGGCTGGAGTGCAATGGCGTGATCTCGGCTCATCGCAACCTCTGCCTCCTTGGTTCAGGCAATTCTCCTGCCTCAGCCTCCTGAGTAGCTTGGATTACAGGCACGCACCACCATGCCCAGCTAACTTTTTGCATTTTTAGTAGAGACGGGGTTTCACCATGTTGACCAGGATGGTCTTGATCTCTTGACCTCGCGATCCACCCGCCTTGGCCTCCCAAAGTGCTGGGATTACAGGCTTGAGCCACCGTGCCCGGCCCCAGTTTTTTAAAAAAATGAATCTATTGAGTTGTATAGTGATGTAGAACAAGTAGATGAGAATAATACTAGGTACTACACTGAGCCAACAACTTCTTGAGGCTTTAATTGATTTCCAACATGTAAATGATATTCTTATGAAAAAAACTGAAGAAACTGGAAGTGTGGGGTTGTTTGGCTAGGCAGATGTATAGAAGGTAGAAGAATCTGAAAGATAGATGGCTGATGGATCAATACAATAAATGCAGCCTCCAGACGCATGCTGCAGAAAGTAGACCATACCTTACCACGTTTTTGTATGAATTCCATATTTGAGCATGATACAAAACTGGGAAGCCCAGCAAATATTTAAGATGATAGAATCTGGAACAAATGATCTTAGGCTGGATCCAGGAGTTGAATGTTAAAAAAAAGAAAAAAAATCACATTGGTATTAATAAAGGCAAAGTCCTACATTTAGATTACCAAAACCAACCAACCGGCCAACCAGCCAACTATCCGATCAACAAGTGATATGAGTACAGAGTGTAGAGGAGTGGCTTGACAGAATTTCTTTTAGAAAGGACCTAGAAAGGAAAGTATTTAATTCACTCATTCATTCAACCAATACTTATTCACCACTTCCTATGTGTCAGACACTATTCTAGAGGTGCATTCTCCAATAAGAGAGTCACTGTTGAACACTTAAAATGCTATTGAACATTTAAAATATGGCTAGTTCAAATTGTAGGTGCTATAAGTATAAAATACACATTGCATTTCTGAGGCTTGATATGAAAAAGATATAGAATATATCATTAATATGATTACATGTTGAAATAATATTTTGAATATATTGGCTACAATAAAATAAATATTGAAATATATTTAATGTGTTTCTTTCTTTTCCTTTAATGTTCCTAGTAGGAAATTTAAAATTGCATATGTAGCTCACATTATATTTCTATTGAGCAGTGCTCCTCTAGACTCTGGGTACACATAATTGGGTAAAACAGACAAGGTCTCTGTCTTCTTTCATTCATTCAGCTAATATTTACTGAGCACCTATTATGTGCCAGGCACCATTCTTTTAGGGTGATATATTCCAACAGGAAGAAGATAAATAATAAAAAGTAGCCAAATAAATAAAAAAGATCTTTTCACTTAGTATGCAGTGAAGTGATAAAAATATAATAGAATGGTTGTGGGGAGGGACAGTCATTTATATTGTGAGGTTGAGGAAAGTCTCACTGCAAAGCTGCTATTTGAGCTGAGACTTAAGTCACCAAGAAGGGGCCACACATTAAGAAAATGGGTGAGAGCCTTAAACTCACAGTAAACACCAAGTACAAAGGTCCCAAGGTAGGAACAGTGACAGGGCCAGTAATCTGGGGGTATTACAGGATGTGGCAAGGAGTTTGGCTTTTATTTTAAGGCAATGTGAAGTCATTGGAGGCTAGAAATCAGATAAGTGACAGGGTCAAATGTAAATTTTTATAAGATTATTCTGTTTAAGAGGGGAAGAGTAGAAGCACAGGTGCCAGTCATTCAGGCAAGAGGTGATGGTGACCTGGAGTAGGAAGACAATAATGACCCAAGGACTCAGAGTGTTTTGGGAGGTAGGGACACTGAGCTTTACTGGAGGTTTGATATGGTGTGTGGGGAATGAAGGAATCAGGTGCAAATGCAGCATTCCTCAGAGTTTGGTGTTGCTGCCAGAAACAAAAGCCACCCAACTCTGGAGGTCAATGTGATCTGATGCTGCTCTGGTAGAATCTGGCATTTGTTGACTACCAAGCTGTAGGTGGCACACAAGGTGCACACAGATACAAGGAGCCTTGATGACAGGTGGGAGAAGAGATTACCCTTCCCCAGGTTTGGGGACTTCATATCATGCATATGAGCAATAGCTGAAGAAAAGACGTATTAACCAAGGGAGTGTGTACCGAAGGATACGTGTGGGACTCTGCATTTCATTTTCGGTGAGAACCAAAAAGTAGATGGAGTAGGAAGATAGATTTGGTCTTTTTTCCTATTGTTCAAATATGACTGGGCTGACTCCTGGAGTGATCTCCATGTCACAGGAGGCATTCAAACAAGAACCAGATTAGCGGCCATCAACTGGAGGTCTGTGAGCTACATCTGGCTGGTCAATTGTTTTCTTTGACTTTCACATCTTTTCCCCCTCCTAATGGTTCAACCAATTGTCAGCATTTCAAAAAATTAGCTTGAGATTTCTTGGATTCCTGTTTCTTTTAAGCAAGAGGGAAGGTCTGATGGCTTCAAACCCACCTTCTTGCACTGCACTGGCTGGTCAGGTGTGAGAAGCGTCCGTGCCCTGTGGGGGAGAAAAGCCTTCTTTGCTTTTACTCTATTCTTGCCTGGTTCCACTCATTCTCTTGACCCCTGTAGGCATTGTGTTTAGGACTCCTGGACTTTTTAGGAGCTGTCACAGAGGATGTTCTAATCATCTCTGGGAACTGGACAAGAAAGTCTCTCAGGATTTTTATTGCTAAAATTGAGACTTGATTTTCTTGACCAATACTTCCAGAACTGAAGCTCTCATTTATTCTAGGATCTCTCCTCCACCAGCCTGTTCTGGGGTCATTCATGTCATGGTATGGATGTTGGCTTTGAATGCAGGCTTTGAAGTTAGCTTTATCTTAGTTCCAATCCCAACACCAGACATTTACTATATGACTTCTGTGGGCCTTGTTATTACTGTCCGTAAAATTGATTTAAATATTTTAGTACCTCCTCCAGAGAGTTGCCGTGACTATTAAATGAAATAATGAGTTTAAAAGACAGGGTAGTGGGGATGGAGATGTGAGGATGGATAATGGGTACAAAAAAATAGAAAGAATGAATAAGACCTAGTATGTGCTAGCACAACAGGGTGGCTATGGTTAAAAATAATTTAATTATTCATTTAAAAGTAACTAAAGGAGTGCATAGTTGGGTTGTTTATAACACAATGGATAAATGCTTGAGGGAATGGGCACCCCATTTACCCTGATGTGATGATTATACATTGCATGGCTGTATCAAAATATCTCATATAACCCATAACTATACATACTACTATGTATCCACAGAAATTAAAATTTTTAAAAATCAAAAAATAAAAGACCAAGCCCAAAGCAAGGCTCACAATAGGTACCCAGCAAACTCTATTATTCAATACTTATTGAGCATGTATTATGGTTTGGGCTTTTTGCAAAATTCTTAGAGTTGTCAGACTGTGAGACGATCGTTACAATTCTAGTGTAATCCTCTCGTTTTACAGCTGAGAAAGCTGAGGCCCCACAAATGGTGAAATGTTTTGCTCAAGGCTACCTAGTTAGGATCTGATTGACAGAGACTTGGATTTAGGGCTTCTCTGTCCTGAAGACAGTTGGATTCACTCTGTTGTTTGCTCATTCATTTTCTGGTCAACTTCTCCTCCAACCTCTCTTCCCACTCAATTCAACAAGTATTTATTGAGTATCTACTACATTCTTGGAGTCAGTTAGATGTAGAACAGTGGTTCTCAATTGGAGGGTAAGTCATCCAGGGGACATATGGAAATGCCTAATGACATATTGGTCGCAAGTGGGTGGGTACTACCAGTATCTAATAGGTAGAGGCCAGGGATACTGTTAACATCCTACAGTGCTCAAGACAGCCCCCAGCAATTATCTGGCTCTAAAAGTCAATAGTGCTGAGGTTGAGAAACCCTGATGTAGGGGATGTACAGATAAATGAAACTTTATTTATTTATTTATTTATTTTGGCTTGCAAAGGGTTCCTATTCCAGGGCAGGGGGTGGGGTGGAGATGGTGGTTGTGGATTACTCTTGATATGCTGTGATAGGTGCCCCCAAGAAAATAAGTGCCCCTGGTGAATGCTCTCTGAATTTTTTGGATCTAACTGTTTTCCTTTAGACAACACTTATAACAAATCCACATGGGCAGAGTGATTATTAAATAAAATGGAGAGGGCCACAGAACTAAATGAAGGTACAAAGTCCTAAGTTGAGTCTCCTTCCTGGAGGCTCAAACTGGGAAGAAAACCTCTGGCTGGTCAGAGTTCCTTGGCAAGATCTTCCCTTTCCATTTCAGGCAATGCCCTAAGGGAGCAAAACCAAATCAGACACAATATAGACAATATATGCATTTATTCATTTTAAAAGCAAAGACTCCACTCCATTGGTGTAATAATGTTCATCATAGGAAATTTGGAAAAATATATAAAAGTTAAAGGCATAAATAATCCTTGTTAATATTTTGCTTTATTTCCTTTCAGCTTTTTTTTTCTTCCTATGCTTGCTTTTTCACTTTGGATAGTTGTGATCATACTGAATGAATAAAGTTGCAGACTGCTTATAAATTGGCATTCTTTCATTGTATATGTGTTACTGCTATGGACATCTTTGTGCATACATCTCCTCCTTTATTTAGGGTTAAAAAATAAATTCTCAGAAGTGAAATAGTTAGTTTAAAAATATAAGCAATTTAAGGCTTTTGATATATACTGAAAATTGCTTTCCCAAGAGATTATTTCAATTACATTCTCACTGACAATCTATGAAATTGCCCTCAAAAGTTAATCTTAAAAATCATGAGCTGGGTAATGTGATTTTAAGATAGTCAATGGTGAGATCAAGTTATGTATTTCTTGGAATAGATGAGCAATAAGAGAACATAGTAATTGTTTAATAAGCTCTTGCTAATTTAACTTTCAGTATTGTTCACTATTGAATTCAGTGTTCACATTTGTTACAGAAGCTTTAAATATCTGTTTCATAATGTTGAAAATACACTATTCTACATTCACAGTATAAAATCCTTACTGTATTTTAAACTTAGTTTTTTTTTTTGTGGCTGTGGCATTTCATAAATATATACGGTGGTATCAATGTTTGTGATATCTCTGGTTTTGTGAGGCTATTTTACTCTTGTGTAAGAACTTTGGATGAGAGTTTTATCTTCATTTCTCTTCCTTTCCTTTATGCCCATTTAAAAAAAAATTTAGAAACTGCCAAGCAAACAACCATCCCTCAGTGAATAAGATATATAATTTGCCTTTTCTTGCTACAAGTTGAAACACAAAAATGTTACAGCAAAGAAAAAGTATATGGATCCAATTTTATGGTTAAATCTCTTTGTCTGCAGGACCAGAAAAAGCTCTTCCTTGAAGTCAGTACAGAAATATGTTTTCACAACTTAGCAATAAACTGAAATTCTTTAAGGGAGCTTTTATTTTTCCCTCCTACTTCAATTATAAAATTGGAGATGTAGTCTCATAAAGAGGGGAAAAAAATCAATGATCGACTGAGTTGAAAACATTTGACAAGGAAATAATTTAAGACTGGTTCTACAAAGGCCATAGATTGCAGAAGAAGAACTGTAAATGACTAATATCATATAAAAAGGTCAACTTCATTAATAATGACATGCAGATTGAAATGAGGTACCATTTCCACCTATCCAATTGCAAAGATAAAGATAATCTTCAGTGTTGATGAAGATACAGTGAAACATTTGCAGACATTGCTTTTTGGAATTAAATTCACATAAGCATTACAGAAATCAATTTAGCAATATGTATGAAGAACTTAAAAAGATTTCACATCCTTTTTTACTCAATAATTCTTCTTTTATGGTGCTACTGTAAATTCAGAAATTTGTAGTAATATGTATATTGAAAGATGTTCATTGCATTGTTATTTATAATAACAAAATATTGCAAATAAATCAAATATCCAACAATAGGAAATTGGTTGAGTACACTATGGTATAGATAGCTTGCTGCTTGGAGTGTGGTTCAAAGACCAGCAGCATTGCCCCATTTGAGACATAATGAATACGAACATGCATTTTAACAAGTCTCCCTGGTGATGCCTGTGCACATTGCAGTTTGAGAAGACTTCTGTAGGTATAGGAGAAAACAGCTCCCACCGGAGATTTCTTATAGGGTTTCTTTTCCTTCCTTCCTTCCTTCCTTCCTTCCTTCCTTCCTTCCTTCCTTCCTTCCTTCCTTCCTTCTTTCCTTCCTTCCCTCCCTCCCTCCCTTCTTCCTTCCTTCTTTCCTTCCCTCCCTCTCTCCCTCCCTCCCTTCTTTCTTCCTTGCTTCCTTCCTTCCCTTCCTCCCTTCCTCCTTCCCTCCTTCCTTCCTTCCTTCCTTCCTTCCTTCCTTCCTTCCTAGTAAAGAAATGCAATGCATTAAGCAGACCTTTGTTTCTGTATTCTAATGTATTGACAGCATGTGGCCTTGTTGACCCTGGAGGGACTCCCTCTCCCAGGGTTAGCAATTCCTAGAGTTAGGAAGCAATTCAACTGGGAGTACATCTTCTCTATGCAACCAACCCATCCAGAGCCCAAACTCCAACCACCTTCTTTATTGGGCTTTTACACTTCGGGCCACCATCCTCCTGACCTGATTACTCTAGGGTCAGGCAACTAGGAATGGCTCCTATGCCCCAGAGCCCACTGAAATTATTCAAATGATCACATTCTAAACTTGCTTACCTTCCCTTCCCTGAGCCTTCCAGTGGAAACCACAATGAAAGCTCTTGCCCATGTGTCCCCAGCTCTCTCTCGCTCCTGAGTAACCCTGGTGCTTTCCCGTGTAACCCTGGTGCTTTCCCGTGTAACCCTGGTGCTTTCCCGTGTAACCCTGGTGCTTTCCCGTGTAACCCTGGTGCTTTTCCGTGTAACCCCACTTTGCGGACAGCCACATCCGCGGTTTCTAGGGAGCTGTGAGTGCAAACACCTCTTCCGTCACAACAGTTATTTCTGTGCCTGTATTTGTTAACCACACCTGATTAAAACAAATCCCAGGTACCTGATTAGAGCATACAGCCAATCCAGAGGCACCTGGCAGGAAGAAGTGGAAGGGAATAACCACTTCACTTTACTTCTCCGCCTCCTGCTAGCATCTCTGCAAGCCAAGCCAATCAGAAGCTAGTGGGCCAGGGAACCCCCAAGTGTAGCCCATGTACATCAGGCTCTTGAGGCACAGAGGAGGGAGGGGAAAGGTGGCGAGTGCACCTGGAGCTGTAAGAGATGAAACCCAACATAGCAGCAAGGGACCTGTGTCAGCAAGAATAACATGGAAGCAGCTCTTGCTTTCTGGTCTTCCTATTCTCAACACATTGGCTAAATGTATGCATCCAGTTTCTGGTAACATCTCTGCCTTTGTCTTTGAATCACAGCACAGACAGGGGAGAAGAGAGCAAGCAGTATTTCCCCCTGCCCCAGTGACTTGCTTGTCAAAGCATTAAGGTTTTAGGTGGATAATGTCTATAAAAGACAAAAATTACAAACCACTTTATCAAAGGAAAACCACATATGGAGTTTTCAGTTGCCAGCGGATATGTTCTGCTGAAAGCTCCAATTGGATGTGGTGGTTTTTTTTTTTTTGGTCTTTTATGCCCAGAGACACATTCTCTGGGCTCACACAGGCAACAGACACTAAGAATATAGAGCATCATTTTCCTCCTTCTTGGGCATAGATTCATTCTTGAACTTCTAGCTTTTGTTCTTTGAACATAACTCTCAAGTGTTTTGATGATGGGTAGGTCCCTTCATCTCGAGTCTACCTCTTTCTATTTGCAGCAATATTAGAAGGAAATTCCAAGTGGAAGAAAGCCACAAGAAGACTAAAAGGTTTTTAACTACACAAGTGAAATAAGTTGAAATGGAATTGTCATTTTATGCAGGGACTAGATTCACCCAGGGTAATCAGAACTACCTGGGGAAAACTAAAGTCCTTCTTGGGGGGGGGGTCTTACTTTGTTGCCCAGGCTGGGGTACAGAGGTACAATCATGGCTCACTGTAGCTTCAGCCTCCCTGAACTCAGTGATCCTCCCACCTCAGCCTCCTGGGTAGCTGGGACCACAGGCACACTTTACCACTCCTGGCAATTTTTATTTTTTATTTTTTATGCAGATGGGGTTTCACTATGTTGCCCAGGCCGGTCTTAAACTCCTAGTCTTAAGGTATCTGCCTGCCTCGGCCTTCCAAAGTACTGGGATTACAGGCATGAGCCTCCCCCACAGCAAGCCTAAGGTCCTTTAAAGATCACAGTGTGATGCAATAGCGTTTTCAAGCAAGTGGGAGCATCACTGCAGCTAACAGTAGTCTGGATCTTGACTTAGCCTCTGTGTCTCAGGTGACCAACTTAATTCCTGGGCGCTTGGAGTGTGGATACACAAAGCTACAAGAAGATTCTAATGAAGTGGTGCTTGAACTCTGCCTTACAGGCACGTGGGGAGTAGTCCATTGGCACGAAGATGAGAGTATAGAAATAAATAGCAGAATGGAGGCCATTTTTATGTATTTTACCTTCAAGTGCATCTTGTGCTTTAGATGACTGATGCCCTCTGTGAACTTCCGTGAATGGAACCAAAACTGTTTAATGAATAAGTGATTTTTAGTGCTTTATTTTTATCTAGAGCTTCATTTGAAACAGATCATCATTAGTTTTATGGTTTTAATTGTATTGGAATTTCTTATTATAACCTATTGCTTTATTGCATTAGTCCATTAACCTGGGTGCCACAGAGCCATAGTTTTAGAGCCTGTATTTATATCTGGACTAATTGCACAGATGCTTCCTTATAGGATGAGATATTTTTCAGATAATCACAGGAAAAATAATCTGAACCCCTTTCCAAACTTCAGGGTCTGGGAAATGGCTAAACCAAATCCAAAAGACTTTGAGCACTATTCTGAATTTTTCCTACTTTGAAATACCTACCTCTCTATCAATAAGGAATCGCAAAATAGTCATTCTCACAATATGTGTTGCTCCCACATGTTTTTCATTTGGCAGTACTGTGGGAATTTGGTTGGCCAGCTCCCCAATCAAAACTAGGTGGTCAGTGGTCACAAACTGGGGGACCATGAGGGGGACTGTACCTTGTTCGTTAGGGCGAATGGAGATAGAGTGTTCAGGCCACTGGCTGTGGGCCTAGAATCTCAGACAAACGAAGAATGACCAAGGCCCACCTCTCTCTTCCTTTGCTAATAACCTGGAAGGTGGCACAGCTGTTAACACCCCGTTGACCCAAAGCATTTCTTCCCAGGGTGGGAAAGTGACTGATGGAGACTCCAGCATGTTCACATCACACAGGGTGTTTTTCACTTCTCCTGGAGGAAGGAACACTGAAGTTAGAATTGGGCCCTTTGTAACCTCACAGATGCTCAACAGCAGGAGTGTTTATAATGCCCATCAACCAGGCTTTCCGCTGCACCTGTTGGTGGACCAGCTGCAGAAAGCAGGTGTATCTGGGGACAGAGAGAACGGGTGACTGTGGAGAATGCTGAGGACTGCCAGATGTAGTCTGCATAAACACCGGGTCAACAGCTGGGAGACAGGAGAGATGTGGATGTAATTTAAAATGACGCGCAAATTTGATTATTAATTTCAAGCCACTGTGTGAATGTAACATACATACATACCTATATACACACATATAATATGTATTTCAGAATGACTGAATGGAATGTGTTAATGGAAGCATGAGTTTCACTTTTCACTAATTCCATGCACATTATCTTTTGCTCATTGGCCCACACATTGTTAATCATACTTCCGTGTCCCTTAAAAAAATTTCCCAGGCAGGAAGTTAAAATTCTAGTTTAATTGTAAATGCCTTGTAATCCCAGGAATACAAAGTTGTCAACTTAAACAGATAAACTGAATCAGGTGGCCTCTGATGCTTGCACTGATAACTGGACTAACATTAATGCATTCATTGTAGGATGGGAGACTTTGACCACAACTGTGTGCCGAAGACTTTTAAGAGATTGAGCTAAATTCCTACTTTTCATTTGCCATCTTCACCAGAGTTGAGACACAGCAGTGCCTCATGAGAGGGTGGAACATGGGACTATTGACACAGCCTTGCTAGACTCAGTAGTTGGCCCATAGGATGTGTAGGAAACCTGGGGAGAATTTGCTGTGGTTGGCTTTGGAAGACAAAGTGTGTTGTAGGTCTTATGAGTGATGAATCTGGAGGCATGGGGTATCCATCACCCATTACTTAGAAAGAGCTGGGAGTGAGGATAATCTCTACCTTGGAAACAACACCTGACTGGGTAGTGTTCCATGGTATTTAAACTTAAAACTGGTATTGGCCAAAGAAGATAGTCACAACATTTCGGCATCAGAGAGGAGGGCAAAATCAGAAGTCTGAAGTGTATTGTCTCTTGAAGTTTTCAGGGGACTCTCCCTCCTACCTTAATATGTCACATTGCCCACATTCTTTTAGGACATTGGTTCTCATCTGAGGGCCCCTTGAAACTTTAGGCAAAATGTGTGTGTGTGTGTGTGTGTATATATATATGTATATGTATATATGTGTGTGTGTGTATATATATATATATATATATATACACACACACACATATATACACAATGAATTGCACATTTTTCTCAGTGGTGTTTAGTATGTAACTTTCTATGGATTCTCAAAGTTCTCAAAAGCTTAAGACTTAAGGAGAGCAGTGTTTGTTTGTTTTAAAATACTTTAAATTCTGAGATACATGTACAAGTTTGTTACATAAGTAAACACATGCTATGGTGGTTTGCTGCACCCATTAACCCATCATCCACATTACGTATTTCTCCTAATGCTATTCTTCCCAGCCCCCCACCCCCTGACAGGCCCTGATGTGTGTTGTTCCCCTCCCTGTGTCCATGTGTTCTCATTGTTCAACTCCCACTTATGAGTGAGAACATACGGTGTTTGGTTTTCTGTTCCTCTGTTAGTTTGCTGAGAATGATGGTTTCCAGCTTAATCCGTGTCCCTGCAAAGAACATGAACTCATCCTTCTTATGGTTGTGTAGTATTCCATAGCATATATGTGCCACATTTTCTTTATCCAGTCTATCACTGATGGGGATTTGCGTTGGGTCCAAGTCTTTGCTGTTGTGAACAGTGCTGCAGTAAACATACATGTGCATGTATCTTTATAGCAGAATGATTTATAATCCTTTAAGTAAATGACCCAGTAATGGGGTTGCTGGGTCAAATGATATTTCTGGATCTAGATCCTTAAGAATCACCACTCTGTTTTTTACAATGGTCGAACTAATTTACACTCCTACCAACAGTGTAAAAGCGTTCCTATGTTTTCACCTCCTAAGAGAGCAGTGTTTCTAAGGAGAGCAACTTATTTCTCTCGAGGAAATGTCTTCATGGCAAGAAATAATAATGGTAACAGCAGTAACAACAATAATAGTTAATACTGATGGCATTCATGATATTCCAGGCATCATCTGAGCACTTTACATATGTTAGCTTGTTTAATAAGGCATTTGTAGTTGTCAAAAGCAGAGTATTGTGCCTTAGTTTATAACTACTCTACCATGAAGGGATTCCATTTCTCTAGCATGATTCCAGTGCCTTCCCTGCTCTGATTTTGAATGCCAACCCTTTTCAATATTTATTTACCCAATATATTAGTTTTCTATGCAGCATAAAACATTACCACAAATTTAGTGACTGGAAAAAAACGCCTCTTTATTATGTCACAGTTTCTGAGGGCCGGTAGTCCAGGCAAAGCTTATCTGAGTATTGTGTTAGGGGCTCACCAGGCATTAATACAGGTGTTGGCTGGGGCTGTGGTCTCATCCAAAGTTTGATTGGGGAAACAAACAAACATGCTTACATGCTCCATTTAAGACTGTGGGAAGAATGCATCTTTTCTTGTTGTCTGTTGCCTGGAGGCAGTTCCTTGTGCTACAGCCCTTTTATAACATGGAAGCTTACTTCTTCAAAGCCAGCATAGGAACCTCTCTCTCCTGTATGATAAGATACTATTTTGTAAGATAATCATGGGCATAATAGGCTGAGACTTATAATGTAACCTAATAAAAGGAATGACATCCTGCCACCTGTGGCATATTTTATGGATCAGAAACAAGTCACAGTTTCCACTCAAATACAAGGAGAGAGAATTTTGCAGGAGTATGACCCACTGGAGGTCACCTTGGGTTGTGTTGCCCACTATTAAGTGCACACTATATACTCAAGAACTATTGATTAGATACCCACTATGTGCTGGCATAGCTTTAGTTGCTTGCATGAAATATACACCAGGGAACATAATTTTCCTTTTAAACTTTTTCTTCTAGTCCAAGGGGAGCATTATCTGCTCTCCAGATGTGCTGTGCCCACCTGCATTGCTGAGTCTTTGCTTCCAGCTGTTCTCTCAGCTTGGGGTGCCCTTCTGTGTCCTCTCTCTCAGTTATAATCATTGTCAGACTAAAAGGTTCAGCTCAAATACTGTGGCTTTCCTGAAACCTTTTCTGATCCCTTCATCATTGTGGATGTCATGGAAACACTTGGTTGGACCTCTCTTGTAAAGCATTTAATTCTGAGTTGTATTGTAGTTGTGTAAATATCTATTTACTTCAACAAAGGGATCATGTTCTACATGTTGTCATAAAATTTTTTGGGCTTCATTTTCACATGGGAAGTACTAAAGAAATGTTTGTTGAATGAACTTCCCTACTTCCTACTTTTAAATTTTTTCCTTTTTCTAGGAATGAAAATAATCAACAATCCATCTTCAGCATAAGTTTGAGTTTCTGTCTGTAAAATGGGGACAGAAAAGTTGCCTCTGGCTCTTTCCTTTTCTTTTCCCTTTAGCCCAAGCGAACCACAACAATGGCCCTTTAGGACCCACCTAGGACCTGTTAGCCTAGCTTGAAAAGATCCATAGGTCAAGGCTAGGGAACCTCCCAATTTGACATTGTTCTGATTCTTAGTGAGGTTTTATGCCCCACTTGCCCTGCATTTCCTTCCTCCCATTTTGATGCCTAAAGCAGAACTTACTGCTGAACAATCACTCCTGGCCCTGCTGAAAAAGCATCAAGACTGGGTGGTAGAGCAGCTTTCCAGCCATTGAAACAGGTTTCCAGTGGGGTCTGTCATCCCAGCAGCAGTTTAGGTGCTTTTGCTCAATGTGAGGTTGCATTTTATTCGCCCTAATTACTGACTGGATGTTAGAAATGATTTGGCATTCAATTCTTTAGCTCTGTGTAAGGCAGTAAACTGCTTCATCATACAACCCATTTAAATTATTACCTTTCATTTCTGGGGGAGCTGTTAGTATGATGTTGATAAAATGTAGTCCAAATGGTGTTTTCTGATGCAGTGTTGCATTTCTGTCTCCTTACCCTGGGGCTTATTATCTCCCAGAGCCAGATTTAAAAAAAATTAAAAAGCAGAGGAAAGGGAAATTCAGGTAAAGCAGCAAGAAATATTCCTGACATTGGACTCTGCAAAGGAAAAGGGTCCAGCATTGATTTCTTACATTTAATATGATACTAAAGTGAACCAGATATTGCAAAGCTGGAAAAGAAAATAATCTGCGTTAGCAGAATGGTCCTTTATGGATAAAGTGGATGTGATATAGTTACTGTCTACTACAGGCAGGATTACTGGCTGTCCTTGCAGATGCTTTGTCTCTCTGCCTTCCCCAGGTCATCCATGTCCCTTTCTGAATCTCCCACAAATGAAAGAAACACATATCGAAACACTTGTTCCTATTAGGCAACATCAGGCAGACTTGGAATTTGCAGTTCATCCAGTGAATAATGCTTTATTGAGGTGGCTCCACAGAGATGGGCCACACTCCCAAGAGAGCCAAAGATAGAACTGGTCCTAAACTGAACTTGACCCCTTGGCCATTCAAGAGGGTGTCTAAGGATGGCAAAGGCTGATGGGTCATTTGGAAATCTCTTGGTGTAAATGGGACTGTGAACAAGTTCCAAGCTGGGTCTGTGGTAAACCATTTGTTCAGTATTAAGAGAAAGATGATGGAAGACCAAAGGAACAGGTAGTCTGTGAAGTTAAGGACTGTTCAGTGTCAGGGAATAGATGAGAATGGAGATTTCCTCTAGATATCTTGCTTTCATGTCCCTGTGTCACATTAAAAAAATTTTTTTTGAGACAGGGTCTTGCTCTGTCTCAAAAAAAACTAAGTTTCCATAGTTCTCATTTAAAGAATTGCCCAAGATCTCCCTGTGTGTTTATTTTTATTAGAACACCCATTTAAATAGGGAGAGTCTTAGTATTTGAATAGACTGAGACAAAGAGTTGCTTTCTCCCTGTGTGTGTTGGTCTCATCACTACTCAGGCTGGATTGCAGTGGCATGATTATGACTCACTGCAGCCCTGACCTCCTGGGTTCAAGTGATCTTCCCGCCTCAGCATCCTGAGTAGCTGAGACTACAGGCATGTGCCATATATCTGGCTAATTTTTATTTTAATTTTTGTAGAGCTGGGGTCTCACTATGTTGTACAGGCTGGTCTCGAACTGCTGGGATCAAGCAATCCTCTCTCCTTGGCTTCCCAAATCGTTGGGATTACAGGTTTGAGCCACTGCCCTCAGCCATGACACAATTTTTTAAAAAAATTGTACTTTGGGTTCTGAGGTACATGTGTAGATCATGTGGGATTGTTGCAGAGGCACATACATGGCAAGGTGGTTTGCTGCCTCCATCCCCCTGTCACCTATATCTGGCATTTCTCCCCATGCTATCCCTTTCCAACCTTCCCACCCCACTCTGTGTCTCCCCTAGGCCTGCCCAACAGACCCCAGTGTTTCCCAGATGCTCCCCTCCCTGTTTCCATGTGTTCTCATTATTCAACACCCACCTATGAGTGAGAACATGCAGTGTTTGATTTTCTGTTCTTGTGTTAGTTTGTTGAGAATGATGGTTTCCAGATTCATCCATGTCCCTATAAGGACACAAACTTATCATTTTTTATGGCTGATAGTATTCCATGGTGTATATGTGCCACATTTTCCTTGTTCAGTCTATCATCGATGGGAATTTGGGTTGGTTCCAGGTCTTTGCTATTGTAAACAGTACCCCAATGAACATACGTGTGCATGTGTCTTTATAATAGAACAACTTATAATCCTTTGGATATATACCCAGTAATGGGATTGCTGGGTCAAATGGAATTTCTATTTCTAGATCCTTGAGGAATTGCCACACTGTCTTCCACAATGGTTAAACTAATTTACACTCCCACCAACAGTGTAAAAGTGTTCCTATTTCTCCACATCCTCTCCAGCATCTGTTGTCTCCAGATTTTTTAAAGATCACCATTCTAACTGGCGTGAGATGGTATCTCAATGTAGTTTTGATTTGCTTTCTCTAATGAACAGTGATGATGAGCATTTTTTCATATGTTTATTGGCCTCATATATGTCTTCTTCGGAAAAATATCTGTTCATATCCTTCGCCCACTTTTGAATGGGTTTGTTTGTTTTTTTTCTTGCAAATCTGTTTTAGCTCTTTGTAGATTCTGGATATTAGCCCTTTGTCAGATGGATAGATTGCAATTTTTTTTTCCCATTCTGTTGATTGCCAGTTCACTCTAATGATTGCTTCTTTTGCTGTACAGAAGCTCTGGAGTTTAATTAGATCCCATTTGTCTATTTTGGCTTTTGTTGCCAATGTTTTTGGTGTTTTAGTCATGAAGTCCTTGCCTATGCCTATGTCCTGAATGGTTTCGCCTAGGTTTTCTTCTAGGTTTTTTTTATGGTGTTAGGTCTTATGTTTAAGTCTTTAATCCATCTGGAGTTAATTTGGTGTAAGGTGTCAGGAAGGGGTCCAGTATCTGCTTTCTGCACATGGCTAGCCAGTTTTCCCAACACCATTTATTAAACAGGGAATCCTTTCCCCATTGCTTGTTTTTGTAAGGTTTGTCAAAGATCAGATGGTTGTAGATATGTGCTGTTGCCTTCGAGGACTCTGTTAAAAATATGGAATGCTTCACAAATTTGCTTGTCATCCTTGTGCAGGGGCCATGCTCATCTTCTCTGTATTGTTCCAATTTTAATATATGTGCTGCTGAAGAGAGCACCATGACACAATTTTTTAAAGCCCCTAGGGCTAATCCAGGAATAACAGTGACATAGGTTTAGTAGGGGAGGAGGGAATAGCCTTAACTTTAAGGAATCATCATGAGTTTCCATAGTTCTCATTTAAGGAATTGTCCAAGATCTCTCTGTGTTTATGTTTTTATTAGAATGCCCAGTTATATAGGGAGAGTCTTAGTATTTGAATAGACTGAGACAAAGAGTTGCTTTCTGACACTTGTGTGTCTTGGTCTCATACTCTCCCATCAACCTCCAAACATTTATAGAACATTCACTACACATAGGGGTGAGGTTGGCCTCCTTTCCTAGAATGACCACTACGTCCTCCATCTTTTCTGACCCTGGATACAAGTTCATTCCATCTCCATCTCTGAAGTATAGGCTATGGTAAATTGCGAACCCCTAGAATGTCTCAGCACCCCTGAGTTATGGTTCACAATGGGGATATTAATAGTTGTGGAGATTAAATGAAGTAATAGATATTAAGCCTTTATTTTTATTAAAGTTATTATTTTTATCATTATTGGTAACCGGCCAACTGCCTACTTGGATCTGACCTTAACCATGTGTCTTTTACACCTTCTCTTTTGCCTTTCTGTGGAGTGAGACTCACTTTTTTTCTAGTGTAATCATGAATGATATAATATTTTTTTCTGTTTAATTATTTCTTTAATATTTTTCAAAATAGAAATAACTTTTTGTTGCACTATTTGGAATAATAAAATGACTTGTCCCAAAACTTTGAGTTTGAATATATATTTATGTCCTAATGGTCAGAAGAGAATATAATCTTGAAAATAAATAAGTCTGGTAGTCCTAGAGAGTGGTTCTCTGGGGGTGATTGCTCCTGCGTATCCCACTTCCCAGGGGGCACTTGGCAATGTCTGGACCATTTTTTTTGATTGTCATAACCAGGGGAGGGTGCTGCTGGCATCTAGCAAGTAGAGTCTATGGATGTTGCTAAACATTCTACAGTGCACGGGACAGCCCCAATTCACTTTTAAACACAAGGGCTACCTTAATGATTGCTGTCATAACAAATTACCACACATTTGGTGGCTTAGGACAAAACAGATTTATTATCTTATACTTCTATTGGTCAGAAGTCTAACATGGGACTCACGGGGCTAAAATCAAGGTGTCAGCAGGGCTCCCTTTCTTTGGAGGCTCTCGGGGAGGATTCATTCCCTTGCCATTCCCAGTTTCTAGGGACTGCCCATATTCCTGCCTTGGGACCCTGCCCCCATATTCAAAGCCAGCAATCAGGAGTTCATCCCCTTTTATGCTTCAAATCATCACATCTCTCTGAACAACTGTTATGCCTCCTTCTTCCACATCTGTGGGCCCCTATGATTACATTGGGCCAACTCAGGTAATCCAGGATAACTTCCCTATTTTAAGGATTAGCCACCTTAGTTCTATCTGCAAACCTGAATTTCTTTTGCCATGTGATGTGACATTCACAGATTCTAGGGATCAGGACATGGACATCTTTGTGGGGCTACTATTCTGCCTAAACAGCCCACAATAAAAAAAAATCATTCCGCCCCAAATGCCAAGAGTGCTGATGTTGAGAAACCCTGTCTTAGAGTAAAGTTGCCTAGTCTTAGAAGCTGGGTCCTTCACTCAATGTGGATAAAAGAAAAAGATAAGCTCCCTTTAAACTAACTCATTTGAAGTGTGAACATCACAGCACATTTAATAATTTGGACAATTTGCATTAAAAGCCACTGCTGGTCAAGATATAATGATAACTCAGTCTATGCAGTGAGGAAGTGAAAAATCTCCTATTAAATAAATGAAGCAGCAGCTTCTGGTAACAAATATATAACAAACAAATATATGAAACAGAATATTCATCTTTTCTTCGATGGGAATAACACATGACAAAAGTGAGGCTTTCTTCACATTGTTTGTTTATAGAATATTCATCTCCACCGAGGCCTTATGTTAAATTTGCTCTCTGATGTTAGCATTTCCAGGATGCACAGGGCCACTGGAGTATGTTCTTATGATCTTACTATTTATTTACCTTGATACAAAACTCCAATTACTGTCAGAGATGCTTCTTGTTAAATATGGTAAGATCTCCAGCTTCTGAGAGTGTGAATATGTATTTGATTCTCTGGGGCCAGGCTCAGATGGAAGTTCAGGAATAAGAGTTCTGGGGACGTGGGTGAAAATTAATTAAATATCTAAAGATAACTGTGGAGGAAGCTTGGGCTTTAGAGAAAAGGTTGAAACTTAGGGAGAGAAGATTGTATATCAAGAGATTGTAAGGTTGTTTTTTTTCCCCACTGATGCCTCTTCCTCTTTTCCTGGTCTTGCATGGTGTGTCTGTCTGTGTGTGTGTGTGTGTGTGTGTGTGTGTGTGTGTGCATGTGTGTGTGTGTTGCGCATGTGTGCTTGTGTGTGTGTGTGCATGCTCATGCACACATGCTTGCTCATTTACTCTAAATATTGCTGTGCCTTTGTGTTGCTTTCCTGTATATTTCAATGCCTAAAGCAACTATTGGATTATCCAAAATCAGGAATCAGAATATAACATATAACTTCCAAAGACATCAGGGAAGACTGTTCTCCAGATAAAATGTTGGAATTCTCCTGATATATTTGAACTGTCATATTTAGTTACTGGCTTTCTTTGGGCAATCCAACTCTATTTTATTCATGGGCTATTCTAAAAATATAATCAAAGGACACCTACTGGCTACAAGCAACTTTGCTCATGTCTAATAGGGCTGTGAAGAATGGTTTGAATTTAGTGCAGATGCAGGAAAATATGTGCTGTCATCAAGAGCCTATCACACTTTCAGCTTATAAAATATCTTGACTGGAGTCTGGCCAGAGTGAGTATGAGGTAGAAGCTGTAGTGAGGATGAATGTATTGGGTCAGATAAAGTAAGGACCGAAGCCGATCTTAAGTAGACTATAAACTGAACAGAATGGGATACTATTATTTTTGCCTCAATAAGTGGAAAAAATGTTACTATGCTTGTCTTTTCTTCCATTTTTTTGACTTGCATTTAGTCTCCATTTTAGGGTTATATATATATTTTATTTCTGGCAGCCACAGAGACCTGCTTTGGGGAAGCATTGAAGTTCTGTGGTTCTGAATGTGAAAAAGAAATGATGCATCATTGTTGTTGCCATGCTGGGGAATTTTCTGGGGAAACATTTCCATTCCTTCATAGAAATCTGTTCTGTGCTTAGGCCTAGGAGAATGATCATTTCCGAGGTATAAAGCACATGCCTGCAGCAGCTCAGTTATACTTTATAACCCCAGAGCATATAAACAATTTGATTTGGAAAGCCAGTTAAATTCTTCCTTTGCATTCCATCTTATCAGCTGCGTAAGTTGTTTTGCCATCCTCCTCTGGTATGGAGAGGATAAAAGCAATGCATTTTTAGTTATAGGGGTAATATGTTTTCAGCCTTATTTGAAGAAGTGAACTTTTGTGTGATTGTTATTAGCACATAGGGGTTGTAATATGTCAAAACCCCAAGGATATACCAAGATGCAAATGCAAAGTTGTTGCAAATGCAACAACTTCAAAAACCAGCAGAACCAAAGTGTGGTGTAGGGTGGTAGTTTCAAATCTAAGGGTGCAGCAGATTCTCCTGGCATGCTTGTTTTAAAGTACAATTGTGGGACCTCATCCCCAGAGTTTCTGATCCAGTAGATCTAAGGAGCGGCCCTAAAATGTGCATTTTTAATAAGTTCTCAGGAATGCTGCCGGCCCAGGACTGCACTTTGAGAACTGGTGGCATAGTGGGTAGACATAAGCTTAATGATTTTGAGTCTGGCTTCTGCCACGTCCAGCTGCTCAACCTTTGGCAAGTTCCTTAATCCCTTGTTGATTAATTCCTTGGACCAATATTACCTGGGACCTTGAAGTCTTGGGTCAGTGTTCCAGTCATACCTACTGAATCAAAACTTGCATTTTTTTTTTTTTTTTTTTTTTTTTTTGAGATAGAGTCTCGTTCTGTTGCTGAGGCCGGAGTGCAGTGGCATGATCTCTGCTCACTGCAAGCTCTGTCTCCCAGGTTCAAGAGATTCTTATGCCTCAGCTTCCTGAATAGTTGGGATTACAGGTGTGTGCCACCATACCTGGCTAATTTTTGTATTTTTAGTAGAGATGGAGTTTCACCATGTTGGCCAGGCTGGTCTGAACCCCTGACCTCAAGCAATCTGCCGCCCTCAGCCTCCAAAAGTGCTGGAATTACAGGTGTGAGCCACTATGCTGGGCTTCAAAATTTGCATTTTATCAAGATCCTTGGATCATTTACTTACGCATTAAATTTGATAAGCACAACTTAGTTTCACTTCTTATTCTTATTTTCTGTAAAATGGGAATAGTGCTTATTTCTTCCCAGGGTGTTGGCAAGTGAAATGCATGTCAAGGTCTTAGCAGTAGTGCCTGGCACAAAATGTGCCCTCAGTGAATTTCACCACTTAAAATTATTAAGCTGATTTGGGATGGAAGAGCCAGCAAGTTCTCTCCTTATGGTAACTTGTTTTTGTGTGTTTCTACTTTATTTTCACTTTCGTCCTTCCCTTTTTGCACTTAAGCTCATCTTTTATGGGTTTCTAGTTTCTAGCCTGCAAATGTTGAGTGGCTGTTGTGGGTTTGAAGGCAACAGGTTTCCTATATTATCCACTTTATCATATAGGCCTTCTACTAAAGCACCTTCAATTATCTTGAGGCAGTGTGGGGAAATTCTGAAAGCAAGATTAGTAATAAATTGAAATATGTGTCTTAGTCTGTTGTGCTGCTATAAAGGAATGCCCGAGGCTGGGTAATCTGTAAAGTAAAAAGGTTGATTTGACTCACAGTTCTTCTGGCTGGAAGGTTTAAGATTGGGCATCTGGTGAGGGCATCAGGCTGCTTCCACTGCTGGAGGAAGACAAAGGGGAGCCTGCGTGTGCAGAAACCACAGGGAGAGTGGAAGCAGGCAGGGGCCAGTGTCGGGCTCTCTCAGCAACCAGTTCTCATGGAAGCTGTGAGTGACAACCCACTGGCTCCTAAGAGAAGGGCACTGCAACGTTCATGGGGAATCTACCCCCAGACCCAAACACCTCCGACCAGGCTCCACCTCCAACACTGAGATCAGATTTCACCATGAGACTTGGTGGAGCCAAATAAACCGGATTCAAACTGTAGCAACACTTCTATCTAGCACTTTGGAAAGTGCTATGGGAGAAGGTCTTAAAGCCAAGCGGACTTCAGTGTAGACACCAAAAAAGGTTGGGAATTGCCATTAGACTGTCTCCCCTGCCCCTTTCCCATTCTTTCCAATTCAATTCTAAAATTGTTTTCAGAATTATGTTAAATTATTTTTGCCCGACTGTGACCTAGAGAAGGTTGATGTGCCTTAAGTTTTCTTTGCGATGAAGCATTTCAAGGTTTCTTGGGGAGGCTCAGTGCTCTGACTTCTGAAGACCTGTTCCAGCTCAGGGTGGGCCTCCGAATCCTCTTTGTTTGCTCCTGGGATCTGGCTCTAAACAGCAGATGCTCTAACTTAGAGTCAAGGGTGTCACCCCTGGCGCTGTAATTAGTGCGCTTGGTTCTGGGACTAACATACCTTGGACAGATTTCTCATCTATGTTGAATCCCAGTTTTCTCTTCTTTAAAGGGGAGTCCTTCTATTTTTCCTACCTCTATTCCAAGATTGTAGTAAATACAATATGTAGAGATGCCTTAAATATCAACAGCATTGTTTAGTCATTGTCAGTTTTATCATTGTTGGTTGGTCAGACCCCTGGGATGCAAGAGCAGAGCTGGCTTCAGAGAACATTGGAGTGCCCTGGTGTCAGAGGTCTGCTCTCTAAACTCAGACTCGGGAGGTTTGATTGAGAATGGTTGTGAAGACATTGGCTCATAAAGGCTGGGTGTACACACACAGGGGGAAGGCCTGGGCTATTTCTAATTTCTGCAGTTTGGGGACTGGCAACCTCCTTTCAATGTCCAGCAAATGAGACACTGCTGAGAGAAGCCTGAGGCAATGACAGCTGCAGCTGACCTTGCAGAGAGCAGAAGCCAACTTTTTAACTGGATGAGCAAGCCACTTTGTCCTCAGTTCACCTTCGACGGAAACTCTGCCACCTGCCAAGCCCTGTCTGTATCCTGCATGGCACAGCAGGTTGTCCCATAGGGAGAGTGGGTCAAAAGGTTAAAGAAGATGCCATTTAACAAGCCTGTGGCTAGGTGCTCAGTTAAGACCACCTGTTGTCTGACCACCAATCAACATGCCCTGCTTCAGCTGTGGCTCCTTAAAGGATGTGAGGGATCATCTTACCGGGAAGGTTTTATATGCCGGTTTAGATTAAT